>NC_086125.1:20102886-20402886 GCF_963921235.1 Mobula hypostoma
TGGCACATTTTGTTTCTTTCAATGTACATGTGACAAATAAAGCTAAACTTTAGACCTTTAAAAAAATCGCACTCATTTTTTTGGTAGAACATGCAAGGGTAGCGGAGGGATTGGGCAGCTCAGGCAGCATCTGTGGAGTGGATTGTTAGTATTCCCGATACTTGAGAGGAAGAAGAATGATTGCCAGTATAAATAGGTTGCGGGGGGGGGGGGGGAATGTGTGGAGCAAGAGTTGCAGGTGATAGGTGTATCCAGGGGAGGGGAGTGTTAGACAGGTAAGGGGACGGGAAGAAAGTGGGACTGATGTCTCAGTGACACTGAGGCTGTCTACAAGAAGGGTCAGAGCCGTCTCTATTTCCTGAGGAGACTGAGGTCCTTTATCATCTGCCGGACGATGCTGAGGATGTTCTACGAGTCTGTGGTGGCCAGTGCGATCATGTTTGCTGTTGGGTGCTGGGGCAGCAGGCTGAGGGTAGCAGACACCAACAGAATCAACAAACTCATTCGTAAGGCCAGTGATGTTGTGGGGATGGAACTAGACTCTCTCACGGTGGATGCTGTCGAAGTTGCATGCCATCTTGGACAATGTCTCCCATCCACTACATAATGTACTGGGTGGGCACAGGAGTACATTCAGCCAGAGACTCATTCCACCGAGATGCAACACAGAGCGTCATAGGAAGTCATTCCTGCCTGTGGCCATCAAACTTTACAACTCCTCCCTTGGAGGGTCAGACACCCTGAGCCAATAGGCTGGTCCTGGACTTATTTCCTGGCATAATTTACATATTACTATTTAACTATTTATGGTTTTATTACTATTTATTTATGGTGCAACTGTAACGAAAACCAATTTCCCCCGGGGATCAATAAAGTATGACTCTGACTATGACTATGACTATGATGTGGGAAGTGACAAAGGGGTGCAGAAGAGGAATCTGATTGGGAAGCACAGTAAAGCATGGAATATAGGGAAGGAGGTGGAGAAGGGAACCAGTGGGAGGGGTGTGTGGATGAAGGAGGACAACAGGCTAAAAAGGTAAAGAGATAGGATGATGAGAGCCGGTAGGATTAGGAGGAGAGAAAAGGAAAGGGGTGTTGGAAAGGACAGAAGGCAGCGGTGTCTTCGTTTTCTCGGAACTGGACATCACTGGAAGGGCAGCATTTATTGCCCGTCCCTGAACTGCCTTTGAACAGGTTAACTTTCTTGGCCGGTCCATATAAGACATTGGAGCAGAATTAGGTCATTCGGCCCATCTGCCTTTATCCCACAAGAATAAGAAATCCTCCTCAGCAATTAACTCGTTAGGACAATTTAATATTTACTATGCTGTGGATGTCTGTATATAGTAGTTGCATTATATAATACACTATGTATATAGTTGAGTTATTTGAAATATTACAGGAAACTCTAGATCTAGATTCCAAAGACCTCCGCCTGATCAGAAATCTGTACTGAGAACAAACTGCCGCTGTAAGAATAGATGGAGGAGTGAGTCAGTTTATGAAAATCAAGAGAGGCGTTAGACAAGGGTGTGTTTTCTCCCCTGATTCATTTAATGTGTACAGTGAAACAAAAATTACAAAAAATAAGAGACATCTTGGGAATCAAAGTTGATGGTGAAAACATCAATAATTTCAGATATGCGGATGACACTGTGTTAATTGCAAGTACGGAGGAAGAACTACAAAACTTGATATAATTGTTGAAGAAAGTGCAAAAATGGGTGACATCAGATGGCAGGTGTGACATGGACATTAAAAGAAGAATAAGGATGGCAAAAGACACCTTTACAAGAATGAAGAGTATACTGACCAATACTAAACTAGGCATGACAACCCACCTCAGCGTACTGAAATGTTATGTTTATCCAGTTACGTTATATGGCTCAGAATGCTGGACAATATCTAGTAACATGAGGAAACAAATTGAAGCAGCAGAGATGTGGTTTTTGAGGAGGATGGAAAGAATATCATGGATGAAACGAATATCTAACAAGGATATCATGAACAGAGCAAACACAAAAAGAGAAATAGTGTATGAGATCATGAAAAGGCAATGTAACTTCATTGGACGTGTGATTAGGAAAGAGGAGTTGCACGGTAATTATGGGAAAGATTGAAGGGAAGAAAGCAAGAGGAAGACAAAGACAAATGATGATGGAGACAGCAGCCAGAGAACTGGAAATGAATACCAATGAATTGATCCACTTGACCCGAAACGGGAGCGTGTGGGCCATGGCAGTCAAAGCTCAAACTGGGCATGGCACCTGATGATGATGATGATATAGTTGAGATGCATTCTACGAGGGGTGATTGATAAGTTCATGGACTAAGATAGAAGGAGTCAATTATAGGAAACCTAGCACTTTTATTTTTCAACATAGTCCCTTCCTACATGTACACACTTAGTCCAGCGGTCGTGGAGCATACGGATCTCTTCTTTGTAGAAGTGGTTTACAGCAGATGTGATTGATAAGTTCGTGGCCTAAGATAGAAGGAGATCAGTTATTAACTTCAAACTTTCTGCATTATACGCAAAGAGTTGAACTGCACATGCATGTAACGAGAGCGTCTTGGACCTCCAGGTGGTCCACAGCAGGGGGTGATTGATAAGTTCGTGGCCTAAGGTAGAAGGAGATGAGTTATACAGCTCTTGTTACATGCACATGCAGTTCAACTCTTTGAGTGAAAATGCAGGAAGTTTGAAGTTGATAACTCATCTCCTTCTACCTTAGGCCACGAACTTATCAATCGCCCCTGCTATGGACCACTTCTGGAGGACCAAGACGCCGACTTCTACAAAGAAGGGATCCGTATGCTCCACGACCGCTGGACCAAGTGTGTAAATGTAGGAAGAATAAATGTGCTAGGTTTTCTAAAACTGATTCCTTCTACCTTAGACCACGAACTTATCAATCACCCCTCGTATATTGAGTTGGAGTTTATCACCGAGCAGTGAGGAATGTTGTGTTTTTAGTATTTCAGTAATACTGAGTAATCTTGTATATATTGTTTGAATAAGCATTCTTGTTCATTTAAATAATTCAACACTGTATAAATACATGAATTGCATATGTCATCGCGCTACCATCGCTTAAGGTAAAAGACAAAGTTAGACTTGCATCCGCGGCTCCTTGTTTTCCTTTGAATTAGTTTAGTATTTTGAAGTTACAAAACTGAATAGGAAGGGGCTAGTTTGGTTGCTGTTGTGCTGCTGAACATGGTGGGTACGCTATGTCGGCGCTAGTAAGGGTGGCAACACTTGCGGGCTGCCCCCAGCAAATCCTTAGGTTGTGCTAGTTGTTAACGCAAACAACGCATTTTCACTGGATGTTTTGATAAACTATGATAAATGAATGAGTCTGAGTCTGAGGATTGCGGCGGAGTCTATAACTAGAACTCATTTTCAAGAACTCGACAATTCATGCTCTCAATAGTATTATTTATTCCTTTTCAATATTTTTATTAGTTATTGACTTGCATAGACGAATACAAAATACCTTATGATATTATGGAAACAGAAACAAGATTGAAATGCCCCATAACTATGTATAGTAAATTAACCATAATATTGAAAAGGTATATTTTATTCTAATCTAAAGCAAAAACAAAAAAAAGAGAGAAAAAAAAAGCTGCTTGGTTAAAAGAAAAAAAAAACTCTGACATATAGTCGTACATTCAAACATATAATAGCCATCATCATTGCTAAACAAGTCAAAAACTGTGAAAGTAGTTCCAAAAAGGTCCCTATAATGTTAAAAAAAATCTTGTCTAGGTATAGAAATAGAACACCTAATCTTCTCTAGATTTAAACATGACATAACATCAGTCAACCAATGGGCATGAGTAGGCGGAGCGGCATCTTTCCATTTGAGCAACAAAACTCTTCTGGCTAAAAGAGAAATAAAAGCCAAAATATGCAAATCATTCGGCTTAAGAGTAAAATTATTTCCTCCAACAATGCCAAACAATGCAGTCAGAGGGTTGGGATCAGAGTTTAATTATGATAATAAATAGCATTATTTATTATTATAATTATTTGCTTTTTATTTTTGTGAAGTTTGTCTACTTTTGTACATTGGTTCTTTGTCAATCTTTGCGTGTAGTTTTTCATTGATTCTATTGTATTTTTATTCTACTGTGAATGCCTGCAAGAAAATTGATCTCAGCATAGTATATGGTGACATACACTGAGTAGCCTCTTTGCCAGGTACTAATGAATGAGCATCTGAGTCTATGTTCATGGTCTTCTGCTGCTTTAGCCTGTCCACTTCAACGTATAGTGCATTCAAAGATGCTCTTCTACACACCACTGTTTCAATGCATGGTTATTTAAATTTCTGTCGCCGTTGCCTTCCTGTCAGCCTGACCCAGTCCGACCACACTCCTCTGACCTTCCTCATCGATGAGGCATTTATGTCCACAGAACAGCAACAAAATCATTCTGGTATCAACAATCAGTCCGTGGTCTGAGCAACAACTGAACCTCTTGACCACATCGGCATGCTTTTATGCGTTGAGTTACCACCACGCGATTGGCTGATTAGATATTTGCATTAACGAGCAGATGTACAGGTGTATCTGATAAACGTGGCCACTGAGTGTACTTTGATAACAAACTGACTTTAAACTTGGGAATCTGCTGTCTGGCAAACCTTCATAGCTCAATAATTAATGACTACAATCCACAGGCCAAAAGAGGCTTTGAATGATTTATTGTGAAACTGTAAAGTCTATTTGTAAATAATAGAACATAATATATGAAACACTGATTTTTTTGGGAATGGAAAGCATCTTTAAACTCTCAGTTGAAGTGCTTTCTGGTGTACACTGTAAACTAGGCCAAAATAAACTGGCACATTCAAACACTTTGCTCTACGATGGAAACAACAGGAATTCTGCAGATGCTGGAAATTCAAGCAACATACATCAAAGTTGCTGGTGAACGCAGCAGGCCAAGCAGCATCTATAGGAAGAGGCGCAGTCGACGTTTCAGGCCGAGACCCTTCGTCAGGACTAACTGCAGTTAGTCCTGACGAAGGGTCTCGGCCTGAAACGTCGACTGCGCCTCTTCCTATAGATGCTGCTTGGCCTGCTGCGTTCACCAGCAACTTTGATGTATGTTGCTCTACGATGGACTTTGTTATTTTGTTCTAATTGCGTGCTTTCTTGTATAATTTCCATTTATTTTTTTCTTATGAATGTTGTGTATCATCATTAGTGATGATCTTTAGATTTAGATTTAGATTCAACTTTATTGTCATTGTGCCGAGTACAGATACAAAGCCAATGAAATGCATTTAGTGTCTGACCAGAAATGCAAAGAATCTTTCACGAATCAGGAGATTCTGGAATAGATCCAGGGGACTAGGAAATCACAAATGTCACTCCACACTTTTAAGAGTGGAGGGAGATAATAGAAAAAAAACAGGACATTATAGGCCAGTCACAAACAAGGGAAAATCTGCAGTTGCTGGAAATCCGAGCAACACACACAAAACGCTGGAGGAACTCGGCAGCCCAGGCAGCATCTAGCTAGGAGAAGGGTGCAGTCGACATTTTGGGCCGAAACCCTATGGCAGAACTGAAGAAAAAATGCTGAGGAGTAGAGCTAAAAGGTGGGGGGAGGGGAGAGACAAACACAAGGTGACAGGTGAAATCTGAAGGGGGGGGATGGAGTAAAGAGCTGAGAAGTAAAATGGTGAAAGAAAGAGAACACCCACGGAAGAAAGAAAAGGGGGAGGAGCAGCAGAGGGAGGCGATGGGCAGGTAAGGAGATAAGGTGAGACAGAGGAAAAGGGGATGGGGAATGGTAAAGGAGAGGCGGGGTGGGGGCATTACCAGAAGCTCGAGAAATTAATGTCCATGCCATCAGGTTGGACGTTACCCAGACGGAATATAAGGTATTATTCCGCCAACCTGAGTGTGGCCTCATCAGGACAGTGGAGGAGGCCATGGATAGACTTATCAGGATGGGAATGGGAAGTGGAATTAAAATGGGTGGCCAATGGGAGATCCCGCTTTTTCTGAGGGATGGAGTGTAGGTGCTTGGCAAAGCGGTCTCCCAATCTACATTGGGTCTCACCGATATACAGGACACCACACCGAGAGCACCAGACACAGTATATGACCCAGCAGACTCACAGGTGAAGTGTCGCCTCACTTGGAAGGACTGGTTAGAGCCCTGAATGGTAGTGAGGGTGGCGGTGTAGGGTCAGGTGTAGCACTTGTTTCGCTTGCAGGAAGGAGATCAGTGGGGAGGGACGAATGGACACAGGAGACACTTAGGGAGCGATCCCTGCGGAAAGCAGAAAGTGGGTGGGGAGAGTAAGATGTGTTTGATGGTGGTACCAAGCCTCCACCAACTTCTTCCAATTCCAAGTTGGAGTTTTGCCTCCAACCTCCACCCTGCTCTCAAATTTACCTGGTTCATTTCCCTTTTTTTGTAATTTATTTTTTATTGAAGTTCATCAGCAAACAAATATTTCCATAAGATGTATTTCAGATATTGTACATATATATCATATAATCATATTTGCCACAAATCTCCACATAATATTTATCTGAGGTATATACGTATAGAAAAGAGAGGAAAGAAAGAACAAGCAAAAGGAGAAAACTATGTACAAGAAGGGAGTGATCTTTTTTTTACAACATATTCATTGATTTGTGAGAATAAAATCAGGCCTATGAGGTGTTATGTAGTTGAACCATTTTTCCCAGTATGAATAAAATTGTTCCAACTTATGATTAGCCGATGCTGTTATCTTCTCCATTTTGTAAATGTCCATTGTAATTTCCATCCATACATTTAAAGTTGGGCTCTCCTGTGATAACCATTTCCTGGTAAGGGTCTTTTTACCGGCCACCAGCAGTATATTCATTAAATATTTATCTCTTTTCAACCATTCTTGAGATATGTACCCAAAATATATGGTCTTACTTTCTAAGGGTATTTCACATTTAAAAATGTCTTGTAGGGCATTGTGTATCCCACTCCAATAGTCTTTGATAACGGGGCAATCCCAGAAAATATGATAATGGTTTGCATTTTGATTTCCACAATTTCTCCAGCAAACAGGGATGTTACTATCATAATGGGATTTCTGAGGGGGTGTAATAAAACATCTTATCAAGTTTTTCCATCCAAACTCTCTCCATTTCTGTGAACTGGTACACTTCCATTGATACCTCCATATTATTGTCCATTCTTCCTCAGATATTATCTCTCCTTCCTTCTCTCATTTTGTTTTAATGTATGAAGTCGAATGTGTTTTAAGATTTGACAAACCCTTATACACACTTGAAATAATTCTACTACCGTTATCTGAATTATATGCTTTTCTAAATAGCTCTATCAAACATGTACTTGCCTTGGTTACATTTTTAACCCTCCTATTAATATACTGTTGCACCTGTAGATACCAGTAAAAGCCTTGTTTTTCTAATAAGTGTTTCTCTTTAAGCATTTCAAAACTGAACAATGTTCCTTCTTTCATTATATTGCAAAGAACTGTTATTCCTTTACCTGTCCAGTTTTTAAGTCTAGCATCCAGTTTATTCAGCGTAAAATCCAAGTCATATGCACACCATTTAAGAATTGCAATATCTCCCTCTAGTTTATTTTCTTTTATAATAGTTTTCCATACTTTAAGAGTCCATTTCACCCATGGGTTATCAATAGTATTTATGTACCTTTGTAGGTTGTTATCAGCCAAAATTGCCTGAATGGGGATGGTTAGTATCCCGTCCTCAATGTTTTTCCATTTAGCATCATATGATGGGTTGCACCAGCATATCACAGCTCTCAACTGTGCTGCAAAATAGTAATCTCTAAGAGAAAGTAGGCCCCATCCCCTTTTCCTTGGCTAATTGCAAAGTTTTGAGATGAACTCTAGGCCTTTTACCTTGCCATATATATCTTGATAGCATTTTGTTCCATTCATTGAATTGATTCTGATTAATCTCTATTGGTAGGGTCTGAAAGAGATATAATATTCTGGGCAATATATTCATTTTAATGGATTCAATCCTTGAACTGAGACTAAGAAAAGGAATTAGATTCCATCTTGTTATATCATCCTTAATTTTTTATATATAGGCTGATAATTGCATTCTGATAATTTTGACAAATCTTTTGGCATAATGATGCCCAAATATTTGAAAGACTCTGTTTGCCATTCCCAGGGATATCTACTTTCAATTTCTCTTGGTGGGCTATAGTTATATGAAAGTAATTGGGTTTTATCTATGTTGATCTTCTATCCTGATAACGGGCCATATTTTTCAAAGGATTGCATCAATTTAGGTGAAGAGTATGTTGGTTGCCCTAGATAGAACAAAATGTCATCCGCGTAACAAGCCAATTTATGATCTGTCCCTTTAATAGCAATTCCCCTGATATCTTCATTTTGTCTGATGTATTGAGCTAATGGTTCCAGATATAATGTGAAGAGTAGCGGTGACCATGTACAACCCTGTCTCGTGCCCCTTTCTAGGGTAAAACTATTGGATAAATATCCATTGACTTTAATCCTAGCAGTAGGGTTGTCATATAGTGCCTGTATAGTTTTAATAATTGTGTCATGGAAACCGAATCTATGTAAAACTTTGTAAAGAAAATGCCAATTAACGGAATCAAACGCCCTTTCAGCATCCACGCTTATCACTATTGCTTCGATTTTTTTTGTATATGATCCATAATGTGAAGTGTCCTTCATATATTGTCTTGTGTTTGGCATTGTTGTATAAAACCTGTCTGATCCTTATGTATCAGTGTGGGTAGAAACTCTTCTAATCATTTGGCCATGGTGGAGGTAAATAATCTATAATCTATATTAAGAAAGGATATTGGTCTAAATGATCCACAGTCCATTTTATCCTTGCCTTCTTTCGGTATAGCTGAGATTATCGCCTCCTTCCAGCTGGGTGGCATTTGTGCCTTTTTTAGAGCCCAGTTCAATGTGGGGAGTAAGACAGGAATTAACTCATTTTTAAATTCTTTGTACCACTCTGCCGTATACCCATCTGATCCTGATGACTTGCTGAATTTAAGCCTACTAATTGCAGCTTTTAGTTCAACTTCAGTTATGTCAGCAGTCATCGTTCTATTTTGTTCTTTGCTTAAAGTGGGTAACTCTAGAGAATTCAGGAAAGTGTCAATTTGGGTTATGCTTCCCCCTGGAACTTTGGAATATAGAGTTTTGTAAAACACTTCAAAAGCTTCTTGAATTTCACTTAGCTTATTTTTTTTTATCATTTTTGTTCTTGGATCCCTAATTCTATGAATTGTATTTTTTGCTTCAGTTTCCACGCCAGTATTTTTATAGACTTAGATTCACTTTCATAATGTCTCTGTTTCAGAAACATTAAATTTTTCCTGATCTCTTGCGTAGCCAAATTATTAATTTCATTGCTCATTTTTAAAATTTCCTCTAATGTATCCTGTGCCGAATTCAATTTGTGTTTTTTTCTAGTTCCTTCAGCCCATTTTGTAATTCTTCTAATGTTTTATTTCTTATTTTTTTTCTTATATGAAGATATCGCTATAATTTTTCCTCTTAAGGGAGCCTTCAGAGTATCCCATAGAATGGGAGGTGAAACCTCTCCATTATCATTGAATTCTAGGTAAAGACCAATTTCTTTTTTAATTTGTTCCTTAAAATAGGGATCATTGAGTAGACTCGAATTTAGTTTCCAAAGTGGGAAGTGGGACTTACGTCAATACTGATACACCCATGCAAATGTATCATTTGCCTGGATGTGATCATTTATCTCACAACAGTATAAGCTTAGACTAAGGTTGCTTTGACAAAATATTTTAAACTATAGCAAACACACAATAAAGAAAAGGGTCCATTACACATATATTGATTAGCCTATAGTGTGCACATAATTGCTGAGGCTGATTGTTGCATAATCAATCCAGTTTGCTCCATTTCGTTTACTCACGGTTCTGAACAATTCTGCCTGAAAACACAGTCTCAATGAAACATAAATAAATGTCCAAGGACAAGGTGTCTCGAACTTTCTCCAAGGCTGTGTGAAAACTAGCTAATTAAAAAGTTTTCTGTACATTCCCTGTGAGACCATTGTCTGCATGAGGATTTTCCGACAGTGGTACTGGCCCTTCCAAATGGGTTCATGTTCTTCTGCTACATTTGTTCTCTATTTCCATTTTCCTTCTTCTCCAAAACTCCAGCACTCTCTCCAGAAAATGGCTACCCCCAATCCTATGAATGTTCTGCGACAACTTGTTAACAAGACAAATCCTACTGGCTCATTCAACAAGCCTAACTTATCAATCAACTGAGTTACCTGACTCTACAATGTAATTAAAGGAACACATTGCAATTTGAGAAAATCTGCAGAAAGTAAATACCCAACAGCAAAACAGTATTAATAAAACAAAGCATGATCTTAAACCAAAGTATTTACACATGTAATGAATGGACAGGTTCTCTCTTGTTTTGAAAACAGATTTCCTTAAGTCAATTTTGTCCACAGCTTGGACAATTCTGATTTGATGGAGACAGCCGTGAGAGCATGGAGGAACATTGGAGTAACTTCTGAAATGCCCGGTTCGCTGCTGCTGCTACTGTACAATCGAGAATCTCCGGAGGGAAGGCCCCAAAATCTTCAGCTTTGCCTGCTGCTGGCGACCGGGGCTGGGATCGAAGCGTTCAGCAGAGATGGTGCTCGGTACTCAGTGTCAGAGGGCTGATCGGAGCTCGAAGTTTTCGGACGACTCAGAGTCGGACTGTGGTCGGGCATGGCAGGGAGAGTTTTCTTCCTTCGCCCGTCTGCGTGAGATGTGGGACTTTCGAGAGACTTTGAACTTTTTTACCGTGCCATGGCCTGTTCTTCATCAAGTTATGGTATTGTTGCACTGTTGTAACTATGTTATAATTATGTGGTTTTGCTAGTTTTTCAGTCTTGGTCTGTCCTATGTTTCTGTGATATCACACCAGAGGAATATTGTATCATTTCTTAATGCATGCATTACTAAATGACAATAAAAGAGGACTGTGTGTCCTCATAATCTAACCTAATCTAATCTAAAATCACTCACCATGGGAACATGGTATTCTAATGAATGGCATCAAAAGCATTGAAGACAGCTAAGAAGGAAGTGATGTGAGAGAGAACAGAGGCACAGTAGATGCGCTGAAATCCGTGCTGGGTTGGGGGCTGCCCCCCTCCCACCCCTTGCAGGCCGGCTCTCCCATCAGTGCTGGCCTCCAGTGTTCACTCCCTAGAAGGCAAGCTGAATTGCCTTTGCCTGCAGCTGGCCCAGTGCGAGATGAAGAACTGCTGTGTGCTTGTTCTCGCAGACACGTAAGCTCCAGGATAACGTGCCATGCACACAGGAACTTGTGCTAAGATAATTTTGTATGTGCTATTGTAACTATATATGCGGTGTGTGGCTGTATGTTCTGCGTTTTGCACCTTGGCCCCAGAGGATCAATGTTTCGTTTAGCTGTATACATGTATATGGTTAAATGACAAACTTGAACTTGAAGGAACAATGATTAAAAGTGGGGAGAAAGAAGAAACTCATTCAGCTTCTTATAGGAACAATGTACTTATGTATGTAGCCCCCCCGGCCAGCCTCAGGGTCGCTCGGCTCATTGTCGTCTAGGGAAACAGCCCTCAGCCCCGCCAAACTGGGTAATCAGTTTGTGTGGATGCTGTGTGATTTACCCACCCCACCCAAATACCAGACAATACACCAGATACAATTAAATGATTGACAGTTTATAGATATTACTGGAACTATATAATTAATAGAGAATAAAATATAAAAGGATAATAAAAGGTGCCACATTTATCAAAGTTCAATCTCTTCGTGCACAAACAGTTGGAGCTCAGGACCCTTCTTCTTCACCCTGCAACCCCTCAGACCACCTCGACCGGCCACCTGGGACCAACAACGGTGGTCGACCAGACGCTCCACACGAGTCCATCTCCGTCTCCTCTCCTCGCCGAACGCCCCGCTCGGGGTCCGACCCCATTAGCGGACTCACAGCACCTGGTCCATCCTCTGTCTCTCTCTCTCCCGCCTTCTGCGCCAAAATCCCGCGCATACAATATCTTACAGACACACCAAAAACATAACAACTACCGCAACTGGTTCATAACATCTTCTTATCAGTAACGTGATTCAAACAAACTGCTAGCGGGAAGGACTTTCTCAGCAGTTAACATAACAAAGAAGCCATTTTAATTAGACTATGCAGTGACATAAAAAAAAGAAACCCCTTACATGTACATCAGACATTTGAAGTTAATATCGTTTCATTTATTTATTTATTTATTATAATATTATGTAAGCTCATAAGTAAAGGTGTCCTGAAATCAGGCATTTATAACCCAGGGATGGGCAGTATTCACCTGCTGACTTGCCTCATAGTTTATTTACTCAGTGCACCGTCTTCAATTACTATTTTAGTTGTCTTTACCATGCAAGTTGAAGACAGTGGTTCTCACAAAAGCTGTTAATTGAATACAAACAAAAGAAAATATGCAGATACAGGAAATCCAAGCAACACACACACACACACACACACACAATGCTGGAGGAACTCAGCAGTCCAGGCAGCATCTGTGGAAAAGAATACAGTCGACGTTTTGGGCTGAGAGCCCTCAGCAGGACTGGAGAGAAAAAGACGAGGAGTCAGTGTAAGAAGGTAGGGGGAGGGGAGGAAGAAACCCAGGGTGTCGGTGAGACCGGTAGGGAGGGAGGGGAGATATAAAGAGCCAAGAAGTTGGTAGATACAAGAGATCCAGAACTGGAGAAGGGGGAATCTGATAGGAGAGGACAGAAGACCATGGAAGAAAGAAAAGGGGGAGGAATTCCAGAGGGAGGTGTGAAACACCTTCAATAACTCCAAAAGACTGAAGTAGGGTAAATACTGAAAGGCTTTTATTCGCTGTACAATACGACTTCCATGCTGAGTGTCTGCCCCTGGACTGAGGGGGAGGGGCAAGGAGAAATCACCTTTATTCAGGGGTCTGTGGGAGGAGCCACAGGGGCAGTCAGCAGAAGAGCGTGTCCAGACAGGTAACCCAGTTACAACATATATATTGTTTACCACAAGGTGATAGGCTGGTAAGCAGATAAGGTGAGAAAGGGTAAATGGGAATGGGAATGGTGAAGGAGAGGTGGGGGCATTACTGGAAGTTCGAGAAATTGGTGTTCATGCCATCAGGTTGGAGGCTACCCAGACAAAATATAAGGTGTTGCTCCTCCAATCTGAGTGTGGCCTCATCGCAGCAGCAGAGGGTCCACGGACTGACATGTCGGGATGGGAATGGGAAGTGGAATTAAAATGGATGGCCTCCGGAGATCCTGCTTTTTCTGACGAACAGAGTGTAGGTGCTTGGTGAAGCAGTCTCCCAATCTACATCAGGTCTCACCAATATACAGGAGGCCACAGCGGGAGCACCGGATACAGTGGATGACCCCCCAGCAGACTCACAGGTGAAATGTGTCCACAACATCGACTGTACTCTTTTCCATAGATGCTGCCTGGTCTGTTGAGTTTGTCCAGCATTTTGTGTGTGTTAATTGGATTACAATTACAATTAATTCTGTGAGAAGTAAAGTTCCGAATGGTTTGGAACTTCGACATTCAAGTTCTTTCGAAACCAATGAGTACATAAGTTGGGTAATTAAATTGGTTTATTATTGTCACATGCACCGAGGTACAGTGAAATACTCGTCTACCATACAGATCAATTCATCAGCACAGTGCATTGACGTAGTACGTGGGAAAGCAACAACAGAAATGCGGACAACATACATCAAAGTTGCTGGTGAACGCAGCAGGCCAAGCAGCATCTATAGGAAGAGGCGCAGTCGACGTTTCAGGCCGAGACCCTTCATCAGAACAGAAATGCGGAACAAGGTGTAAACACAAAACAGCCTGCAGAGGCTGGAAATCCAGAGCAACACACACAAAACGCTGGAGGAACTCAGCAAGTCAGGCAGCATCTATGGAGATGAATCGACATTCCGGGCCGAGACCCTTCTCCAGAACGAAGTGTTGCATTACCGAGAAAGTGCAATGCAGGTAGACAATAAAGTGCAAGAACAGAACAAGGGAGCTTTTTAGGTTCAGAGAACGTTTTACCACAATGCAGAACCATTCAATTGCCTTATAACAAGTGTTCTCGTGTTTGCAGGTTTGTGCTTTCAGGTTTTGGTATCTTCGGCCTGATAGGAGGTGAGCGAGAAGGGAGAATGTCCTGGATAGCTGGGATCTCGGTGTATGTCGGCTGCTTTACTGAGGCAGTGAGAAGTGTAGGTACAGAGTCCATGGAGGGGAGGCTGGTTTCTGTGATGTGCTGAGCTGTGTCCACAACTCTCTGCAGTTAGGACTAACAATCTTGATGTGGGAGATCAGTATACTATAGACGTGTGAGATGTACCAGGTAGCTCAGATCCAGGGAAACAGTTGAAAGACCAAAACCTGCCCTTCTTGACTAGAGTTACTGTACTTAGTAGGTTGCAACAGATTTCAGAGGTAGACATGGCAGATTTATTTATTGAGATACAGTGCGGAATAGGCCCTTACGGCCATTCGAGTCACGTTGCTCTGCAGCCCCTCATTTAATCCTAGCCTAGTCACGGGACAATTTACAATGACCAATTAACCTACCATCCAGCACTTCTTTGGACTGTGGGAGGAAACCAGAGCACCCGGAGGAAACCCAGGTGGTCACAGAGAGGACATACAAACTCCTTACGGGGGGCAGCAGGCATTGAACCCAGGTCACCTCTACTGTAAAACATTGTGCTGACGATTACTTAGAGTTAAAGTAAACACATAAACAACCTTCGAGAACTCAGTAGATCATGCAGCATCTCGAAATAGGTATTGATTCTTACTGCTGAATCGAGGGTTGGGACCAGGACCTACTCTTACACGAATCCTAGCCCAACCCACTTTTTATACAGCCGACATTCTCAGTTGATGGGAGAAGTGACGGGAGGCGGAGTCAATAATATGTGAGTACCTGGGATCCTCAGAAGGTCCAAATTGAGAGCCTCGAAAACGAATCCTAAAGCCAACTGGACTAAGTTGGCGACGGAGACACGTTCCAAGGAAGGATACATGGCTGTGATAGCGAGTCTGAGTCAAAATGTGGTCGAAATGCTGAAGGGCCGAAGAAATTATAGATGGGGAACAGTGAGAGAGGGTTTCACCAAACTCCTGTTGAAGAGAAGGTTTAAACTTCTTCAGTGTCGGCATCACTGGAAGAGGCTTCGCAGTAGTGAATTTAAAAATGCAAACGTGAGGAAATCTGCAGGTGCTGGAAATTCAAGCAACACACACAAAATGCTGGTGGGACGCATTGCTGCCTGGCCTCCTGCTTTTCACCAGCATTTTGTGTGCGTTGCTCGAACTTCCAGCATCTGCAGATTTCCTCGTACTTGCAGAAATTCTTGTGTTTACAGCCTACCAACCTGCACGCCTTGGGAAACCCACGTGTTCACAGGAAGAATGTACAAACTCCACCCAGACAGACAGCAGCTGAGTTGAGGTGTGAAGCCAGGTCACTGCTCTCAAAATTCAGTTCCTTAGAAGAAAATCTCTTCTGCCTCCTTTTGATTGATTGTTTTGTTCATTCAAATGATTAGTTTTGAGCAATTGGCCTCAGCTTATTAATGGAAGTCTGTAGACCGGACACAAGAGATGATGCAGATGTTGGAAATGAAGACCTACGCACAAAGTGCAGGAAAAACTCCGCAAGTCAGGCAGCATCCATGGAGGGAAATAAACAGTCGACATTTCAGGCCAAGACCCTTCATCAGGACTGGAAAGGAAGGGAGAAGAAGCTTGGTAGGTAATGGCGGCGGAGGAGGAGGAGTACAAGCTGGCAGAAGATAGGTGAAGCCACGTGATGGGGAAAGGGGGGGGATGAAGTTAGAAGCTGGGATGTGATAGGTGGAAAGTGGGGGGATGAAGTTAGAATCTGGGATCTGATACGTGGAAAGGGGGGGATGAAGTTAGAAGCTGGGATGTGATAGGTGGAAAGTGCGGGGGGATGAAGTTAGAAGCTGAGATATGATAGGTGGAAAGGTGGGGATGAAGTTAAAAGCTGGGATGTGATAGGTGGAAAGGTAAAGGGCTGAAGAAGAAGGAAGCTGATAGGAGAAGGGAGTGCATCATTGGAATACGGGAAGGTGAAGGGCCACCAGAGGGAGGTGATGGACAGGTAAGAAGAAGGGAAGGGGCAAGAAGGCAGCCAGAAGGGGGAATGGAAAAGGAGAGAAGGGGAAGGGGAGAAATTACTGGAAGACAGAAAAATAAATAGAAATATATAAATAGAAACTTGCTAATGTAACCACAGCTCTGTAACATGAAGTGTTCTGAGTGCCACACGATCTTTTAAAACAACTTGGATATAAGTCCTAATAACCTAGAGGCCTTTTTACACGGTATCCCCACCCTGAATCTGGAATTGGCCCCATTGTTTGTACATACCGCAGATCTGGGTAACAACAGAGCATCAGGAATAAAAATAAAGTCCGAAAAAGAAATCCATTGGTGGTGGAAAAGAACGACATCTGGAGAGAGTAAGAGCCTTTCCCCTGAGACATAGTGAACACTTAGTGGCCACTTTATTAGGGAGAGGAATATATATCAAGTAAAGTAGCCACAGGAGAGGATGACAGTGTGTCCAGGACATCCACTTCAAGGTTCAATGTGTTGTGTGTTCAGAGATGCTGTCCTGTGCACCACTGTTGTAATGTGTGGTTATTCGAGTTAATGCCGTCTTCCTGTTAGCTAGAACCAGTCTGGCCATTCTCCTCTGACCTCTCTCATTAATAAAATATTTCCATCCACAGAACTGTCACTCATTGGATGATTTTTTTGTTTTTTCTGCACCATTCTCTGTAAACCTCGTGACTGTTGTGCGTGAAAATCCCAGGAGAACAGCAGTTTCTGAGATACTCAAACCACCCTGTCTGGCACCAACAGTCATTCCACAGTCAAAGTCTCTTTGATCAGATCTCTTCCCCATTCTAATGTTTGATCTGGACAACTGAACCTCATGACCATGTCCACATGCTTTCATGCATTAATTTGCTGCCATATGAACAGCTCATTAGATATTTGCATTATTGAGCAGGTGTGTATGTGTACTTCATAAAGTGGCACTGAGTGTATTACCCGGTTATGTTAATTTAAGTCACAAATAGAAGCATTCAACCCATCCTGCATCGTCCATGTGGTGGATCTATCATTTTTTTATTTAAGTAAAATTTTCATTCGTACCAATGTTTCACCAATTGCAAAGCAGCTTCCACGTTTATTTTTAAAATGGTAATTTCACCGTGCATTTTGATTGGTTAGTGTTTGATTAGGTAACATTTGATTGGCTAGCATTCAATTGATCAACCATTCCTTAAGCTCGACTCCAGGTGGTTAGCCAATTACCAGGAGCAACCCTGCTCCTGTGCAGTTGATGATGGCACCCTTGTCCCTGAGGAGAAATGGTTCAAGTGCTGCCCGGAAGCTTATCTCTGGCTGATGTTTAGTTTGTGCTGCAAATCATGACGTCTCATTCTTGGGAAATACTAAAACCCATTCCTCTGGCACTTTTTGAAAGGGATAAAATAGTTGTGCCCGACATTTATACCTCAACTGATTACACTAATTCTCTCTCTACATATGCTGCTTGACCTGCTGAGTGTTTCCAGATTTTTTTAGTTTTATTTCAGATTTCTAGCATTTGGAGATTTTTTTTGTTGTTTTCATTAAGACAAATTGGGAGATGTACTCTCTTAACTATCTCAACATTTAATTAAAGAAGGAAGTATGATCTATGGGTCTTTATTCTTTGGAATGTAGAAGGTTGAGGGGGGACTTGATAAAGGTGTTTAAAGTTATGAGGGGGATAGACAGAGTTGATGTGGATAGGCTTTTTCCATTGAGAGTGGGGGAGATTCAAACAGCAGGACATGAGTTGAGAGTTAAAGGGTAAAGGTTTAGAGGTAACATGAGGGGGAACTTCTTTACTCAGAGAGTGGTATCTGTGTGGAACGAGCTTCCAGCAGAAGTGGTTGAGGCAGGTTCGATGTTGTCGTTTAAAGTTAAATTGGATAGATATATGGACAGGAAAGGAATGGAGGGTTATGGGCTGAGTGCAGGTCGGTGGGACTAGGTGAGAGTAAGAGTTTGGCACGGACTAGAAGGGCCGAGATGGCCTGTTTCTGTGCTGTAATTGTTATATGGTTAAAGCATAATTATTGAATGCAAATGGGATCTTTATATACATTGTTTACCTATGCAAATTCATGAGCATGCTCATTACATGAGACATACAGTAATACAGAGACTACAAATATTGACTTGTAAAGTATTTATGTTTATGCAAAACTCTGGAGCAGAATCCTGGCCTGTGGGTTCAGGACTGCTGCTGTATCATACAGAAGGTTCCTAACCGTACCAGCTTCCCTTTCAGGGTTTCCAAAACCGAGAGCTGTGGATACATAAGCTAAACATCCCCCCTTCCCCATGAACTCTGTCTGCATTTCTTGCTGCCTCGGTAAAATGGCCAATATGATCAAATACCACCCTCCAGGCAGAAGGTTCAGAAGCCTGTGTCTATAATCTTGTGGGTAAGTCTTCCTTTGAGTAGCTCATTGCCACTGTGCTCCCATCTTCTTGTGAAGTCCTTGGGGTCCCACTCCCATGATTTCCTTCTGCAACCCGGCGTGGTCCATCTAGCCAACTCTGTCTGGTCTAACGTTACCCACCCAACCGGCCACCAAACTCCAGGCCTCACCAAGGCTCCCATTCCTTCCTACTCATCTTCATCTTCATCTCCATCTCCATCTCCATCTGTGTGTGTGTGTGTGTGTGTGTGTGTGTGTGTGTGTGTGTGTGTGTTTGTGTGTGCAAGCCCTCACCCTCACACCCTGGAAACATTAACACGCCTCCCAGCATACGTAGCAGCTTGGCCCTTGTGTAATGCTGAGGTGCGAGCCCCACAAACCATGCTGGTCTCCAGGTGTTGTCAAACTCTCATCAACTAGTTGACGGTCGTGACGTTGCTGGGATCTTGCTGTGCACCATTTCGCAGCTGCTTTCCCCGTATCGCAACATGGACTACGCTTCAACAGTGCGTCCTTCAGTTGTGCTCAGATCACGGTGCCGGGGGTCTCCGTGAATGCTCTTTCTCCGCTGTACAGGAGCTTGGAACAGCTGCCACTCGCAGAACAGGAAGGGAAAACCCCCACGAAGATCTCAGGGTGAGCGGGACAAACAAGTAATGATATTAACCTGAATCTAAGAATCTATCCAGATAACAATCTCTCCAGTGAGTGTAGTTATATGAAGGAGGAATCCACTTTGACAGCTTTCAAACAACACTCTTCTGGCTTTGCATCTCTCTGAATCATATAGCCGGCCAGTGGTGGAGTGGCATCTGCACCAGACTCCGAAGCGAGTGGTCATGAGTTCGAATCCGGCCGGCTCCTTGCACGCTCCCCATCCGCGCCGGGTTGAGTGTTGAACGAGCAACTCGGCCTCGTAAGAACAGACAAACGCTAAAGAAACTGAAAGGTTGCCGTCTGATGCACTGCAGCAAATTACAGCCTGAATCGTAGCATTAACTCAGAACCCAAGGAACACTCAGCAGGTCAGGCGGCGTCTGAGGGGAGAGGCAGGAGGACTTTGTGCTTCAGTATGATAATGCAGCTAGGACACCAAGGGATGCACACATTGTTGTGGCTTCTTTTAGCTCACACAGGACGTCAGCAAAGCTGCAACATGGTTTTAATGTAACAAAGTAATAAAATTTTAGTAAGGATCTAGTGCATTTCCAGCGTATATGACAAATAAATTCTTCTAGGGCTTCCAGCTGGGTACGGATATCGACTAGAACCGATGTTTCGATGATGAACTCTGCCATCCCTGATGAAGACGGCAGAGTTTGTCATTGAAACATCGGTTAATATCGATATCTGTACCCGGCTGGAAGAGTTTACTCGTAATAAAATTCACATTGAAATGTGAACTTGAATGAGAATGGAATACAGGGACTGGGGGATGTAAACTGGAGACTGAAATTTGTTCTAGCACCTCCTAGCCCACCGAGGCTGGCCTCATTTTCATAGCAGTGGCTTTGAGGGAGTTATAATACCCAGTCCATGTGGCCCAGTGGATTCCATTGGCGAAGGAAGCATGGGGTCCCCTTAAATAGAGGCCATTGAGGTTTACTGTGTGGCATGACTTGTACCAAAAGGCTCCCGAGTTCTTCTGTGCACAGTTAATGGGGGCCTTCTTGATTCTTGTCATACGTGCTGAATTTGAGCCTATTATGATAGGCCAACGAGTCTCCTACAACAAAAGATATCGGCAATTAATTAGTTTATTGTCCTATTCACCAGGATGTTATGAAGCTCACAGAGCAGCTTAACCACAAATCAGAGACAAATTTAATCCAGGTACATCTTGTTTTATTTACTCCATCTCGCCTTCCTGCCCCAAATACAGTAGTCAGTCCTCTATCATTGGAAGAGTTGGTATTGGTTTTGACCAGATATTCATTGCAAAATAGTCCCAACCTCATTTTCTAACTAACCAGTGTTGCATCCAGCTGACACACATCAAAGTTGCTGGTGAACGCAGCAGGCAAAGCAGCATCTGTAGGAAGAGGTACAGTCGATGTTTCAGGCCGAGACCCTTCGTCAGGACTAACTGAAGGAAGAGTGAGTAAGAGATTTGAAAGTTGGAGGGTGAGGGGGAGATCCAAAATGATAGGAGAAGACAGGAGGGGGAGGGATAGAGCCAAGAGCTGGACAGGTGATAGGCAAAAGGGGATACGAGAGGATCATGGGACAGGAGGTCCGGGAAGAAAGACAAGGCGGGGGGGGGACCCAGAGGATGGGCAAGGGGTATATTCAGAGGGACAGAGGGAGAAAAAGGAGAGTGAGAGAAAGAATGTGTGTATAAAAATAAGTAACAGATGGGGTACGAGGGGGAGGCGGGGCATTAGCGGAAGTTAGAGAAGTCGATGTTCATGCCATCAGGTTGGAGGCTACCCAGACGGAATATAAGGTCTGTCCCTCTGAATATACCCCTTGCCCATCCTCTGGGTCCCCCCTCATTGTCTTTCTTCCCGGACCTCCTGTCCCATGATCCTCTCGTATCCCTTTTGCCTATCACCTGTCCAGCTCTTGGCTCCATCCCTCCCCCTCCTGTCTTCTCCTATCATTTTGGATCTCCCCCTCCCCCTCCAACTTTCAAATCCCTTACTCACTCTTCCTTCAGTTAGTCCTGACGAAGGGTCTCGGCCTGAAACGTTGACTGTACCTCTTCCTATAGATGCTGCCTGGCCTGCTGCATTCACCAGCAACTTTTATGTGTGTTGCTTGAATTTCCAGCATCTGCAGAATTCCTGTTGTTTGCATCCAGCTGACATCACTGAGCTGTCGACCGGTGATCAGAAAGATTAAGTCCCTAATTAACAAGTCACCGAGGTTGAACTGGGAAGGCCAAGCCACCACACTGCTGACTCGTAGACCTAACAACACCTGTGTGACACAGCTGGTAAAGCTGATTCCTCAAGCTCTGGTCCCTTGGGCTCAATGTTGATGTCTGACACTGTGAAGTTTGCACCTTCTTGTGACCACGGGTTTCCTCTGGGTGCTGTGGTTTCCTCCCACATTCTAAATACAAAGCAGTTGATAGGTTAACACGCAGAGGCTGATAGATTAATAGGCAGCAGTTGATAGGTTAATTTGCCTGGGTGTGTAGGTCAGTGGTAGAATCTGGGGGTATGAGAAAATAAAGTAGATAACCAAAGCTCTATGTCTTTTCAAAACTATGTCAACAGTGGTCCTTAAACTCATATAAACTGGTCATGATGATCATTCACGAATGGCAACACTGTGAGGGTTTCAATAATGGGTCGCTGATCTGAAACATTAACTCTCCGCTCTCCCCTCTGATGCTGCCTGGCCTGCTGAGGGTTTCCTGGGGTTTACGCTAACTTTATGACTCAGGTGGTAGATCCAAAAGCAAATTTAAAAAATAGAGCATCTGACAATTTCTGGAATGACGCAGATAAGCTGTAATTGTGCAATCCGGGAATAATTCACTCTCAGCATCCTGCTTCAACCTACTTCTAGCACAGTCTCCAGAACAATATTCCAGCTGTGGCTAAAACATCTCTCTACAGACTTTGTTGTATTCCGTGCTATGCTCTCTTCGCAGCATCTACCTGCTCTGACAACAAAAAGGGGGCAGGAGTGGGACACATGGCCCATCAAATGATCAATATGATCGTAGTTGATCTGCCTCAGACCTCACCTTCTCCACCGTACCAGTTCCCCATAAATCTTGATCCTTCAAAAATTTACCAATTTCCTCATTAAAGTAAAGGCATCCATTAGTCTTGTGAGACCATGGATCTGCGCCTGGAAAGTCTTCACTCTCCAGGGCGCAGGCCCGGGCAAGGTTGTATGGAAGACCAGCAGTTGCCCATGCTGCAAGTCTCCCCTCTCCACAACACCGATGTTGTCCAAGGGAAGGGCATTAGGACCCATACAGCTTGGCACCGGTGTCGTCGCAGAGCAATGTGTGATTAAGTGCCTTGCTCAAGGACACAACACGTTCCCTCGGCTGGGGCTCGAACTCACGACCTTCAGGTCACTAGTCCAATGCTTTAACCACTTGGCCACGTGCCTACACTCCTCATTAAAACTAGTAGTGAATTCCACAGAGTTTGCATAAATACAAAATATTGCACTAGGTGTTTGAGAGGCCATTTATTTAGTTTGTTTGATCATTATGCGCCGTGTCATATGACGTGGGCGATCATGTAGCCATGGTTGTTCTTTTCTACAGAAGTGGTTTGCCATTGCCTTCCTCTGGGTAGTATCTTTACAAGACGGGTGACCTCAGCCATTATCAATACTCTTCAGAGCCTGGCGTCAGTGGTGCATAACCATGACTTGTGATACGCACCACCTTCTCGTACGACTATCCACCACCTGGTCCTGTGGCTTCACATGACCCTGATCGGGGGGGGGGGGGGTGGGATTCCTAAGCAGGTGCTACACTTTGCCCAAGGGTGACCTGCAGACTAGTGGAGGAAAGGAGTGCCTTCTTACACCTCCTTTATTAGAAATATATCTCCACCCTACCACCCAATTGCATCCTCTGTGTGTTTCTGGAGGAAAACACACAGAGGACGCGGAGGGGGATCACAAAGGCGAGGAAAAAGGACTGGGTCGAGACAACAGAGATTTATGGAGAAGAGGAGTTCAGTGGATAATAAAATGGGCAAATTGATGGCGCTAGCCAGGAGTCAGAGAACATTTCGGGAGTGCAGTGTTATGTGTTTTACTGAAACGGAGCTGCACGAGGACATACCTGACCAAAACTTTTCCATGGATGGCTTCCAGACCGTTCGGGCTGACTGGAAGTGCACTGAGAGCAGTAAGCGTGAAGGAGTTGGGGGCTTGCTGTTCTGGTTAACAACAGGGCTGCTGTTCTGGTTAATAACTGATGGTGCAATCCTGGTCATATTACGATCGAGGGATCGTGTTTGTAGACCAGATATTGAACTTTTTGCTGTTGGACTCCGGCCATATTCCACCGAGATACAACACTGGGCGGCACGGGAGGTCGTTCCTGCCTGTGGCCATCGAACTTTGCAGCTCCTCCCGTGGAGGGTCAGACACCCTGAGCCAATAGACTGGTCCTGGACTTATTTTCCATCTGGCATAGTTTACATATTGTTGTTTGATTGTTTGTGGCTTTTGTATTGCTATATTTATGCTCTATTCTTGTTTGGTGCAGCTGTAACGAAACCCAATTTCCCTCGGGATCAATAAAGTATATCTATCTATCTATCTATCTATCTATCTATCTATCAATACAATAAAACAACTAGACAGTTGTAAAAGCCTATCTGGGTCATTAATGGGCTAGTCAGACAATGGTTATTATAAAACTATTCACTGTCATTATGTGCCGTGTCATATGACAATCATGATCTTGGCAAATTTTTCTACACTAGTGTTTTGCCATTACCTTCTTCTACAAGACGGGTGACCCAAGCCATTATCAATACCCTCCAGAGATTGTCTGCCCGTTGTCAGTGGTCGCATAACCAGAACTTGTGATGGGCTCCAGCTGCTCATGCTACCATCCAGCAACTGCCCCCAGGGCTTCACGCCACCCGGATGGAGGTGGGGGTGGTAAACACCTTGCCCAAGGGTGACCTGCTGACTAGCAGAGGGAAGGAGCCTCCCTTGGTAAAGAAGAATCTCCACATCCCCCTCCACTATCTTTCGTATGGTTTGGTATCTTATCTAAAAAAAGCAACACTTCCACCCTGGCATGTGCGCTCAAGTGTCTGGGGTAGAATTTGAACTCGTGACTCTTCAGTTACCCACCGAGCAACCTCGTCAATGTGAACAAGATAATAATATTGAACTCTGATACTCTATTAAATCCAAGTTCAAGTTTAATTGTCATTCAACCATACATGAATGCCATTGAATACAACCAAACGAAACAGCGTTACTCCGGGGTAAGGTGCAAAACACAGTACCAACTCATACACAGCTCAAGGCACATACAGCACAGAAAAGATATCAGTAAGACACAGATTCACAATATCCATGAATGTTGCAGCGGTCTGTAGTCACAGCTTGCCTTCTGCCAGGCGAACACTAGGGAGCAGCACTGAGTCCAGCTTGGACACCGACACCCTCCGCTGGGTGGCTGCAAGCAGGTGGCACCGCAGCTTGAGGCCTAGTCCTTGCTACGACTGAGGCCCCACAGCTCCCCCTGCTGTCCATCCCTGCAGCCCTCCAAGAAAGTAGTGAATCAGGCGAGCAGCTTTCCACATTAACAGTGTCCAACAGGGTGTTGTGATCCCAAGACAAGCAGCTAAGACGGTCATTTGTTGTTAGATTGCACACCACCTTTGCACACCGACTGCTCTGATGCATCGAACATTTAACGTGTTATTATTACAACAGTATTAGTTATTTCTTGATGACTCAAACCAAAAGTTAAGTATTATCAGAATCAGAATCAGAATCCTTTATTATCGCCAAGTATGTGGACACATACAGGGAATTTGATGCCGGTTTCCCTGAGCTCTCGCTGTACAGAATCAACAAGCAAACAAAACAATAGTGCAAGTAATCGTGAGCTATATACAATGAGGTGTACCTGTGTATGTACAGGTGGACTTGATTTATAATAGACTAAAATTCAAGTGTTCATAAGACTGATGGCATACGGAAAGAAACTGTTCTTGTACCTATTTGTCGTGGCATACAGTGATCTAAAGCGCCTACCAGAAGGAAGGAGTTGGAACAGGTGATGTCCAGGGTGTGATGGGTCTACAATGATGCTGCTTGAGCGCTTCCTGACTCTAGATGCATATAAGTCCTGGATCGAGGGCAGCTTCATACCAATAGTCCTTTCCGCAGTCCGGACGGTTCTTTGGAGTCTATCCTTGTCTTGTTTGGTAGTTGATCCAAACCAGACAGTGATGGACGAACAGAGAACAGACTGGATTATTCCTGAATAGAATTGAATCAGTAGCTCCTGAGACAGGTTGTACTTCCTGAGTTGACGTAGGAAATACAACCTCTGCTGAGCCTTTTTGATAAGACTGTCCGCGTTGGGTGTCCACTTCAGGTCCTGGGAGATTGTGACACCCAGAAACCTGTATGCCTCCTCACAGTTCCTAGGAACTGTGTCCGCTTGTGACTTTTGGTGCTTTCTGTGTGGGTTTTTGCATGCTGTCCCTATAACCATGTGTGTTTTGCTGAGTGATCTGTTTACAAGTTTGTTTAATTGTCACTCAACCATTCATAAATACAGCCAAATGAAACAGTGCTACTCTGGGGTAGACCTACAGTACTTTAAGTTCTTAATGTTTAGCAGGGTCTTGCATCCATAAAAACATACATTTTTAAATTTATGTTGGTGGTGCCAGCCTGGTTGACATTCTGGACTTTTAAATGTTACTCCCTACCAATACTCCCGCCTTTTAACATTGTTAACCAGCGAGTTGTTTGTTGTGTCTCCCCTCTCGCTGTGAAGCGGAGACAACTCTCTCTCCCTGATTAGGGAGAGGGAGAGAGAGAGCCTGTGGTATGTCGAATACCGGGTGAACACGTAGTCTTTGGAGTGCTGCACATCTGTGTCTTTGCTGTTGCGTTTGCTGCATGCTTGAGTGCTCGGTGGGGGGGGGCCGATGCATTTTTTTGCTGGTGGAGGAGGGGGGGATTGTTGGTCGCCGCTGCTTACGCGCGGGAGGGAGGGGAGCCGGAGGGGGGTACTTTGGGTTTCTAACATTTAGCTTTCATTCTTTGGAGCACTCCTCTGTTTTCATGAAATGTTGCGAAGAAAAAGCATTTCAGGATGTATATTGTATACGTTTCTTTGACATTAAAAGTGCCTTTGAAACCCATCAGATCCACATCTTACCTTCCCCTCCTGTCAGATTCCACCATTTGTCATCTCCACCTATCACCTTCCAGCTTCCATCACAACTTCCATCCTTCGACCCAAACTCTTCACCTATCACGTGCCAGCTGCACTTTCAACTCTTCCCTTTACAAGATTCAAGAATGAAGGCTGTATATTCTTATTCTTCAGTATAAAGGAGAGTAAAATGATTGTTACTCTGGATCTGATGCAGCATAAAAACACTTACAGGCATCCATTAGTCTCGTGAGACCATGGATTTGCACCTTGGAAGGTTTCCAGGGCACAGGCCTGGGCAAGGTTGTATGGAAGACCGGCAGTTGCCCATGCTGCAAGTCTCCCCTCTCCATACCACCGATGTTGTCCAAGGGAAGGGCATTAGGACCCATACAGCTTGGCACCGGTGTCGTCGCAGAGCAATGTATGGTTAAGTGCCTTGCTCAAGGACACACACGCTGCCTCAGCCAAGGCTCGAACTAGCGACCTTCAGATCACTAGACGAACGCCTTAACCACTTGGCCACTCGCCAACAAAAACACACAATAAGCAAAAAACACACACAACTGTTTGAATGTGGCCATCAATACATTAGATTAGTTTACACAGAGACTGATTGTATGTTAATAAAGAGGCACCTGCCACAGGAACGTAAGGTGACTCTGACAGGAAATGATGAAGTGCCCAAGTGACTCGGCAAGGG
This sequence comes from Mobula hypostoma, assembly GCF_963921235.1. NCBI lineage: Eukaryota > Metazoa > Chordata > Chondrichthyes > Myliobatiformes > Myliobatidae > Mobula > Mobula hypostoma. Next base: position 20,130,070 of record NC_086125.1, read on the forward strand.
GAGCTTTTCTAGGCAGCAGCTAGGCATATAAAAACACAGTAGTGTAGTAACTATCCTACCTCTTTATACCAGCTGTCTCCCGTCTACTCTATCAGTCCAAGTGAAGAGACTTGACCCAAAATGTCAACTGCATATTTCTTTCCACAGATACTGTCTGACCTGCTGAGTTCCTCCACCAGTTTTGTTTTTTTTTGTTGCCCCACTTTCCAGCATCTACAGTTTCTTCTGTCTACACACATTCATTGCACCTATACACAGTACTTTTTGCACAGTAAAGAAAACCTGTACATTTTATGGGATCAGTAAACAGCCTGCTTCCACTCTGTGGCTCAGTAACGAGTAAATCGGGATTGAGATTTCCAAACAACTGGGTGCTGGATTATCGTGTTTTATGGTATGCCCTATGGATAGGTATGGATAAGCAATTACCTACTCCCCCATCAGAGAATCCCTGAACCAGGAGAGTGTAGCCGTTTCCTTCAGCATGGCTGAAATTGGGGGCCACTGCAAACTGTTTATACTTGGCATGGACAGTCTGGTTCTCAAAGTCCTCCATGTCAATTCCGAGCTCGCAGTCCCTCCTTGCCGTTAGCAGACGTCTGTTCTGCAGACCTGCAAGCAATAAAGATTTACGTAAAAGACTATTATAGGTTCATAGCCAAGAAAGCGACAGCAGCAAGAGAGAGAGGGGGGGGAAGGGAGGAAGGGAGGAGAGAGAGATGGAGAGATAAAGAGTGATAATATATAAACATAAAGGCAGATAGAGAGAGAGACAGAGGAAGAGAGAAGTGAAGGAGAGTGAGGGAATGAGAGAAACATAGCGATGGAGAGATAGAGATATGGAGAAAAAGAGATATATAAAGAGATGGAGCGATAGAGAGTGATAGAGATATATAGTCAAAGATAGACAGATAGAGAGAGGAGAATGAGAGAGGAAGAGAGAATGAGAGAGACAGAGATGGAGAGAAAGATATACTGTAGATATTTAGACAGAGAGAGGGAGTCAGAGATGTGGAGAGATAGAGAGATGGAGAAAGATGGAGAAGGAGAGAGAGAGAGAAATGACATATTTCACTGTACACATAATAAATAATCTTGTCATATGCTGCAGTTGAAAGAAGAATTGATATTCATTAGGAGGGTAATGTTCTTCAAGAGAGTAATGATTCATCAGGAGAAGAATGAGGAATGGATATTCAACAGGAAAGGAATATTCAACAGAAGAGGAATGTTCTTCAGGAGAGGAATGAGGAATAGAAATTCATCAGGAGAGGAATGTTCTTCAAAAGAGCCAGGGATTTTCTTTTATATATACACGTGACCGAGGAGCTACTGACTGCAAAGCACTCTGTCTGCACAGTACAGGCTAGTCAGTATAGATTTCTACAAGCAATCTCATGATACGTATAAATTGGCTTATGGTCAAAGGAATTAAGAAGTTCCCTTAGCAGAACCCAGGCTAAATTTCAAAGGACAAATATCTAGTAGTACATGCTAATTATAGAACACTGTAAACATAGTAGATAACCCTGTTTGATACCAATCTGAATGATCAAATATAAAGCTGTGCGAGGGTTGAGCTTTGAAGGATAGAGAGACTTAAACAGATAAAACATTGAATCCTGGGCTCACCGAAGCATTGATGTCTTGAAGTTGTGGAGCCACAAAGTACCAAAACCGGACTTGTCATAAAGCCAAGTGAACTCTGAGAGTCTTTTGTACTCATGGCCTCATTACAGTGTGTTATTAGCAAACAATCTGCTGGAGGAAATTGGCAAGTCAAGAGGCATTGGTGCGGGCCAGATAAAGGGCTTTGATTCGAACGTTCATAACTCATCTCCTCCCCACTGATGCCTCTCAGCCCATTAAATTCTTCCAGCATCTTGGTTGTTGTTCCAGGTTTCAATATCTGCCATCTCTACGTGCATTATTAATTCTAATGTGATAATTAATACATAGAACAATACTACACAGTAGTCCCTTCGGCTCACGATGTTGTGCCAATCTTTTAACCTACTCCAACCTCAATCGAACCCTTCCCTCTGACATAGTCCTCCATTTTTCTAACATGGCATTTGCCTTCCTCACCACAGACTCTACCTGCAAGTTAACCTTTAGTGTGTTCTGCACAAGGACTCCCAGGTCCCTTTGCACCTCAGATTTTTGGATTTTCTCGCTATTTAGAAAATAGTCTGCACATTTATTTCTACTACCAAAGTGCATAACCATGCATTTTCCAACATTTCATTTACCACTTTCTTGCCCATTCTCTAAATCTGTCTAAGTCCTTCTGCAGCCTATCCGTTTCCTCAACACCACCTGCCCCTCCACCGATCTTCGTATCATCTGCAAACTTGGCAACAAAGTCACCTATTCCATCTTCTAAACCATTGATATACAGCATAAAAAGAAGCGGTCCCAGCACCAATCCCTGCAGAACACCACTAGTCACTGGCAGCCAACCAGAAAATGATCCTTTTATTTTCAGTCGCTGCCTCCTACCAATCAGCCAATGCTCTAAACATGCCAGTAACTTTCCTGTAATATCATCAGCTCTCAACTTGGTAAGCAGTCTCATGTGTGGCACCTTGTCGAAGGCCTTCTGAAAGTCCAAATATAAAATATCTACTGTGTCCCTTTTATCTATTCTACTTGTCATCTCCTCAAAGAATTCCAACAGGTTCGTCAGGCGGGATTTTCCCTGAAGGAAACCATGCTGACTTTGTCCTATCTTGTCCTGTCTCACCAAGTACTCCATCACTTCATCCTTAACAATTGACTCTAACATCTTCCCAACCACTGAGGTCAGGCTAAATAGTCTATAATTTCCTTTCTGCTGCCTTCCTCCTTTCTTAAAGAGTGGAGTGACATTTGCAATTTTCCAGTCCTCTGGCACCATGCCAGAGTCCAACAATTTTTGGAAGATCATTACTAATGCCCCACCATCTCGACTGCTTTCAGAACCCTAGGGTGCAGTTCACCTGGTCCGGGTGACTTATGTACCTTTAGGTCTTTCAGCTTTTTGAGCACCTTCTCTCTTGTAATAGTAACTGCACCCACTTCTCTTACTTTGCACCCTTCAACATCTGGCACGTTGCTAGTGTCTTCCACAGTGAACACCAATGCAAAATGCTCATTTAGTTCATCTGCCATTTCCTTGGCCCCCATTATTATTTCTCTGGCCTCATTTTCTCGCAGTCCTATATCCACTCTCATCTCGCTTTTATATTTTACATACTTGGAAAAAACTTTCACTATCCACTTTGATATTGTTTGCCAGCTTGCTTTCATATTTTATCTTTTGTCCCCCATTGAGTCTTTTAGTTGCACTCTGTAGGGTTTTTAAAGCTTTCCAATCCTCTGTCTTACCACTAATTTTTGCGTTGCTGTATGCCCTCTCTTTTGTTTTTACACTGGCTTTGACTTTCTTTGTCAGCCACAATTGTACTATTTTGGCATTTGAGCATTTCTTTGTCTTTGGAATACATCCATCCTGCACCTTCCTCATTTTTCCCAGAAACTCACACCATTGCTGCTCTGCTGTCATCCCCGCCACCCCCTCTGCCTACCTTCCTATCCCTCTGATACAACATGTAACCCTGGACTTCATATTCCCAACTACAACTATCCATTAGCCACGATTCAGTGATGCTCACAACATCATACCTGACCATCTGTAATAGTGCAACAAGATCATCCATCTTATTATACACTGTGCATTGAGATATGACACTTTGAGTACTGTATTTGCTACTCTTTTTGAATCTGCATCCCTAATGCACTGATACTCACCCTGCTGGCGACAATTTTGTTCTATCATCTGCCTGCCCTTCCTGACAGTCTGACTGCACGCAATCTTTTCTTTTTTTAACCATCTGTCCTATCCCAAGTCCCTTCACTCCAGTTCCCACACCCCTGCCAAATTAGTTCAAACCCTCCCCAACAGCTCTAACAAACCTGCCTGTGAGAACCTCGGGTTCAGGCGCAACACGTCACTTTTGAACAGGTCATACCTCCCCCAGAAGAGATCCCAATGATCCAAGAACCTGAAGCCCTGCCCCCTGCACCGGCTTCTCAGCCACGCATTTATCTGCCAGATCTTCCTGTTTCTACCCTCAGTGGCACGTGGCACAGGCAGCAATCCAGAAATTACTATCCAGAAGATCAGGCTTCTCCGCTTTCTACCTAGCTCTCTAAATTCTCTTTTCAGGTCCTCTTTGCTTTTCCTTCCTATGTCATTGAGTCCAAGACATCTAGCTGCTCTCCCTCCCTCTCCAAGCGCTGTGGACGCGAGCTGAGACGTACCTGACCCTGGCACCAGGGAGGCAACATACCATTCGGGTGTCCCATTCACGTCCACAGAACCTCCTGTCTGTCCCCTATCACTACCGCTCCCCTCTTCTCCCTCTTTCCCTTCTGCACCACAGACCCACGCTCAGTGTCAGTAACCTGGTCTCCATGGCATTCCCCTGGGAGGTCAACCTCCACAACAGTGTGCAAAACACTGGGCCAAGAGTCATTGGAGTTTAGAAGAATGAGGCGGGATCTCATTGAAACCTATCAAATATTGAAAGGCCGGGACAGAATGGATGTGGAGATGTTGCTTCCTATAGTGGGGGACTGTAGGAGCACACAGCTCCAAGACAGGAGAATATACCTTTAAAATAGAAATAAGGAGGAATTTCTTCAGCTGGAAGATGGTGAACCTGAGGAATTCATGCCAGAGATGGCTGTGGAGGCCAAGTCATTGGGTATATTTAAAGTGGAGGTTGAAGGGTTCCTAATTAGTAAGTGTCAATGAATGACAGGAGACAAGGTAGATGAATAGCGTTGAGAGGGACAATCAATCAGTCATGATTGAATAGCGGAGCAGATTCAATGGATCAAATAGCTTAATTCTTATGGTCTTATGATAGTTCTTGGGCTAAAGAAGTCAAGAGACATAGGAGAAAGAAGGAACTTGTATGATCAATATTGAACGGTGGACCAGGCCTGAAGAGTAAGATGGTCAAGGTATGTCTTATGTCCTATGTTTCCAAGTTTTCTTGCTTCGGCTGCAATATATAGTGATGGTCTCATGGTAAATGAGTAATGATAATAGGCTTACTCTTGTCACAAATACCAAGGTACAAAAAAAATCATTCCAAACATGATTCCATCAATGTAGTACCAATGGAAAAGCAATAACAGAGTTCAGAATGCTTCATTATAACAACAACTATCTGTAATGAAAGTACATTCTTTGGGAGTGAAGGGGCTGGCTGTGAAAGGTGGCACAGAGATGAACGGGGGGCAGAATTGTTCTCAGTGGCCACTTTATTAGATAGATTTGTACACCTGCTCATTAATGCAAATATCATATGGCAGCAACTCAATGCATAAAGCACGCAGATATGGTCAAAGAGTTCAGCTGTTGTGCAGAACAAGTACCAGAATATTGGGGAAGAAATGTGAACTAAATGACCTTGACTGTGGAATGAATGTTGGTGCCAGATGGGGTGGTTCGAGTATCTCAGAGACCGCTGATCACCTGGGATTTACACGCACAACAGTCTTTAGAGTTTACAGGGAATGGTGTGAAAAACAAAACAAAAACATTCAGTGAGCATCAGTTCCGTGGGCGAAAATGCCTTGTTAATGAGAGAGGATGGGGGAGAATAGTGATTCAAGCTGACAGGAAGGTGACAATAACTCAAATAACCACATGTTGCAACAGAGGTGTGCAGAAGAGCATGTATGAATACACAACACTTTGAACCTTGAACCAGCAGCAGAAGACCACGAACGTACATCCAGAAGTCACTTTATTACATACAGCTGGTACCTAATAAAGTGCTCATTGAGCATATCTCCAATAAAAATGCTGGAGGAATGCGGCAGGTCGGGCAGCATCTATGAAAGGAATAAAGAGTCGACCTGCAGGGCCGACACCCTTCATCAGGGTTCTGATGTAGGGTATTGGTCAGAAATGTTAACTGTTTTTCCCTCTCCATAAATGCTGACTGATCTGCTGAGTTCCTCCAGCATTTTCTGTGTGTTCTTCAAGATTTCCAGCTCTTTTGTGTTTAGAATTATCTCCACTATTCTTTTATTTCCTTAAACATCCTAATGGCTAGAGCAGGGGTCCCCAACCTTTTTTGCACTGCGGACCAGTTTCATACTGACAATATGCTTGCGGACCGGCCGACCGGGGGTGGGGGGGGGCGTGGGTAGGGTTGGCAATGGACAAGAGCAGCAGTCAAATACGCAAACAACAGGAATTCTGCAGATGCTGGAAATTCAAGCAACACACATCAAAGTTGCTGGTGAACGCAGCAGGCCAGGCAGCATCTCCAGGAAGAGGTGCAGTTGACATTTCAGGCCAAGACCCTTCGTCAGGACTAACTGAAGGAAGAGTGAGTAAGAGATTTGAAAGTTGGAAGGGGAGGGGGAGATTCAAAATGATAGGAGAAGACAGGAGGGGGAGGGATGGAGCCAAGAGCTGGACAGGTGATAGGCAAAAGGGGATACGAGAGGATCATGGGACAGGAGGTCCGGGAAGAAAGACAAGGGGGGGGGGGATCCCAGAGGATGGGCAAGGGGTATATTCAGAGGGACAGAGGGAGAAAAAGGAGAGTGAGAGAAAGAATGTGTGTATAAAAATAAATAACAGATGGGGTACGAGGGGGAGGTGGGGCATTAGCGGAAGTTAGAGAAGTCGATGTTCATGCCATCAGGTTGGAGGCTACCCAGACGGAATATAAGGTGTTGTTCCTCCAACCTGAGTGTGGCTTCATCTTGACAGTAGAGGAGGCCGTGGATAGACATGTCAGAATGGGAATGGGATGTGGAATTAAAATGTGTGGCCACTGGGAGATCCTGCTTTCTCTGGCGGACAGAGCGTAGGTGTTCAGCAAAGTTCCCTGGCCCCCACCGCTTTATTTTCACCATGGATGTCCAGTCCCTATATACTTCCATCCCCCATCAGAAAGGTCTCAAAGCTCTACGCTTCTTTTTGGATTCCAGACCTAATCAGTTCCCCTCTACCACCACTCTGCTCCGTCTAGCGGAATTAGTCCTTACTCTTAATAATTTCTCCTTTGGCTCCTCCCACTTCCTCCAAACTAAAGGTGTAGCTATGGGCACCTGTATGGGTCCTAGCTATGCCTGCCTTTTTGTTGGCTTTGTGGAACAATCTATGTTCCATGCCTATTCTGGTATCTGTCCCCCACTTTTCCTTCGCTACATCGACAACTGCATTGGCACTGCTCCCTGCACGCATGCAGAGCTCGTTGACTTTATTAACTTTGCCTCCAACTTTCACCCTGCCCTCAAGTTTACCTGGTCCATTTCCGACACCTGCTCCCCTTTCTAGATCTTTCCGTCTCTGTCTCTGGAGACAGCTTATCCACTGATGTCTACTATAAGCTTAATGACTCTCACAGCTATCTGGACTATTCCTCTTCTCACCCTGTCTCTTGCAAAAACGCCATCCCCTTCTCGCAATTCCTCCGTCTCCGCCGCATCTGCTCTCAGGATGAGGCTTTTCATTCTAGGACGAGGGAGATGTCCTCCTTTTTTAAAGAAAGGGGCTTCCCTTCCTCCACTATCAACTCTGCTCTTAAATGCATCTCCCCCATTTCACGTACATCTGCTCTCACTCCATCCTCCCGCCATCCCACTAGGAATAGGGTTCCCCTGGTCCTCACCTACCACCCCACCAGCCTCCGGGTCCAACATATTATTCTCCGTAACTTCCGCCACCTCCAACGGGATCCAACGGGATCCCACCACTAAGCACATCTTTCCCTCCCCCGCTCTCTCTGCTTTCCGCAGGGATCGCTCCCTATGCGACTCCCTTGTCCATTCGTCCCCCCCATCCCTCCTCACTGATCTCCCTCCTGGCACTTATCCGTGTAAGCGGAACAAGTGCTACACATGCCCCTATACTTCCTCCCTTACCACCATTCAGGGCCCCAAACAGTCCTTCCAGGTGAGGCATCACTTCACCTGTGAGTCGACTGGGGTGATATACTGCGTCCGGTGCTCCCGATGTGGCCTTTTATATATTGGCGAGACCTGACGCAGACTGGGAGACCACTTTGCTGAACACCTACGCTCTGTCCGCCAGAGAAAGCAGGATCTCCCAGTGGCCACACATTTTAATTCTACATCCCATTCTCATTCTGACATGTCTATCCACGGCCTCCTCTACTGTAAAGATGAAGCCACACTCAGGTTGGAGGAACAACACCTTATATTCCGTCTGGGTAGCCTCCAACCTGATGGCATGAACATCGACTTCTCTAACTTCCGCTAATGCCCCACCTCCCCCTCGTACCCCATCTGTTACTTATTTTTACACACACATTCTTTCTCTCACTCTCCTTTTTCTCCCTCTGTCCCTCTGAATATACCCCTTGTCCATCCTCTGGGTTCCCCCCCGCCCTTGTCTTTCTTCCCGGACCTCCTGTCCCATGATCCTCTCGTATCCCCTTCTGCCTATCACCTGCTCTTGGCTCTATCCCTCCCCCTCCTGTCTTCTCCTATCATTTTGCATCTCCCCCTCCCCCTCCAACTTTCAAATCCCTTACTCCCTCTTCCTTCAGTTAGTCCTGACGAAGGGTCTCGGCCTCAAATGTCGACTGTACCTCTTCCTAGAGATGCTGCCTGGCCTGCTGCGTTCACCAGCAACTTTGATGTGTGTAGCAGTCAAATACGTTGGGTTTACCCCGAGAAAGACTACAATGACCATGAAGCCTTGCGCAGGCATCAGTGCGCATATGTGACTTACGCATGCGTGCACGTGCCGATTATTTTTCTACAAATCGCTTTTTCGGCGATTCTGTTCGGGGGTGGGGGTTAATCAGAACTGGAATATCAGTGATAAGTGGCTAATACACTCAATTTCGTTTCTAAAAGTGTTTATCTAACGAATTTAATATTAAACACACAGCGGATATTTTCCTCGCATGAATATAGTGATAAGTCAATTATCAGGGGAGGACAGGGGAGCTTGAAGTAAGTGTTGAATGAACTCCCAGTAGAAGTGGCAGAAGCAGGTTCGATATTATCATTTAAAGTTAAATTTGATAGGTATGTGGACAGGAAAGGAATGGAGGGTTCTGGGCTGAGTGCGGGTCGGTGGGACTAGGTGAGAGAAGCGTTTGGCACGGACTAGAAGGGCCGAGATGGCCTGTTTCCGCGCTGTAATTGTTATATGGTTATATAAGTCAATAGAATCATAACATTTTAAGTAACATTTGGATATTGAACACAACGCATATTTCCCCCGTTATGAACTTATAACATCATTGCAACGCACCAATATCGCTGAATCAGTGGGAGCTCTGGGCTCAAGACGGTCCTATCGAGGGGTGATGGGAGACAGCGATACTCGAAGGGGGTTCCTTATGTCCAGTCTATTCCACAATTTAGTTTTCGTTGCATTCATTGCAGAGATATGTTGGAAATGAAAGCAACGTTTTCAGTGCTTTCGTGGCTATCTCAGGATATTCAGCCTTGACTTTGATCCAGAATGCTGGCAGAGATGTTATGTCAAACATACTTTTCAGCCCGCTGTCGTTTGCAAGTTCGAGGAGTTGCTCTCCTTCCCACGCTGACATGGATGCATAATAACCTCACGTGCGTAATGACTCAACAGCGCGTGACAGGGAATGAGGAAAGGTACAGCTGACTCATATCGCCGAATCATATCGTTCCCTCGCGGCCCGGCAGGGAATGAGGAAAGGTTCCCTCACGGCCCGGCAGGGAATGAGGAAAGGTGCCACCCATGACAGGGAACGAGGAAAGGTGCAGCTGACTCATATCGCCAAATCTACAGCGTTTCCTCGCGGCCCGGTAGCGCATGCTCTGCGGCCCGGTACCGGTCCGCGGCCCCGTGGTTGGGGACCGCTGGGCTAGAGAACGAATAAATGGGTATGAAATTTAATCCAAATAAACTTTAGAAAAGATGTATAAAACAATAAGTTATACTTATATACACAAGTGAATCTGCAGATGCTGGAAGTTCAGAGTAACGCACACAAAATGCTGGAGGAACTCAGCGAGCTAGGCAGTATCTATGAAGAGGAATACATAGTCGATGTTTTGGGCCGAGACCCTTCATCAGGACTGAATATTTATATTACTGCCTCAAAATGGTAGAACACTCAGGAGCATTACAAAAGAACTGAACCACAGATGATTGAGAGCTCTGCCAAAGAGGAAGGTTTTAAGGAGTATCTTAAGAAAATCTTTGCCTTAAGAAAAGCAGCCAGGTTTAGAGATGATATTCCAGAGATCAGGGCCAATTCAGCTGAGGGTGGCTGCCGTCAATAGAAATTTATGCAAAAGACCAGAGTGGCAGGAATACAGAGTAGCGGAGGTATATACGGACACTTTATGGCCAGCATGGAGATGGTGGGTCAATGTTTCATGCTGTGTCACTCTGTGTCTCTGTCCAATCTAACCCTTTAATAAAAATAGTTTTCTTCCAACCTTCTTTATATCAGGGGAAGCCCTTCTTTATTATACACTCAAAGGTTCAAAAGGCTCAAAGGTTCATTTATTATCAAAGTATACAAAGGTGGGAGGAGAAGATGGCGGCGCGATGCAGCACGCGCAGCTCTCCGGTGAAATTATATTGTATTCGTAAGTAGGACGCTGTGCACAATTCTGATTTGATGGAGACAGAAATGAGAAGCAGAGGAACATCTGGAGTAACTTCTGAAATGTCCGGTTCGCTGCTGCCGCTGCTACTGTGCGATCGAGAATCTCCGGAGGGTAGGCCCCAAAATCCCCGGCTTTGCCTGCTGCTGGTGGCCGGGGCTGAGGTCAAAGCGCTCGCCAGAGATGGTGCTCGGTACTCAGTGTCGGAGGGCTGATCAGAGCTCGAAGTTTTCAGACGACTCAGAGTCGGACTGTGGTCGGGCTTGGCAGGGAGAGTTTTCTTCCTTCTCCCGTCTGCGTGAGATGCGGGACTTTCGAGAGACTTTGAACTTTTTTACTGTGCCATGGACTGTTCTTCATCAAGTTACGGTATTGTTGCACTGTTGTAACTATATGTTATAATTATGTGGTTTTTAGTTTTTCAGTCTTGGTCTGTCCTGTGTTTCTGTGATATCACACCGGAGGAATATTGTATCATTTCTTAATGCATGCATTACTAAATGACAATAAAAGAGGACTCCATGTCTTCATAATCTAATCTAAAAACTCTGAAGTTCTTCTTCTCCGGATTAGTCACGAAACCAAGAAAGAAAAGACTGGTAGCACGATCACCAACCCCCAAATTCTTCATCCCCGCACAAAAGAAACAAAATGGAACAGGCACGTCAATCCCCAATTTCCCTACCCCGCCACACACAAAAAAAAACAAGAAAGATCAGGTGAAAATCATAGAATATAAAAAAAACTATAAGACTAAACAAAAGTCCATGTCCAAAATGCAGAAAACCTACGTAACATTCTCTGGGCACAGCAGCAGCCTCACCCCTCTCCGACAGCAGAGTGATCCCCTGCGATCAAAGGGCAGTCTCCCCTCTCCGACAGCAGAGTGATCCCCAGCGATCAAAGGGCAGTCTTCCCTCTCCGACAGCAGAGTGATCCCCAGCGATCAAAGGGCAGTCTCCCCTCTCCGACAGCAGAGTGATCCCCAGCCATCAAAGGGCAGTCTCTCCTCTCCGACAGCAGAGTGACTCCCCAGCAATCAAAGGGCAGTCTCCCTCTCCGACAGCAGAGTGATCCCCAGCGATCAAAGGGCAGTCTCCCTCTCCGACAGCAGAGTGACCCCCAGCGATCAAAGGGCAGTCTCCCCTCTCCGACAGCAGAGTGACCCCCAGCGATCAAAGGGCAGTCCCCCTCTCCGACAGCAGAGTGACCCCCAGCGATCAAAGGGCAGTCTCCCCTCTCCGACAGCAGAGTGACCCCCAGCGATCAAAGGGCAGTCCCCCTCTCCGACAGCAGAGTGACTCCCCGCCTGGCGCTCACCTTCTGCATTTGCCTCGATGTTTCACTCTCCCTCGTCCCTTTGATTGGTAAACAACAGAAGCTTTAATCATGAAACGGGGTCAAACGTGGTTCACACCCCATCCTGCAGCCTCTTGCCACGGGGTTCGTGCACACCGCCTCCTCCTCCCGGAATCCTCTCGGAGACTGCAGAGCATGAAAACACCCGAAAGATCTCCAAACTGAAAATCACAGGCTCCAACAGTTCCACAATCACATTCAAGATGAAAAACAAAGGTAAAAAAAAATAAAAGAAGTGAAATATATGGTTTCATGATTTATCCAGAAGATCTCAACTGAAGTAGCATGGTACACAGGTGACATTTTGAGCAGAAGGTCTGGAAACTCATTCTTTAACTATGTTAAATACACCACAATAACAAGCCTTTCATCCCAATAGACCCACACCCTCTGATTACGCCCATGTGACCAAGCAGCCTACTAACCCACATGTCCTTGGAACGTGGGAGGAAACTGAAGCACCCAGGGGAAACCCACGCAGTCACAGGGAAAATGTAGAGACAGTGGAGGGAATTGAACCCCGGTCATTGGCACTATAAAGCTCACTCAAATGCCACGGGTAAAAGGTACAACCAACTGTAGTGCTTGTTATTGCTCTAACCCAGTTTACACCTGGGGATATACTTCATAATTATACAATAACCTTCTCAAATACCACAGGTAAAATAAACTGTGGTGTTTGTTGTCATGTTGAGTCATCTGGTGGGGTGACCTTCTCTTCATTGGTTGGGCAGATTTGGTTAATGTGTACATGTGGAAATAAAGAAGTCAGATTTGAGCATAAAATTGATAATGTCAATGGCTAAAAGGCGTGTCAACAGATTTAGTCCACAAATGGGTAAATATCTCATTGTACGAGGAAATGTGCAGATGCTGGAATTTCAAGCAACACACATCAAAGTTGCTGATGAATGCAGCAGGCCAGGCAGCATCGTCTAGGAAGAGGTACAGTCGATGTTTCGGGCCCAGACCCTTCGTCAGGACTAACTGAAGGAAGAGTCAGTAAGAGATTTGGAAGTGGGACGGGGAGGGGGAGATCTGAAATGATAGGAGAAGACAGGAGGGGACAGAAAGCAGGATCTCCCAGTGGCCACACATTTTAATTCCACGTCCCATTCCCATTCTGACATGTCTATCCACGGCCTCCTCTACTGTAAAGATGAAGCCACACTCAGGTTGGAGGAACAACACCTTATATTCCGTCTGGGTAGCCTCCAACCTGATGGCATGAACATTGACTTCTCTAACTTCCGCTAATGCCCCACCTCCCCCTCGTACCCCATCCGTTATTTATTTTCATACACACATCCTTTCTCTCACTCTCCTTTTTCTCCCTCTGTCCCTCTGAATATACCCCTCGCCCATCCTCTGGATTTCCCCCCCTCCCCCTTTTCCTTCTCCTGGACCTCCTGTCCCATGATCCTCTCATATCCCTTTTGCCAATCACCTGTCCAGCTCTTGGCTCCATCCCTCCCCCTCCTGTCTTCTCCTGTCATTTTGGATCTCCCCCTCCCCCTCCCACTTTCAAATCTCTTACTAGCTCTTCCTTCAGTTAGTCCTGATGAAGGGTCTCGGCCTGAAACGTCAACTGCGCCTCTTCCTATAGATGCTGCCTGGCCTGCTGCGTTCACCAGCAACTTTTAAATATCTCGTTGGTGAGGTTCAATATGATTGTCATACAGCATTGAAGCAGGCCCCTTGTCCCACTGGAAAGCAGAATCCAGCATCAAGGACCCCTCACTATCCTGTACCATCTGGAAGGAGGTACAGGAGCCACACCACTTCGTTCAAAAAGAGCTATTACCCCTCAACCACCAGGCCCCTGAAGAAGGGTGGATAACTTTACTCGCCTCAACGCTGAACTGATTCCACAACCTATGGACTCACTTTCCAGGACTCTGCAGCTCATGTTCTCAATATTATTTATTACTTATTTATCATTATTATTATTTTGTCTTTCTTTTTGTATTTATACAATTTGTCATTTTTTACACATTGCTTGTTTGTGTGTAGTTTTTCATTGATTCGGATGTGTTTCTGTGGATTTGCTATGAAAACAAACCTCAGGATAGTGCATGGCGACATGTATGTACCTTGATAATAAATTTACTTTGGACTTTGAACTTTGTATTTGGCAATAGGATCAAAGCCTTTCAAGGTAAAGCAAGGAAACTAAGTACCAACTTTCTGACAGACAGGAAAATAATTTCATTAGGGCTAAGGCCCCAGCTTACAGTCCAGCCTCCGCCGTCGCTCTCCATGTCACAGTAAACACTGAGTGGAAGGAATAGTCCAGACGGGTATATCTGATAAATGCCGCTCGTGTGAAAGCCTTGGCGGTAAAGGTCTGAACAATCCAGGACAAAGTTAAACCAGGGAGTCCCATTGTTCAAGGTATTCGCATCTACTCCTGGATGGGAATCAGGATAGTATTAGTGAGAGACATACCTCAGGTTCAGCATCAAGCAGCATACTGACATCATAATTGTCTCAAAGTGATTAGGTTTTCATTTCACTCTTAGTTCTGCATCCTGCCCAACTCCATCCAAATTCAGCTCATCTGCACCTCTTTTACGCTCCGTACTCACAAAGGCCTGTTATTGATAACTAGCCCCTTTCCTTCACTACTAACATTACCCTTATTTCATCACCTGCTTGAACTTGTGACTTCCAATTGACTCTGTCCTCTTTGTATTGAAGACCATAGGGAAGTGGAATAAAGGAAATTACAGAGGCATGAGAGAGGAGATGGCCAGAGTTGATTGGGAAAGAACATTGGCAGGGATGACAGCAGAGCAGTAATGGTTGGAATTTCTGGAAAAAATTCGGAAGGCACAGGATCTTCACATCCCAAAGAGGAAGAAGAATTCTACAGACAAAAAACACACAACCATCACTAAAAAGGGAAGTCAAGGCCAACAGAAGAGCCAAAGAGAGGGCATATAGTAAAGCAAAAATTAGTGGGAAATTAGGGGATTGGGAATTTTCTAAATACCAACAGAAGGCAACTAACAATATCGTTAAGAAGGTAAAGATGGAATGGGAAAATAAGCTAGCCAATAATACTAAAGAGGATACCAAAAGTCTCTTCAGATACATGAAGTGTAAAAGAGAGACAGGAGTGGATATCGGACCACTGGAAACGATGCTGTAGTGGTAGTAATGAGAGACAAGGAAATGGAGAATGAACTGAAGAAGTACTTTGCATCAGTCTTCACTGTGAAAGATACTAGCAGTGTGGTGGAAGTTCCAGGTGTCAGGGGTAATGAGGTGTATGAAGTTACCATGACTAGAGAGGGATCTTGGGAAACTGAAAGGATTGAAGGTAGATAAGTCACCTGGAACAGATGGTGTACACCCGTTTCTAAAGGAGGTGGTTGAGTAGATTGTGCATGCTTTAGTAATGATCTTTCAAGAATCACTAGATTCTGGAATGGATCTGGAAGACTGGAAAATTGCAAATGTCACTCCACTCTTCAAGAACAGAGAGAGGCAGAAGAAAGGAAATGATAGGCCAGTTAGTCTGACCTCAGTGGTTGGGAAGATGTTGGAATCAACTGTTAAGGAAGTGATTTTGGGGTACTTGAAGGCACATGATAAAAAAAAAGGCCATAGTCGGCATGGTTTCCTCAAGGGAAAATCTTGCCCAATTAATCTGTTGGAATTCTTTGAAGAAATAACAAGCAGGATAGAAAAGGGAGTATCGGTGGATGTTGTGTACTTGGATTTTCAGAAGGCCTTGGACAAGGTGCCACACATGAGGCTGCTTAACAAGCTACAGGCCCATGGTATTACAGGAATGATTCTAGCACGGACAAAGCAATGGCCGATTGGCAGGAGGCAAAGTGGGGGAATAAAGGGAGCCTTTTCTAGTTGGCTGCCAGTGGCGACAAGCGGTGTTCCACAGGGGGCTGTGTTGGGCCCGTTTCTTTTCAAGTTATATGTCAATGGTTTGGATGATGGAATTGATGGCTTTGTTGCATAGTTTGGTACATGGATAGGTGGAGGGGCAGGTAGGTTTGAGGAAATAGGGAGGCTACAGAAGGACTTAGACAGTTTAGGAGAATGAGCAAAGAAGTGGCAGATGGAATGCAGTCACAAACAAGAGAAAATCTGCAGATGCTGGAAATCCAGGCAACACACACAAAATGCTGGTAGAACTCAGCAGGCCAGGCAGCATCTATGGAAAAATGTACAGTCCATGTTCCAGGCCGAGATGCTTCATCAGGACCTGATTAAGCTCATAATGAGTTATCTCTTACTGCGAATACAAACTAACACCAACATAACTCGATATTGCACGGGAATAATGGTGACAAGGCCAATTCCCAGTAAATGAACGTCTAGGGTAAATACAATTTGGGTAAACACAAGCATAAAAGTTTGAATGTTCCTTTAGGGGAAAGTAGGACTGTTACTTACACCAACACTGATACAACCATGCATTTACCTTCCGCTAGGAAGCAATAATTTAACTCACACCAGTTTAAACTTCAAATTGAAATTGTATTGACAAACTACAGTGCCTATAAAAAGTACTCTCCCCCACCCCCGGAAGTTTTCATGTTTTATTGTTTTACAACAGTGAATCACAGTGGATTTAATTTGGCTGTTTTGACACTTTTTAACAGAAAAAGACTCTTTTGTGTTAAAGTGTTTGTAGACTCAAAACAGATCTCTACAAAGTGATCTAAATTAATTACAAATATAAAACACAAAATAAATCATTGCATAAGTATTCACATCCTTTAATATGACATACCAAATCATCACTGGTGCAGCCAGAAGTCACCCTATTTAGTTAAATTCAGATCACCTGTGTGCAATCAAGGTGTTTCAATTGATTGTAGAAAAAAATACACTTTTATCTGCTTACTAACCATTTATCAGTATATACAGAAGAATTAGTTGTCATCATTTTGGGCTTACAGTGGGTGGAGGAAATCTGTCCTTGCAAAGTTGTAATTTGTTCAGATTCTTTTTGGATGTTGACTGGTATTAACTTCTTAGTTTAATTTATCGAAACTATTTATTTAAATTTCAATTAATGATCCAACCTTTTCTCTTTGGAGGAATAAAGGAATTTATTCCTTTATGGATCGGTTTCAAGAAGGCCGATTGATGTCCTTTGAGAAATTAGTAACTAAATATTCTCTCTCATACTCACACTTTTTGCAATATCTTCCGGTCAGACATTTCTTACAAGAATATTTAAGTAATTTTCCATGTATACAAGATTCTGACCTATTAGACATTATTTTAGAAATGAACCCTTTAGTGAAAGGTTTCATTGGGAAAATTCATAATTTACTATTACAGCAGGATAATTATCCTTTACTTAAGATTAAGCAAGATTGGGAAAGAGAGCTTAACGTGACCTTGATAACAAAGGATTGGTTGTGAATTTTGAAGTTGGTTAACTCTTCTTCAATTTGTGCCAGTCACTCTCCAATTCATTTTAAAATTGTACATCGTTATTATTTGACAAAGGAGAAACTGTCTAAAATATTTCCTAATGTTATAGATGTAATAGATGTAAAATTGAGACAGCTATATTGACACATATGTTTTGGTCGTGTTCTGTATTGAAACAGTTTTGGAAATCTATTTTTTCTACAATTTCTAAAGCTTCAAAAATTAATTAAAAACCTAATAAATTGAAAGTTTTGTTCGGTATAATCCCTCAATATATTCGTGGTATCTCTATATTAGACCAATATGTAATTGCATTTGTCACACTATTGGCCAGAAGGGCTATTTTATTAAAATCGAAAGGTGCCTCCGCTCCCACTTTGATACAATGGTTTTCCCAGGTGATTTTATGTCTTAGTTGGGAGAAAATCAGAAGTCGAACTTTTGATCCTCGATCTGACTTTGAGAAAAGGTGGGGTCATTTTGCCCGCTACTATCGTTTGATTTAAGTTAATTAAGATGGTCCCCTTCTGATTCTTGGGTAAATGGATTTGGTTGGTGGATTGATGTCTTTTTTCTAATGGAAGCTTGTATGGTGTATAGCTCTGGGTTTGTGCTCCAAATGTTTTTTTTTGTTTGTTTTTTTGTTAGGGCTTTTTTTTGTTTTAGTTAGCAGGGGTTCTTTTTCCTTCTTTCTTTTTTCCAAAAAAAAAGCTTTAACATTTTGATTTTTTTATTATTATTGATATATTGTTCAACTTGGTTGATAGTTTAACACTTATTGTACATATTGATATATCGACTCGATTACTTCAATGTATTTTTTTTGTT
Organism: Mobula hypostoma; assembly: GCF_963921235.1. Classification (NCBI taxonomy): domain Eukaryota; kingdom Metazoa; phylum Chordata; class Chondrichthyes; order Myliobatiformes; family Myliobatidae; genus Mobula; species Mobula hypostoma. The sequence goes on from NC_086125.1 coordinate 20,148,322, forward strand.
GTTGATTTTCAATAATAATTAATAAAAAGATTTAAAAAGAAAAGTCTAGTCTTAAAACAGGTCAGTGGGTCATATTTACTGCTAGAAGCTCTTCAAACTTTATTTCATCTTTAAAGTATTGGTTTACATGGCTTTTTCTTGTGGGTCTCTGCACACAGAGGTGTTGAGGAGAACGAGCAGGTTGATTGGCCAAAAAAGCTGTTAAAAGATCAATGTAGATTTAGACTTTCCACTTAGCAAATCAGAAGTTATGGGGTTGGTGGGTTAAGAATTAGGGGACGATGGCAAAATTTGTTGGATAAAGGGCATAAGGTTTTACAGAATACGTAAAACTATTGGATTGATGGGAAAAGGGGGTAAAACAAGAAGGGAAAGAATTAAATAACTTGACTTAGAATTGGGCACACTACAGTTAAGCATTCTTTATATCTTGTTGGAAAACCAGTCTGGGGTGTGTAGGTTTGGCCATCATTATGAAACGTTTGAACTCATTCTTTTACGAGGTGAAGCATATAGGGTTGAAAGAAAGCAAATGCAGGCTGCACTACTAGCTTTGGGGATTGATAGTTTTCATTTAAAAACTTTACTAAGTTATGGAACTAACTTTAATTTAATTCACAATATTGTCTTCCATTATTTACAAACGTTCAGGCTTTTGGGGGTAATTTAGCTTTCATTCGATGAAGAACTAGTAGGGGTTTTATTTCCCAATTCTCTACACCACACTCCAGTCCAGTTGATGGTGGTAATGTACCTTTAAGTTGGACTGCCAACCACCATTAAAAGTCCGAAGAAGAAGTTCCAACTGCTGGTGAGTCAGTATCCTGGCAAACACTACACCATGAAGACAAAAGAACACTCCAATCAACTCTGAGAAAAGGTTATTGAAAAGCACGAGTCAGGAGATGAATACAAGACAATTTCCAAGTCACTGAATATCACTTGGAGAACAGTTAAGTCAATCATCAAGAAATGGAAAGAATATGGCACAGCTGTAAATCTGCCTAGAGCAGGCTGACCTCAAAAACTGAGTGACCGTGCAAGAAGGGGACTAGTGAGGGAGGCCACCAAGAGACCCCATAACAGCTCTGGGGGAGTTACAAGATTCAGTGGCTGAGATGGGAGAGACTGTGCGTACAACTGTTGTCCAGGTGCTTCACCAGTCACAGCTTAATCAGAGAATGGCAAAGAGAAAGCCACTTTTGAAAAACCTCACGTGAGCTCTTGGTTAGTTTGCCAGAAGGCATGTGCTAGACTCTGAAGTCAGCTAGAAGAAGGTTCTGTGGTCTGATGAAACCAAAATTGAGCTATTTGACTATCAGACTAAATGCTATGTTTGGCATAAGCCAAACACTGCACATCATCAAAAACACATCATCCCTACCATGAAGCATGGTGATGGCTGCATCATGCTGTGGGGATGCTTCACTTCAGCAGCCCTGGAAGGCTTGTGGAGGTAGAGGGTAAAATCAATGCAGCAAAGTTCAGGGAAATCCTGCAGGAAAACCTGATGCAATCTGCAAGAGAACTACAACTTAGAAGAAGTTTTGTTCTCCAGCAAGACAATGACCCCAAGCAAAAAGTCAATGCTACACAGGAATGGCTTAAAAACAACAAAGTTAATGTCCTGGAGTAGCCGCGTCAGAGTCCAGACCTCAATCCAACTGAGAATTTGTGGCCAGACATGAAAAAGGCTGTTCACTCATGATCCCCATGCAATCTGACAGAGCTTGAGAAATCTTGTAAAGAATGTGGAAAAATTGCAGTGTCCAGATGTGCAAACCTGACAGAGACCTATCCCCACAAACTCCAGGCTGTAATTGCTGCCAAAGGTGCATCTAGTCAATACTGATTTGAAGGGGGTGAATACTTAGTAATTGTAATAAATTTAGACCAATTTGTAGAAAATCATTTTCTCTTTGACACTAAAGATTCTTTTTTGTTAATCAGTGTCAAAAAGCCAAATTACATCCACTGTGATTCAATGTTGTAAAACAATAAAACATGAAAACTTCCAAGGACAGTGAGTACTTTTTATAGGCACTGTATTTTAAACTATAACAAATACAATAAACTATGTAATACAAAATAAAGAAAAGGCCCATCACATATATATGAGTCTATATCAATGACATAATCATTATTGCTTAATCAATTCAGTTTGTTTCATTTTATTTACACACAGTATTGAAATGGTTTTGCACTGAAGAATCCATCCCAGAAAAAAAAAATATTTACGCACCGTCCAAGGAAAAGGCGACAAATTTTCCCCAAGGTCATATGCTATCTAACTAACTAAAAGTTATCTGTACGTTCTCCATGTGACCATTGTCTGCACAAGGATTTTACGACAGCGATACCTGTCCTTCCAAATGGGCTGGATGAGCGTTTCACCATGTTCTTCTGCGATGTTCAATGTCCGTTTCCATTTTCCTTCTTTGATCCCGCACCCTCTCTAAAAAATGGTCCCCCAATCTTTTTCCCACGCTCTTCTCAAGACAAATCCTTTCGGCTAATTCAACAAGCCTAATTATCAATCAACTGATTTTTTTATTTTAAACAGCAAAAATGAACTACCCGATTGTATAATGTAATTATAGGAACACTGACTGCATTTTGAGAAAATCTGCAGAAAATAAAATACCCAAAAGCATAACTGTGTTAATGAAATAAAGCATAGTCTTATACCAGGGTATTACACCACATTCTCCTGCATTTCCCCATAACCTTTGACGCCCTTACTAATCAAGTACCTAGCAACCTAGCTTTAAATATACTGAACGAGTTGGACTCCACAGCCGTCTATGGTAATGAATTCTTCACATTCACTGCTCTCTGGCTGAAGAAATTCCTCCTCATCTGTGTTCTAAAGAGATGTGCCTCCTTTCTGAGGCTGTGCCTTCTGGTCCTGGACTCTTCACTACTGGGAACATCCTCTCCACGTCCACTCTCTATCTGGGCTTCTCAAAATTCGATAGGTTTCAACAAGGTCCCCCTCATTCTTCTAAACGCCAGCGAGTACAGACTCAGAGCCATCAAACGCTCCTCGTAGGTTAACCGTTTCACACCCAGGATCCTCTTCTGGACCTTCTCTAATGCCAGCATATTCTTTCTTAGCTTGTCTGAACCAAAGCCTGAAATGAGCTCTGTAACCCGGACCCTTTCTGAGGAGGCATTCTTCCTGACTAAAATAAAAGTTTACTTCTTTGCGTTTTGTTATCAAAAATGCAGTGGTTATCTGAAGGGCCAAGTTTCTCCACCGAATGAGTATAATTCGGAGTGGTTTGAAACAGATTGAAAGATTTTACGTGATCTTTATTAGTAAGAGTGTTACTCCCAATTACCGTCTCCAAGCCTCCATCACTGCTGGTCTCTATGGTCCCTGCTCAGAACTACCTCAGTGGTTTCTATGCTTCAACATCCCATAATTAAATTATTCATTGTGTTCCATGTAGTACACAGCCCACTAGAGCTCCATTTTACAACCAAGTTATCCATTCTTTCCACCCAAAACACTTGCCAATCCAACTATCCACTCACTGATCCTTGAGAATTTGGATAAAACAGGTTTTAATTTTGAAAAGGAAAAATTTTAAATGTTAATAAACTTATATGTTTATAGAGCAAGGTCTCAGCAATCAAGCAATATTTCAGTGCAACCGCCTGATTTTGTAATTTTTTCATAAAATATGTTTTTTTCTTGTCATTACTTAGTTTTTGTCAACACAGTCAGTCACAATAAAAAGCTAATTATTCCTATTTATTTAGTCTTATATAGATTTACAGCTTTTAAATCATTGTGTCTACACCATAGGTACACATATATGGTGTTAAATGTTGAATATTCACTTTTGTTCATTTTTTATACTATTTCACATGTACTCCTTTAAAAACTCTTACGTTGTGCAACTTTTATCATTGGCTTTAAATATACAAAATAACAATTTTGGACATAAAAAACACATTTTTAATTTTAAAGAGACAATTACAAAAACGAAGAAAGTTCCATCTGACGGTGGTGACTGAGACCTGACGGTGGTGGCAGTGGTCTAATTACAACAAACAATTCCAACCTTTTCACCACTCAAGTCAATGCTTCCTTGCTTAACAACTTTATTTAACAATTTGGTACACCAAATAACGAATTGTCATGTACATTTTATCCTTCTGTAAATATTAACAACAATGGTAAACAGCAAAATAAAAACTACAGTACAACTGTAATGTTTAAGCATAAACATCAGAAAATACACCAGTAACTAAAAATAATTCCATCCATTTCAGGGCTTGAAAATCTTCGAAAACGTTCAGTCAGCTTTATCAGGAAGTAGACGATTAATATTCTCCTCCTCTATGAAGCTCATGACTTCATTAGACAGGTGGTAGATCTCCCTCGTCCTGCTTGCACGACCCGGTGATGATGGCTCCATCAGTCTGACCAGAATATCTTCAACTGGTACGAAGCACATATCCTTTCCACCTGGTTTTGGATGGAAGCGTGTGTTGGGCCCATGAGGGTGGAGAAACTCCAGTTGAACATCTTGATGATGAGCACCCACAGTGACAGCCTTTGCTAACCACCAATTTTGGTCATAAATGACTGCAAGCCAATCTCCACAATTAATGACACCAGCAGATATATCTGTCGTAGGCCTGTCAGGCCCACTCTGAGGTTCCTGCTCCATTTCCTCCATCAGCATCGCCAAAGGCCCCCTGTTCTTTCCCATTGTGGTAGGACCATCTCTGAGGACTGGTTCCATGTGAGTCCAAGTGGCAGAAGCATCCTATTGCTTGGATTCTGATATGGTACAAAATCCTGCTTTCTCTTCTTTTGTGTAGTACGTGCCAGTGTGCAGATTGAGCTGTGGATGTTCTGACCAAAATGGCGTGACTGTACCTCAGAACTATATTTGCATTTCCATGCCCCAGAAAAGTCCACATGCACAATTACAGTGCTTTCATTGCAGTTCTGTATCATGCTCCTGTATTCCCTGGACTGGTTCTGAATCAAGCACACACGTGTTGTTGTTTCACTCTTTAGTTTGTCTTCATACAGTTTGATGAGCTCTACCAGTGTGCCATTGTGCTTCACAAGTCTTGTATTATAGTGAATTCCATCTGCTGTTTGGTCCTGAACTCGTTCCCGTTGCTGCCACTCAACATCGGTCAACTCTTGCTGTGGGGTGGGAAGTGTGTGCTCGTGGAGACACTGGGTGCAGGAGCCCAGAAGACATGCCTCACTTGTCTGAGAGCAACACACAAGTTCAAAACTATCCTTCAATTTGCTGGACTTGACAATACCATATGCTCTTAGGACCTGAAACATCAGCTTTGCATTTTCATGGTATTGGCGTTGGCATGTCTTTCAATTGATGGTTTGGTGCTGTGACACAGAATGAACGTAAAGCACAGAGGCATGAATAACTGAGTTTTACAGTTGCTTCCTTTTTGATGAACTCCCTGTGGAGGTTGAATATTGTGTCAGTCAGAATCATTTTCTGATGCTTTATTTCCTTCCATGTTATCATGTCCTGTTTGTCAGTCGTCATTCGTGCAGCATTACGGTAGAAATCCTGAACCATCTGGGTTATTGTTTGAATGTGTGGGTCTTTTGTCTCTTTCGCAGAGTGTTGTATGTCAGCCCGAACTGCTTTGTCTCGTGTATTAGGCGATATTTCTTTAGAACCCTGCCTGATAGAGTCAAGTTCTTTGATTTTTGAGCAGACTGTAAATTATTTTTGTTTTGATTAAATTCTTGAACGAGACAGTTGTAGAAGAGCAGGGTTTTCTTGATGGAGCGGTTTTTGAGTTTGCTTCCCTGTAGCATCTGCTCTGTTTTTTCTCTTGGTAATCCTTGTGTTTTTTTATTTCTAGTTTGCTCTCATTGCCAACACTTTTTCAGTTTGTTTCTATCTTTCATTATCTCCTGAAGTTTATTTTTCAAAGCTTTCATCTCTCTCGAGTATCTTGCTCTTGTTTTCTTTCTTTCCCTTTCCTCTGCTATAGACTGCCTACTGCGAGCTGGCTCCTGTATAGTCTGATCCAATGGACTATCTGGGGGAAGTTCTGAGCCCTTTCTCTTATGCTCTCTTGACTTTTGCTGTCTACGTTTCCATGCCTGTCTCTTACTGCCCTTTTCCCTTTCATTCAAATCACTGATAGTTTTTATCTTCCCATTCTCTACTCTCTTCTTCCATCTTTGCTTTCCCTTTCTCAGGTATTCCTCCTTTAACTCTGGCTCACTATATATTTTTCTCTCCGCTTTTCTTGGTATTCCCTGTTTCTTCTCCTTTTCTCCTCCACTGATAGCTGCTGCCTAGCCATGACTTCCTAAAATACGTAAAAGGAAGGTCAGAATTTAATGGAATTACTATGAAATTGCGCAAAATTACTATGAATTTAATTATGTTTAATTTGGTGAAATTTTATACAATGATTATGAAATGGTGCAACTAAATTCATTTATGGTTTTAGTCATTGGGGATACGTAAATTAAGGAAATATTGTAGGCCTGTGTGTGGAAGAAATAAAGGGGAAATTATGTATATTATAAATATAGAGGTTAATGAAACATTACAAGCATTACTATTTATTGTGATCATAAATTATATTCAAGCCTCCATTGAGAATGATTTGGATGTTTTTGTCAACACCATCAAACTACGTGTCACCACCGTCAGACAGAAAACCTGATGGTGTTGACGTCTGACGGTGGTGACAAAACACACTTTTTTACAGGACATGCATGAGCTGTATACAGGAGCGAGCTTGTTTTCCCTCTGTTGCTAGCTGTCTCTGGCCTCTACTTAAAATACATAAATTTATGTCGTAATTTAAAATAATTCTTTCTATACAAAGGAGAGTGTTGACATGTCACGGTTGTGACAGTAGCAACATCAATAAATATGTAAAAATTATTGGAAAAAAGTAGCAAATTTGCAGGAGCTTGTTTGACCTTGTTGCATTTAACAGATGTGGAGGGTAGAAAGGGGGGTCCTCAGGAATATAGTTGAACATGTTGCCTGATTTTATTGCTTTTTCAAAAAAAAATATCTGATGGTGTTGACAAAAACTTGGGACACATTTTGAGCAACCACAGAATAAGAGTAAATATTGTTGAAAATTCATTGCTTTTAGTTTTAAGGAGGTTTCTCACTCTACTCTTTCATCTGGCATATATATTATACACTTTAAATGATTTTTTTCACATGTTTTTATCAAATTGAAATGATAATCTCTTGTCTCAGGACAACTGATTTTGTGGGTACTGGGCTATCATATAATTTATAAAATTAAAAACAAATATATGAAAAAATGTTGCATTTGTGCAAAAGACCCTCAGACGATCAACCCTGATTATTTAAAATAAGAAAATGTTATTCATTTTCAACGGAATTAGCACTTTTCTTAGTGGGATACGTTTTCGCCAAAGTCTCAAGAATCTGTGCGCTATTACTTTTCATAAGACAAAGCATCTGTGGTTAGGAACATCCTAGCAATTAACTCAGTTCAGAATTAGGTCATTCGGCCCATCAAGTCTGCTCCTCCATTTATTCATAGCTGATTTATTATCCCTCCCAACCATATTTTCCTGCCTTCTCCCTGTAACCTTTGACACCCTTACTAATCAAGAACTTATCAACCTCTCCTTAAATATGCCATCACAGTCATCTATGGCAAGGAAATCCATAGATGTACCACCCTCTGGATAAAGAAATTCCTCCTCATCTCTGTTCTAAAGGGATGTCATCTATTCTGAGGCTGTGGCCTCTGGTCCTAGACTTCCCCACCAATGGAAACATGCTCTCCATGCCCACTCTATCTAGTCCTTCCAATATTCAGCAGGCAACTGCACCCAGTGAGATACTGCAGGGGAACGTGGATCACATTGTGTCCCGAACACCCCACACTGGACATTCCACTAATCTTCCCAACACAGTTCCAGATTGAGACATCTGCCAGGTGCTTCAATAACCTGCCCTTATTTTCTCCCATTGTTCATTGACTGCCCCATCACCATTTTCCCACCCCACGATCTCCGAGCTCCAAGGTTCTAACTCACTGATTATCCCAGTCACACTCACAACCATCTGAAACTTCACTCATATCCTAATTCTACAATTTTACCACTGCACCGCCAGCCCCAGAATCGTTGGTGGGACCAGCATTCAACGCCCGCCTCTGACAGAGCAGCATGTGATGAGGCCAGTTCACACTGAACCACATTATCAAGAGGCATTGGTGAACCAGATGGGTTTTTACTACAAATCAACAGCATCAAGGTCTCAGTTACTGAGAAAAGTTGCTCCTTATGAAATACTGGTTAATACTTTTTGATCTAAATGCTACATCTACCTCAGCAGGAATTGAACTCTCGGCCGAAGGTTAATTAATACAGCATGGAATCATGTCACCGAGTCCACATGGACCATCTGACATCCATTAATACTAATCCTACACAAGTGCCATTTTTATTCTTCCTCACAGTTTGGAATGTCCAATTGCATAACGAAGCCAGTGACCACGCAACCACTAGTCTGTTGTAAAAAGCCATTGGGTTCACCATTTTCCTCCGAGAATATAAACCTGGTCTTCCCAGCTACAGTCACACGGTTGTCTCTGAAACATCCCAGCAACTAACTCGGTTCAGTTACCTCCACTGACAGTATGAGTGAAAATATACTGTATCTTCAAAACTGGCAGTAATTGCACAGAAGAGAACATTCAGTTGGTATCTTGTTCTGACTAGTCTGCCTATTTCTAACAAAGTAGAACAATTTGGACTGGGGCAGCAGGGTAGTGAAGTGTTTAGTGCTTTACTGCACCAGATGATCACCGACCGGGGTTCAACTCCTGCCAATGCCTGTAAAGAGTTTGTGCGTTCTCCCCGTGACCGCGTGGGCTCTATGTCTCCTCGTGACCGCATGCGATTTACGTCTCCCCGTGACCGCGTGGGCTCTACATCTCCCCGTGGCCGCGTAAGCGTTACGTTTCCCCGTGACCACGTGGGTGCTACATCTCCCCGTGACCGCGTGGGCTCCATGTCTCCCCGTGACCGCGTGGGCGCTACGTCTCCCCGTGACCGCGTGGGCTCCACGTCTCCCCGTGACGGCGTGGGCTCCACGTCTCCCCGTGGCCACGTGGGTTCTACGTCTCCCCGTGGCCGTGTGGGCTCCATGTCTCCCCGTGACGGCGTGGGCTCCACGTCTCCCCGTGGCCACGTGGGTTCTACATCTCCCCGTGGCCGTGTGGGCTCCATGTCTCCCCGTGACCGTGTGGGCTCCACGTCTCCCCATGGCCGCGTAAGCGTTACGTCTCCCCGTGGCCGCGTGGGTGCTATGTCTCCCCGTGACCACGTCGGCTCTACATCTCCCCGTGACCGCGTGGGCTTTACGTCTCCTCGTGACTGCGTGGGCTTTATGTCTCCCCGTGACCGTGTAAGCGTTATGTCTCCCCATGGCCGCGTGGGCATTCCGTCTCCCCGTGACCATGTGGGCTCCACGTCTCCCCCTGACCGTGTGGGCTCTATGTCAGTGCTCCAGTTTTCCCCCACTTTCCAAAGTCATATGGTTAGGTTTAGTGAGTTGTGGGCACGCTACATCAGTGCCAGTAGTATCGCGACATTCGCGGGATGCCCAGCACAATCCTCGTTGATTTTACTTAATGGAAACGACATATTTCACTGTATATTGCAAAGTACATTTGATTAATGAATCAAATCACATCAAATCAAATTCAAATTTAATTATCATTCAACCATACATGAATGCAGCCAAACGAAACAGTGTTCCTCTGGGACAAATGTGCAAAACATACACAGCATGTGAATCAAAATAGCTAGCAAAAAATATATGGTCACTCAGAAAAACATACGTATAGCCCAAGTCCCTGAGGGACGTGTCCCGCAGATTGATGGTACAGTTCTTGGCAGTGCACAGCCACTGCAATCCAGCCTGTCATTCCACCAATCAGACACTGGAGGGCAGCACTGACCGGAGAGGCCAGCCCCCAACCGAACTTGGACACCACGCTACACCACCTCCGGCATCTCCTCTCCTGAACTGCAGCAGCAGGCAAGGCCGCGGCTTGAGGCTACAACTGAGGCCACACAGCTTCCCCACCATCTGCCGCACCACCAAACAAGGGTAGCAGGCCTGCGGCATCTTGCATTTTCACTATCCAACAGGGTCTTGTAATGGCAAGAGAAACGTCCAAGATGATCACCCACAGCTGCACTGCACGCTACCTTCGTGCACCAACTCCAGTGCCTTCCTGTAGTAGGCAGCAACACAGTCCAGCACCTTCAAACCCTGTCCAGCTCCTCCCACACCCAGTCCAGCTATTCCGATCAAGGACCAACTCACTGACAGGATAGACCTGCGGTACCCAAAGTTCCTGGAGTCCAGTATTGTCTTGCAATTGTTTAAAAGATATTTAACAAAAATTGTTTGGCCCTGAGAGGCCGCTAAGTCTGAACACACTGCCATCTTACCGGAAGACGCTAATCTCTCTCTCTTCTTAATCTCTCACCAGAGCTGTCTTGTTAAATTTCTCATTAAAACAGGATCAGAATGCTCCCCCTCCCAATACCTTTGACTCAAAAGGTATCAGAGAAATGTGAGGGGTGGGAGTGGTAGGTCATGGGGTGGAGAAGGAAAGCAGTGGTAACTGAGAATTTATAAAAACCCAGTCTCAACTTACCCAAGGGTCTGGTGTGAAATCTGAGGCTGAGGATCCAGGCTCCGGTAGCTATGAGGCATCATCATGACTTGGCAGAAGAATGAAGCAGCCAGGCCAAAAAAGAGACGAAACTAAAAGACAGTCAGAATCAGATCTATTATCACTGATATACGTTGTGAAATCTGTTGTTTTTCCGCCGTACAATGCAATATATAAAATATACAATCAATTATAATAAGAAATACATGCTTTTAAATAAATAAGTAGTGCAAAAAGACCCAAAAGAAACGAGGTAGTGTTCATGACGTCGTAGTCCATTCAGAAATATGAAGGTGGAGGGAAAGAAGCTATTTTTAAAATGTTGAGTGTGTGTCTTCTGGTTCCTGTACCTCCTCTCTGGTGGTAGTAATGAGCAGAAGGCATGTCCTGGGTGATGGGGGTCCTTAATGATCAATGCCATTTTCTTAGAATGGGGAACAAATATGACCTAATTGTCTTTGACTGTGGAATGATTGTTGGTGCCAGATGGGGTGGTGTGAGTATCTCAGAAACTACTGATCTCCTGGGATTTTCACACAGCAAACTCTAACGTTTACAGAGAATATTGCAAAATAAAAATCCAGTGAGCAGCTGACCTGTGGTAAAAAATGCCTTGCTAATGAGAGAGCCAGAGGAGAATAGCCAGACTGGCTCAAACTGACAGGAAGGCACCAGTAAACCAAATAATCACGCATTACAATAGTGGTGTGCGAAAGCAACCATAAGGCACAGGAGCAGAATTAGACCATTTGGTCCCATCAAGAACAGTCCGCCATTCCATCATGGCTGAGTTATTCTCCATCTCAGCACCATTCTCATGACTTCCCCCCGTAACCTTTGATACCCTGACTAATCAAGATCCTATCAGCATCTGCTTCAAATATACTCAATGACTTGCCTTCACAGACATCTGAGGCAAAGTAGCCCACAGATCTACTACATTCCGGCTAAAGAAATTCCTTCTCACCTCTGTTCTAAATGGATGTCCCTCTATTCTAGACTATGCCCTCTGGTCCTAGACTCCCCCACTATAGGAAGCATCCTCTCCACATCCAGTCTGTAAGCCTTACAATATTTGATATGTTTCAAAGAGATTTCCCCCCCCCCATTCTTCTAAACTCCAGCAAGTACAGGCCCAGAGGCATCAAATGCCCCTCGAACGCTAACCCTTTCATTCCCAGAATCATTCTCATGAGACTCACAATACTCCGAGTGTGTCTGACAAGTGCTTTATAAAGTCTGGGCATTTCATCCTTGCTTTTATATTCTAGTCCTCTTGATATGAATGTTAACTTTGCATTTGCCTTCCTTACCAACAAGCCAACCTGTAAATTAACCTTTAGGAGATCCTACACAAGGACTCCCAAGTCCCTTTGCACTTCTGAATTTTGAATATTCTCCCCTCTTAGAAAATAGTCTATGCCTTTATTTTTCCTATCGATGTGCATCCCATAAACTTCCCTACACTATATTCCATCTGCCACATCTTTGCCCATTTTCCCGATCTGTCTAAGTCATTCGGCAGTCTTCCTGCTTCCTCAGCACTACCTGTCTCTACCTGTCATCAATTCCGTCATCTAAATCATTGACATATAACAGGAAAAGGAGCAGTCCCAACACAGACCCCAACAGAACACAGCTAGTCACTGGCAGCCAACCAATAAAGGGCTCCTTTATTCTCAGTCATTTGCATCCTGCCAGTCAGTCAATCTGCTATCCATGCTTGTATCTTTCCTGTAATACCATGGGCTCTTATCCTGCAAAGCAGCCCGATGTGCCACAGCTTGTCAAAGGCCTGCTGAAAATCCAAACAAACAATGTCCCACCGTCTACCCTGCCTGCTATTTCCTTAAAGAATTCCCACAAATTTGTCAGGCAAATTTTCCCCTTAAGGAAACCATGCTGACTTTGGCCTATGTTATCATGTGCCTCCAAGTACCCCAAACCCTCGTCCTTGATAATGGACTCCAACATCTTCCCAAGCATTGAAGTCAAGCTAACTAGCCTACAATTTCCTCTCTTCTACTCAATTTTCCAGTACTCCAGAACCACTCCATAATCTAGTGATTCTTGAAAGATCATTGCGAATGCCTCCACGATCTCATGACCTACCTCTTTCAGAAACATAGGTGTAGTCCATCTGCTCCTGGTGACTGATCTACCTTGAGACCTTTCAAGTTCCCAAGCACCTTCTACTTAGTAATAATTGAATTGAATGATCTTTATTGTTATTATTCATAGGTAGAATGAAACTCTGTTTGGCTTCCTCTCAGGCAATTAAATAAAGTGGTAGATAAAAACAAGACGGTAATAGAAAACCAGTATTAAATAGATAAGTAGCAGAAAGTAATTTGCAGCAGCACCAGAAGATCACAGTAATGCACAAAGTGCTGTTAGTGCAAGTATTAGAGTCCTTGTGTGTGCAACTACGCTCACTCCTGCACCCTGACACTCTCAAACTTCTGGCATTCTGCTAGTGTCTTTCAAAGCAAAGACTGATGCAAAATAGATATTAAGTTTGTCTGTCATTTCTTTGTCCCCATTACCTCTCCGGAGGTTCGATATCTGCTCTTTCCTTTCCCTTACTCCTTATATATCTGAAAGATCTTTTGGTCTCCTCTTTTATATTATTGGCTAGCTTACCCTCATATTTCATCTTCTCTCTCCTTGTGGTTTTTTAGTGGCTTTCTGGTTCTTTTTAAAAGCTTCCCAATCCTCTAACTTCACACTAATATTTGCTAAATTATATACCTTCTCTTTTGCTTTTACGCTGTCTTTGAATTCCCTTGTCAGCCACAGTCCCCCATTCATCTCTGGGGTGTATCTATCCTGCTCCGTCCGAATTGCCCCCGGAAACATGAGCCATTACATTCTGCCATGGTCGCTGCTAGTGTCCCCTCCTAATCGACCTTGGCCAGCTCCTCTCTCATGCCCCTGTAATTCTCTTGACTCTACTGTAATACTGACACATCTCCCTCCCAAACTGCACGGTCAGTTCTGCCATATTATGATCACTGCTTCCTAAGGGTCCCTTTACCTTAAACTCCCGAACCTAATCTGGTTCATTGCACAGCACCCAATCCAAAATTGCCTTTTCCCTCGTGGGCTCAACCACACAAGCTGCTCCAAAAACAAAATCTCATGGGTATTCTACAAGTTCCCTCTCCTGGGATCTAGCACCAGCCTGATTTTCCCAAGCTCCCTGCATACTGAAATCCCCTGTGACTATTGTAACATTGCTCTTTTTTCATGCCTTTTCTATCTCCTGTTGTAATTTGTATCCCCCATCCTGGGTACTGTCCAGAGGCCTGTATATAACTCCCATCAGATCTTTTTTACCTTTACAATTCCTATCTCTAACCACAAGGATTCTGCATCTATGTCACCTCTTTCTAAGGATTTGATTTCATTTTTGTTTTACCAAAACAGCCACCCCACCCCCTCTGCTTACTACCTGTCCATTCAATACAATGTGTATCCTTGGATATTAAGATCCCAACTACGGTCTTCTTTCAGCCACGACTCAGTGAAGCCCACAACTTCATACCTGCCAATCTCTAACTGCACCTCAATATAATCTACCTTATTCCATATACTACATTCATTCAAATATAACTCCTTTGATTCTGTATTCATTACCACTTTTGATTTTGTCCCCTGTTACACTTCAACTCATCCCACCGACTGCAATTTTGCCCTATCATCTCCCTGTCCTTCCTCACCGTCTCATTACACATGGTCTCTACTCATCTGTCAATTGCCCCTTTCTGATCCTTATCATTCTGGTTCCCAACCCCCTGCCAAATTAGTTTAAACCCTCCCCAGCAGTTCTGGAAATCTCTGAATGCACAACAGGTCGAACATTGAAGTGGATAACCTACAGCAGCAGAAGACCACAAACATACACTCAGTGGCCAGCTTATTAAGTCCCAGAGGTAGCTAATGACGTGGTCACTGTGCGCGTACAGAGTCTGTTTCTTTTTTAAAAGCCGTGACGGCAAATGTGCAAGGCAACCCTTGGCTCTACTTCCTGTAACAACTGCCAAGCCAAAGCAAGTAAGTGTTCCATCGACTTCACTCCCAGGACCTGTTCTTACCTGTATTTTCATGCTGAAAGCCTGTCAGGTGTCTGAGAGTAGTGGGTGGTTCCTGCGACAAGATGTGACCCGAGTAAGCTGCTGTATTGGAATAAAATGGCTCAAGGCAGACGTCGAGGCACCAGGATTTATTGATGATTATTTTCAGATGAGAATCTTTACTTTCAACTCCAATGCAGCCTGTCCAGATTTCAAACAGGTTTTCTTCCATTTTGAGAATATAATCAAGAGGAACTTCATCAACTTCCAATGTCCATGGCCACTACTCCATTCCCTTCCCTCCCAAAGACAAACCAGCAGAGGAATGTAGGAGAGCCTAGTGTAATTTGATTGAGCCAAAAGTTCAAAGTAGCTCTAATCGCAGCACCTTATCTAACTTTTAAAGCACTACAGAGTCCAGTGGATTACTTCCCCAAGATATGAAGATGGGAGGAGGGAAGGAGTACAAACTGGAAGCTGATAGATGAGACCAGGAACCTTCTCATTATGGCTTCTCCCCGCTTCCTCTCCAGTCCTGACGAGAGGTCTCAGCCCAAAACGTTGTCGGTCTATTCCTCCCCACAGATGCTGCCTGACTTTCTGAGTTCCTCCAGCATTTTGTGTGTGTTGCTCAAGATTTCCAGCAGCTGCAGAATCTCTCGTTTTAACCCCTTGATCACTTAACCCTCCTTTCATTGTGCTACTTCCATTCCCTCCTGTAAAGGTCGTGTAAAAGGTTGCTGTGGGTTACCAGGGGACATTGACAGGATGCAGAGCTGGTCTGAAAAGTGGGAGGAGGAGTTCAGTCGAGAAAAATGGCACGTGGTACACTCTGGAAGGTGAAATTCGAAGGCAAGAAATACAAGGTTCACGGCAGGATTATTAGAGAGGTGAAGAAGATGTATGGTGCGTTGGGCTTCATTAGACAGGTGATCGAGCCCAAGAGCCACAAGCTAATGTTGCAGCTCTACAAAATCCTGTTTAGACCACACTTGGAGCATGGTACTCAGTTCTGGTCGCTTCATTATAGGATGGATGTGGAAGCTTTAGAGGGGGTGCAGAAAAGATTCACCAGGATGCTGCCTGCCTGAGAGAGTATGCCTTATGAGGAAAGGTGAAGCAAGATGGGAGGATGAGAGGTGACTTGATAGAGGTGTATGAGACAATAAGGTGCATGGACAGAGTGGACCAGGACAGAAAGGGCTAATATCAGAGGACGTCCTTTTAAGGTGATGGGAAGAAAGTTTAGGGGCGATGTCAGAGGTATGTTTTTTATAAATGCACTGCATAGGGGTAGTGGTGGAGGAAGATACATTAGGGACATTTAACAGACTCTTAGAAAGGCACATGGATGAAAGCAAAATGGAGGATTATTGGCTACATAGGAGGGAAGAGATAAATTGATCATGGTGTTGGTTAAAACGTTGGCACGACGTTGTGGGAAAAAGGCTGTTCTGTGCTGTACAATTCTAAGTTAACTCTTCCTCCCTCTCCACATATGCTGGCCGACTTGATGATCATATAGAGAACGGGTCCTTGGGCTACTGAGTCCATGCACACTACTCCCAGTTTAACCCAGTTGCCCTTTATTCTCCCCCACCCCCATTCCCATCAGCACCCCCTGGATACCACACCAGTTACCGTAACTAATAAACGTACTCACGCACCAGCAGGACGCAGCTGGAAGCCAGAGCACCCAGGAAGGAAACCTGGGAGAATGGGCAGACTCCACACAGAGAGAGCACCTGAGGTCAGGATCAAACCTAGGTAACTGGAGCTGCAAGCCAGTACGTCTGCCACCATGCTGCTAAATTCCAGCAATTTTGGCTTTAATTTTAAGTAGATTTATGCAAATAATTACAAAGAAAATTTCTAAAGCAGAAATGCAGCCTAACTCACTGGCTAATCCAGTAACTGTGCCTGAGTTTAAGGAGAACAGTTCAGTGCACTGGGAATCGATTAAAAGCCCAAAATTAACATTTTACTTTGCATAGTAAGTAATGTAATTATATAATATATAACTATATAATGTTATTTGCATAGTAACTTGTTTCCTTCTGAGTACTGTTCTGAAATTTGAAGAACCCTGTTATTTTGTCTGACCTGCTCTAATTGCTGGCTGGCCCTGAGGACTCAAGGGCACCACATAGCGGTCAGCTGCAGTACTGAGCACCGGGGAACAAGACCCAGTACAGTAATTGCAATCAGAATCAGTACCATCCGTTCTGAGGAGAGGTCTCAGCCCGAAACGTCGAGGGGATTTCCCGAATGGTGAGGGTCTTTGGTGATGGATGCTGCCTCTTGAAGGCTGAGAAGAGCAAGAAGGGGGCATGAGAAGGCCTTGGCAAGTAGGGTAAAGGAAAACCCCAAGGCATTCTTCAATTATGTGAAGAAAAAAAGGATGACAGGAGTGAAGGTAGGACCGATTAGAGATAAAGGACGGAAGATGTGCCTGGAGACTGTGGAAGTGAGCAAGGTCCTCAATGAATACTTCTCTTCGGTATTCACCAATGAGAGGGAACTTGATGATGGTGAGGACAATATGAGTGAGGTTGATGTTCTGGAGCATGTTGATATTAAGGGAGAGGAGGTGTTGGAGTTGTTAAAATACATTAGGACAGATAAGTCCCCGGGGCCTGACGGAATATTCCCCAGGCTTCTCCACGAGGCGAGAGAAGAGATTGCTGAGCCTCTGGCTAGGATCTTTATGTCCTCGTTGTCCACGGGAATGGTACTGGAGGATTGGAGGGAGGCGAATGTTGTTCCCTTGTTCAAAAAAGGTAGTAGGGATAGTCCGGGTAATTATAGACCAGTGAGCCTTACGTCTGTGGTGGGAAAGCTGTTGGAAAAGATTCTTAGAGATTGGATCTATAGGCATTTAGAGAATCATGGTCTGATCAGGGACAGTCAGCATGGCTTTGTGAAGGGCAGATCATGTCTAACAAGCCTGATAGAATTCTTTGAGGAGGTGACCAGGCATATAGATGAGGGTAGTGCAGTGGATGTGATCTATATGGATTTTAGTAAAGCATTTGACAAGGTTCCACATGGTAGGCTTATTCAGAAAGTTAGAAGGCATGGGATCCAGGGTGGTTTGGCCAGGTTGGTTCAGAATTGGCTTGCCTGCAGAAGGCAGAGGGTGGTGGTGGAGGGAGTACATTCAGATTGGAGGATTGTGACTACTGGTGTCCCACAAGGATCTGTTCTGGGACCTCTACTTTTCGTGATTTTTATTAACGACCTGGATGTGGGGGTAGAAGGGTGGGTTGGCGAGTTTGCAGACGACACAAAGGTTGGTGGTGTTGTAGATAGTGTAGAGGATTGTCAAAGATTGCAGAGAGACATTGATAGGATGCAGAAGTGGGCTGAGAAGTGGTAGATGGAGTTCAACCCGGAGAAGTGTGAGGTGGTACATTTTGGAAGGACAAACTCCAAGGCAGAGTACAAAGTAAATGGCAGGATACTTGGTGGTGTGGAGGAGCAGAGGGATCTCGGGGTACATGTCCACAGATCCCTGAAAGTTGCCTCACAGGTGGATAGGGTAGTTAAGAAAGCTTATGGGGTGTTAGCTTTCATAAGTTGAGGGATAGAGTTTAAGAGTCGCGATGTAATGATGCAGCTCTATAAAACTCTGGTTAGGCCACACTTGGAGTATTGTGTCCAGTTCTGGTCACCTCACTATAGGAAGGATGTGGAAGCATTGGAAAGGGTACAGAGGAGATTTACCAGGATGCTGCCTGGTTTAGAAAATATGCATTATGATCAGAGATTAAGGGAGCTAGGGCTTTACTCTTTGGAGAGAAGGAGGATGAGAGGAGACATGATAGAGGTGTACGAGATAATAAGAGGAATAGATAGAGTGGATAGCCAGCACCTCTTCCCCAGGGCACCACTGCTCAATACAAGAGGACATGGCTTTAAGGTAAGGGGTGGGAAGTTCAAGGGGGATATTAGAGGAAGGTTTTTTACTCAGAGAGTGGTTGGTGCGTGGAATGCACTGCCTGAGTCAGTGGTGGAGGCAGTGTTACGTACCCCGTAACTGGGTTGCCAAACCAGCAGAAATGGATCACTCAGTTGGAGTCTGGAGTACCAGAACTAAGAAAGTTTTATTAAAGAAACAAGCAACACAGTAATCGAAAGGATAATAAATGCAACAGTTCAGCAATGATAAACACACATGTGCACAGAATTAAGATAACAGCATCAATCAAGCTCTATCGTTGTCTAGGGGTAAATGACCAAATTTCAAAGTGACTCAAAGTTCAGTCCAATTTAGTAGTTCAGTTCGCAGTAATCGTTGCCATGGCGATGGACAACGTGGGGGGAGAGAGAGAGAGAACGGGAACAACTGATCATTCAGACACGGCTTCACTCACAGACCGGCGATCTGGCTCTCAAGCAGCTTTTGGGCGGGTCCTTGCTGATGTCACCTGAGGTCACCGACTGTGACCCCTCCTCCAGATGCGGTCGATCCTCTGCAGTGAACCTGGCACCCAAGCAAGGGCGGACACACACCGGGTTCCCGCTGATCGTACCTTTCCACCCTGGGCGTTGTCTGGTACTTCCCACCGACTCGTGAGAGGCGCATCGCTTCCAGGGTCTCGTTACCTCGGGTGTCCTGCGTGTCCTGCCTTAGCGAACCTGTCCCTTTTTATCCCCCTGCTGGGGCATCGCCTGTCCATCACTTCAGACAGTTCAGGGTTCAAAGGGGGAGACGCTCCAGACAGCTCTCTCTCCCCCGTCCCTTCATTACACATCTCCAGACGCTGCTCCATTGTTCCTTATCTCTCCTTCCCCTGAGGGCAGGTGGCAGACCACTTGCTGATGTCACTGATGCTAACCCAGGCCAGCAAACATCTTAATTTTATGTGTATTCTCGTCACAGCAGATACACCAGTGAAGTTTAAGAGACTACTAGACAGGTATATGGAGGAATCTAAGGTGGGGGCTTATATGGGAGGCAGGGTTTGAGGGTCGGCACAACATTGTGGGCTGAAGGGCCTGTACTGTGCTGTACTATTCTATGTTCTATGTCCTTGATGGTGGGGAGGGTTATGCCTGTGATGGAGCTGGGCGGGTCTACAACCCTCTGCAGCCTCTTGTGATCCTGTGCGTTGAAGCCTTCATAGCAGGCTGTGATGCAGCCAGCCAGAATGCCCTCCACCGTCCAGTATATCTGTAGAAACCTGCAAGAGTCTTTGCTGACGTACAAAGTCTCTCAGACTCATAACAGAGTGGAACCGTTGGTGGGCCTTCTTCACGATTGCCTCAGAGCGTTGGCCCAAGTCAGATTCTTGGAGATATTGACACCCAGGAACTAAAAGCTGTTTGCCCTTTCCACTGCTGACCCCTCAATGAATACTGCCGTGTATTCTCCCGACTTCCCCTTAATGAGTTCCACAATCAATTTCTTGATTTCTCCCCTCCCATGTTAAACCAGTGCCCTCTGGTTCTTGTCTCCCCCGTCCTGTGGAAAAGATGCTGAATGTCAATCCCAACAATGTCCTCCATAATTCCATAAATCTCTATGAGGCCACCCCCCCAGCCTCCTTAATCCCAGTGAGAATAAACTCTGTGAGCAGATAGAACTTTGTGGGACCAGGATTCATCTCCTCAACACTCTACCCAAATTGCTCACTGGATTTACAAACGGCTAACTTGTGTTTATGGCCCACTGCTCCCTCCCCCCTTTTGGTCTCCCTTGCAAGTGGAACATTGTCCTCACATCCCATTTAACTATCCGGTGAGCGACTCGTCTGAAGGTCGATCCTGAAGAGCAAAGCCTGAAGGTCAATCACAAGTCCAGAAGTCCAAGCCTGGAGAGTGGAGGCCCAGAGGCCTGCCCTGGAGTTGGAGATCTGTCCTTGTGTGTGTGTGTGTGGGTGGGTGGGTGGCTGGCTGGGAGGGAGGGGCTTGTTTTGCTGTTGTTGTTTTGTTGCTTGTTGTGTTCAGTGTTGTTCTGCTGGGTATGCTGTGTTGACATCGGAATATGTAGTGGCACTTGTGTGCTGTCCATACCACATCCTTGGGTGTGTTGGTTGCTAACACAAATAATACTTTTTATTGTGTTTCAATGTACATGTGATAAATAAATCTGAATCTGAGATATGAAAAGGGAAGAAAATTATGAAAGAAATTTTTATTTTGTGGACCGTTTCGCTGAAATATACAGACCTGGAAGAGTGGTTTTAATTAAGAAAAATGCCAAGCTTCCCCTCTCCAGTAAGCCTTGTGTGAACAAATCTAAGCCTTGTGTCACTTTCCCCGTCTTTCAAAGCTGCTGGATGCCTGAGCATCCATCGTTCCTCCAGATGGACAGCGTTGAGAATTCCACAGAACCACTGGGCTGCAGGTCATTCACCTTCGTCTTCCTCCTGGATTCTGTTCAGGTCCTCCAGGATGATTTCCTCAACATCACACTCCATCATGGAGCCCTGGCTGATGCAGCTGGCCACGGTGGAGCCAGTGGACTCGTGGGGGTCGCAGGGCAGCAGAATCCTGGGGAGACCACGAACCCTCCGTGTTTCGGGATGGACGCAGTGAGTCCCGGGGACATAGGGCTCTACAACAGGCAGGAGAATTTTGGTGAATGTTGACGTTAAAGCAAACACAAGGCAAAGCAGTCTGCCTGTCACCCCCCCCTTTGGATGGACACCCAGTAAATCAGTTTGAATTAAATCCCTCCACCTTAACTTCTGTCTAATTTGTATGAGGTAGGTAGCAGATTCATCTATAGGATTGTAACAGGAAAACAGTTCTCTTCTGATGGTGGAGTGATTTCTCAATCTATGGTCAAAGCTCGATCACCCATACCCTTGAGGAAGAGTTGAAGGGCTGTCTTATCGGACGACTTCAGTCCATGACAGCGTGGTGCCATTGGGCTCCATGGAGGGTTATTTCCATCATTGATGGAGATGGAAACATTGTAGTTTAATGTCGCTTGTCTATTTGTAGTGTAGTAATTGTGTTCGTCACTAGTTTGTATATATTGCAGAACTGAATTTGTAATAAAGATATTTTGTAAAAAAAAATGAGAGTATGGTGCCCCCACAGTACAATTGGATGGTGTATGAAGTAAAAGCTGATATCCAGTAATAAATGGGTTAACTTGTAACATACAGATTTGCATACATTACATACCTGGCCACTTTATTAGGTACACCTATTCATTAATGCAAACATCTAATCAGCCAATCATGTGGCAAAAATTCAGTGCATAAAAGCATGCAGACATGGTCAAGAGGTTCAGTTGTTGTTCAGACCAGACATCTGAATGGGGGAAGAATATGATCTAAGTGACTTCGACAGTGGAATGATTGTTGTTGCCAGACGGGATGGTTTGTGTTTCTCAGAGACTGCTGATCTCCTGGGATTTTCATGCGCAACAGGCTCTAAAGTTTATAGAGAATGATGGGGAAAAAAAAACAAAAGAAAAGTCCAGTGAATGGCCATTGTGTGGGTAAAAAAGACCTTGTTAATGAAAGAGGTGAGAGGAGAATGGCCAGACTGGTTCAGGCTGACAGGAAGGTGATAGTAACACAAGATAAACACGTGTTACAACTGCATGTGCAGAAGAGCGTCTCTGAACACACAACATGTTGAACCTTGAAGCGGGAGCACTACAGCAGCAGAAGACCACGAACATGTGCTTATTGGCCACTTTATTAGGTACAGGAAGTAACTAATAAAGATAGGAATGTGTATTCCAAAGTCAGGATGGCCTGTATATTGGAGGGGAACCTGCAGGTGGCTTTGTTCCTATCTGGTCCTTCTGGGTGGTAGAGGGAGTGGGTTTAGTGGGTTGCAAGTAAGTTAAAAACGATTTCTTGCGGACGGCTTCCATTACTCAGTCCATTCTGTAATACGTTATTGAATCTAAAGAGAGCAAACGTGAGCATTTTCTAGAACTGAATTACATAGTAGTTGTAAGACAAGCATTTATCAATCATCCCAATAAAACAGCCAGCATTTATTGATCATCCCAATAAAAAGCCCAGCGTTTTTTGTCCATCCCCACTGGAAACATCAGCATTCATTGTCTATCCACTAATTGCCCTTGAACTGAAGGGCTTCTAAGGACATCTGAGAGGATAGTTTCTCAGGGTCAGATTTTTAAATAGTAAATAGAATTTTACAATAATAGGCTCATACTGGATTTAATTCTTGGTGTAATTTCTGGAACTACCTTGGTAGGCTTTGAACATACCTCCAGAACAGTATTCTAGACCTCCTAACCACTGCAAGTCCCGAAGAAATTACCTTCTCTGTTGTAACAGTCTTCTGCACAGCAGCTGTGCTGCTGCCGCCTGCCGATTCCAGGTGCCCTGCGATCCCGCACCCGTGGTATGATACGGGTGGGTAGGACAACACCACGACAGCGGTAACATGGGGCAGGAAGACCCATCTGACCGTATCCTCTGAAAATGTGAAACAGTGCCTACGTCATTAATGCTGGCTGATAATCACCTGCCCACTAACCTCATGAAGACCTGCCATTGTTCAGCCCCTGGTACTGAGATACGTTTGGCTCAAATCTGGCTCTGGGTCACTGACTCAGTTTGGGACTGTTCGCCTTCCTCAAATGACTGGGATCTCCAGGTGAAATGCAGTGGGGCAGCCGACTCGAAGTTCCAGCATCCGGGGTCCAGCCCTGTCCGTGTAGTGTGCGTGAAATGTGAAGGGTTTCGATACAGTGGACGAGGGGAGGAGGTTTCCACGGCAAGCCAGAGGTGATCAGAGGCCGTCAGCAAGATGGCCGTCAAGGAACTGCGGAAGACGGTCATCCTTAAGGAGCAATCAGAATGCGGAACTCACTCCTACAGGGAGCGGTTGCAGTGAATAATGCAGATGCAGTTAACAGGAAGCTGGGCAAAGATATGAAAGGAGAAGGGGTAATGGGTGGCTGCGGAGAGAGGTGGAGAGGCCCAAAACGAGATAAATACTGTATTGACTGGTTGGGATAAATATTGTGTGTCGCTGAAACACGAGGAAATCTTCAGATGCTGGAATTTTGAGCAACACACAAAAGTTGCTGGTGAATGCAGCAGGCATTCAAGCACTTAGTCCTGACGAAGGGTCTCGGCCCAAAACGTCGACTGTATCTCTTCCTAGAGATGCTGCCTGGGCAATTTTTATGTGTATCGTTTATCACTCCTTCCCTTTCTCCCATGGCCGACCTTTCTCTCCTATCAGATTCCTTCTTCTTCACCCCTATACCTCTTCCACCTATCAGTTCCCAGCTTCTCACTTCCCCCTCTCCTCACCCACCCACCTTCCTATTCACCTGGTCTTATTATTCGCCTGCACCTTGTACTGTTCCTCTTCCCAGCCTTCTTATTCTGGTATTTGCCCCCTTCCACTCCAGTCCTGATGTAGAGCCTTGGCCAAAATGGTGACTGTATATTCCCCACCATAGATTCTACCTGACTTGCTGAATTCCTCCACCATTTTGTGGGGGTTACTCTCTAGAACCAAGGACGGCCAACCATTTTGAGGTGCACAAAACATAGCTCTCACCTGAACGAACGGTTGCAGTTGGGACAATTATACTCAGCAACACCCCACTCCTGGTCCCTCGGCACTGGCTCATATGTGCATTTGCACCTACGGCATCTTGATACCTGTGGAGACACTCGATATCATGTCCAAATCCAAGATTGTTTATTGTCATTCTCTAGTACACAGGCGTAAAGGAGACCACAATGATTGCTACTCCAGATATGATGCAGCTTAAAAGATCACATGAGCTCTCTGTTGGTCAAGGTCAGCAGTGGATATTGTGTTCTAGCTGTCCACGTGATACTCAAGCCTGGAGAGTACAACGTGGAGGACAAGCTGTGGCCCACGCGGCAGACTCCTACTCCCAACACAGCTGACGAATGCAAAAAAAAAAAAAAATTGGCAGAGAAAATTACAGCTTGGCACCAGAAGTTGCCAGTCAGCATTGAACTCAAAGTTCGACTGCTTTAATAACACCTGCTCTGGAATTTTCCCTCAGGGTTTACTCCCAAAGCCTTCCCCATGGGTGGGTACAGCCACAAGGCAGCGGAGGTTTGAGATCAGAGATTTCCTTCTCCAAGATGAGCTGCCAACCAAGGTTGGTGAGCCACATCTGCCCAGAGT
Source organism: Mobula hypostoma (assembly GCF_963921235.1). Lineage (NCBI taxonomy): Eukaryota > Metazoa > Chordata > Chondrichthyes > Myliobatiformes > Myliobatidae > Mobula > Mobula hypostoma. The sequence continues at coordinate 20,173,239 of NC_086125.1, forward strand.
GACTGGTTTTAAGGTGCCAGTAACCCGCCTTTTCCTTTCATTAGAAACGGTTCCGCCGGGCTCAGCTAGGGCACATGTGAAGGGTAGGAGCTGGACTTGGTTGTCTGAGGCTATTTGAGACACACACCACTGGGAGCATTTAATAGGTGGTGAGAGTTTACGCCCTCTATCTCCCCTCTTCCCTGGCAGGACCGGGACAAACAGTCCATAAGCTGGCTGGCTGGGATCCTACGTGATATCCCTGGCCTTTCTCTGGCACCTTTCTGGATATACGTCCTTGGTGGCGAGTGAGCTGAGCCGGTGACACACTGGGCAATTTTAACTATGTGTGCGGTAGAGGACTCCCGTTCGCCCGCACTAAACCACCTGACAATAGATAGACATGAATATCAGGCGACACCAAATGTAAATCTGAAACACTCGGCAGTCAGGCAGTACCTCCAGAAAGAAAAACCAAGATTATCATTTCAGAACCAAGACCCTCTGTTGGAATAGGGAAAGAGGGAGAAAGGTTAGTTTTCAGTAGAGAGAAGCGCTATAAATGCGTGTAATGAAGAGCATTCCGACTGGTTGCTTGGGCATCTGGTATGGAGGTTCCAGTGGACAAGGGGATGAAGAGGGTTGTAAACTCAGCCAGCTCCATCAACGAGACAACCCTCCCCATCGAGAACATCTTTAATGGGTGGCCATTTGTCACTACGGATCCTCACCATCCAGGGCATGCCCTCTTATTGCTACTACCACTGGGGAGGAGGTACAGGAGCCTGAAGACCCACATTCAACGATTCAAGAACATATCTGAATGGTCCATGAACACTACCTCATTATTCCTTTCTTGATTGCACTATTTATTTTCCATTGTGATTTACTGCAGCTAAATGCTCCACTGTTGAAAGACAACCGATTTCACATCCTATCAGTCAGCGATAACTAATCTGATTCACGTCCTGATTCTGAAGTCGGGAGAGGGACAGACAAGATAATATCCGGCTGGTATGTTGCCTCCCTGGTGCCAGGATCAGGAATGTCTCAGATTGGGTCCATGGCATACTCATGGGCGAATGTAAGCAGCCAGAAGTCTTGGTGCATATTGATACCAATGACATAAGATAGATAGATAGATACACTTTATTGATCCCGAGGGAAATTGGGTTTCGTTACAGCTGCACCAACCAAGAATAGAGCATAAATATAGCAATACAAAAACCACAAACAATCAAACAACAATATGCAAACTATGCCAGATGGAAATAAGTCCAGGACCAGCCTATTGGCTCAGGGTGTCTGACCCTCCACGGGAGGAGCTGCAAAGTTCAATGGCCACAGGCAGGAACAACCTCCCGTGATGCCCAGTGTTGTATCTCGGTGGAATATGGCCGGAGTCCAACAGCAAAAAGTTCAATATCCGGTCTACAAACACGTTCCTCGATCGTAATATGACTAGGATTGCACCATTCGTTGTTAACCAGAACAGTAAGCCCCCAACTCCTTTACGCTTTCCGCTCTGAGTGCACTTCCGGTCAGCCGGAACGGTCTGGAAGCCCTCCATGGAAAAGTTTTGATCAGGTATGTGTATAAGTAGACAAAGTAAGGAGGTCCTGAAGAGAGATTTTAGGGAGCTCGGCAGAAAGCTGAGAAACACGACCTCCAGGGTAGTAGTCTCTGGATTGCTGCCTGTGCCATGTGCCAGTGAGGGTCATAATTTGGCATGACGGAGCAACTGGTGCAGGGGGCAGGGGTTCAGATTTGTGGATCGCTGGCGTTTCATCTGAGGAAGGTATGACCTATACAAAAGGGACAGGTGACACCCGACCCCGAGGTGGTCCAATATTCTTGCAGGCAGGTTTGCTAGAGTTGTTTGAGTGGGTTTAAACTAATTTGGAAGGGGGACGGGAACCAGAGTGGTAGTGCTGAGGATGAGGTAGTTGGATTACAAACAGCGGGAGAGTGTAGTCAGACTCCTAGCAAGGAGAAGCTGATGATCAGGCAAAATTACAGTCAAAAAGGTGAGATGCAATGTAAAAGGCAGACAAAATCGAAAAGGGCGAATACAGGAATGAAGGTGTTTTATTTGAATGCGTGCCGTATACAGAATAAGGTAGGTGAACTTGCAGCACAGTCACAGATTGGCATGTATGATGTTGTAGGCATCACTGAATCATGGCTGAAAGAAGATTATAGCTGGGAGCTTAATGTCCAAGGATACACATTGTATTGAAAGGACAGGCAGGAAGGCAGAGGGGGTGGTGTTGCTCTGTTGGTAAAACTGAAAGCAAATCGTTAAAAAGAGGTGACATAAGGTCAGAAGGTGTTGAATCATTGTGGAGAGAGGGAAGGAACTGCAAGGGTAAAAAGACCCTGATGGGAGTTGTATACAGACCCCCAAACAGTAGTAAGGATGTGGCCTACAAATTACAACAGGAGATAGAAAACGCATGCTAAAAGGGCAACATTACAATTGTCATGGTGGACTTAAATATGCAGGTAGATTGAAAAAATCAGGTTGGTGCTGGATTCCAAGAGGGGGAATTTATAGAATGCCTAAGAGATGGATTTTTAGAGCAGCTCATCATTGAGTCATCCAAGGGATCAGCTATTCTGGATTGGGTGTTGTGCAATGAACTAGAATTGATTAGAGAGCTTAAGGTAAATGAACCTTTGGGCGAAAGTGTTCATAACATGATCGAATTCACCCTGAATTTTGAGAAAAAGAAGCTCGAGTAAAATGTATCAGTATTACAGTTGAGTAAAGGGAATTACAGAGGCATGAGAGAAGAGTTGACCAGAATTGATTGGAAAAGAGCACCAGCAGAGATGACGACTGAGCAGCGATGGCTGGAATTTCTGGAAACAACCCAGAAAGCACAGGATATATACATCACAAAGAGGAAGAAGTATTCTAAAGGAAAGATGACACAGCCGTGGCTAACAAGAGAAGTCAAAGCCAACATAAAAGCCAAAGAGAGGGCATATAATAGAGCAAAGATTAGTGGGAAGTTAGAGGTTTGGGAAGCTTTCAAATACCAACAGAAGGCAACTAAAAATGTCATTAAGAAGGTAAAGATGGAATATGAAAGTAAGCAGCCAATGATATTAAAGAGGATACCAAGAGTTTCTTCAGATATATTAAGTGTAAAAGAGAGGCGAGAGTGGATATCAGACGGCTGGAAAATGATGCTGGAGAGGTAATAATGGTAAACAAGGAAATAGCAGACAAACAATGAGTATTTTACCTCAGTCCTCATTGTGGAAGACACTAGCAGTATGGCGGAAGTTCCAGTTGTCAGGGGTCTTGAAGAGTGTGAAGTTACCACAACTAGAGAGAAGGGTCTTGGGAAACTGAAAGCTCTGAAGGTAGATAAGTCACCTGGGCCAGATGGTCTACACAATAGGGTTCTGAAATAGGTAACTGCAGGGATTGTGACGGCATTAGTAATGATATTTCAAGAATCACTAGATTCTGGAATGGTTCCAGAAGATGGGAAAATTGCAAATGTCACTCCACTCTTCAAGAAGGGAGCAAGGCAGAAGAAATGAAATTATAGGTCAGTTAGTCTGACCTCAGTGGTTGGGAAGATGTTGGAGTTGATGGTTAAAGGTGTGGCTTCAGGGTACTTGGAAGTAGATGATAAAACAGGCTGTAGTGAGCATAGTTTTCTCAAGGGAAAGTCTTGTCTGACAAATCTGTTGGGATTCTTTGAAGAAATAACAAGCAGGATAGACAAAGGAGAGTCAGTTGATGTTGTATCTGGATTTTCAGATGGCCTTTGACAAGGTGTCATATATGAGGCTGCTTAACAAGCTACGAGCCCATGGTACTATAGGGAAGATTCTAGCATGGATAAAGCAGTGGCTGTCTGGCAGGAGGCAAGGAATGGGAATAAAGGGAGTCTTTTCTGGTTGGCTGCCAGTGGCTAGTGGTGTTCCACAGCAGTCTGTGTTGGGACCAATTCTTTTTACATTATATGCAGATGATTTGGATGATGGAATTGATGTCTTTATTGCAAAGTTTGCAGATGATTTGAAAATAAATGGAGGGGCAGGCAGTTTTGAGGACGTAGAGAGACTATAGAAGGACTTAGGTAGATCAAGAGAATGGACAAAGAAGTAGCAGATGGAATACAGTGTCGGGAAGTGTATGGTCATGCACTTTGGTAGAAGAAATGAAAAGGATGACTATTTTCTAAGTGAAAGTACAAAGAACTGAGGTACAAAGGGACTTGGGAGCCCTTGTGCAGGATTCCCTAAAGGTTAATGTGCAGGTTCACTCTGTTGTGAGGAAGACAAAAGTAATGTTAGCATTCACTTCAAGAGCACTAGAATATAAAAGCAAGGATGTAACGTTGAGGCTTTATAAAGCACTGGTGAGGCCCCACTTGGAATAATGTATGCAGTTTTGGGCCCCTTATCTTAGAAAGGATGTGCTGAAACTGAAAAGGAGGTTCACCAAAATTATTATCAAAATCAAGTTTATTGTCTGTGTCTGCACAGGTGCGATGAAAAACTTACCTGTAGCAGCACCAGTTACAAGAAAATCAGAAATTAAAAATAAATTATACACAATTTTTACAAGAAAGAATGCAATTTAGAGCAAAGAAGCACACTCTATTTCAATGCAAAGTGATCAAATTGCTCTTAGTGTTGCTAAACTGCCATGATTAGGGTTTTGCTGGATGGTCCAAGAAATGAATAGTTGAAGGGAAGTAGCGGTTCTTGAACCTGGTGGCGTGGGTCACTAGGCTTCTGTGCCTCCTGCTGATGGTGAGGACGTGAGCCATAGTGAGGAACTCCGGCTATACTAATAGTAAAAGAAAACCTGACACAAAATGATGACAGGCATACTTGGCCAGTTTAAAAAGCAAGAGTCAGCTAAATAAAGTTGGAGAATCCGACACTGAGACCAGACGGCTGGAACCTACCCAGGTGGAAGATGAAACGTAAAACTTCTTGGATGTTAGAGGAGTTAAAGGAAATGAGGAGAGGGCAGTGCAATTGGGTTGAGAGAGAAGATCGGCTATATTCAAAGGAAGAGTAGACTTGAGGAGGCAAATGAATGACTCCTGTTCCTTTTTCTATGAAAAGGTCCAATTTTTCAATCTAAAGGAATGTCTGGCGTAGTGGTTAGCATAACATTACTACTGTACCAGCAGTATGGTTTCAATTCTCCCCACGTCCGGAAGGAGCTTGTACATTCTCCATGTGACCATGTGGGTTTCCAACAGGGGTTCTGCTTTCCTCCCACATTCCAAAGATGTAGGGGGCTAGTAAGTTAAGTGGTCACTTGGGTATCGATAGATAGATAGATACTTTATTGATCCCAAAGAAAATTACAGTGTCACAGCAGCATTACAAGTGCACAGACATAAATATTAGAAGAGATGTAGAAAGAATAAAAGATAAGTTATCACAATCAGTCTAACAGGAGGGAGTCGTCACTTCCCCAGCTACAGGTTGACTCATTATAGAGCCTAATGGCTGAGGGTAAGAATGACCTCATACAGCACCCTTTGGAGCAGTGCAGTTGTCTTAGTCTATTACTGAAAGTGCTCCTCTGTTCAGCCAAGGTGGCATGCAGAGGGTGAGAAACATTTTCCAGAGTGCCAGGATTTTCCATAGGGTCCTTTGTTCTACCACAGCCTCCCGTGTGTCCAGTTTGACTCCTATAACAGAGCCAGTCTTTCATTGAGCCTGTCGGCATCACCCGTGTTGATGCCATTGCCCCAGCACAGACCGCATAGAAGATTGAACTGGTGACAACAGACTGGTAGAACACGTGAAGGAGAGGCCTGCACACTCCAAAGGACCTCAGTCTCCTCAGGAAGTAGAGGCCACTCTGGCCCTTCTTGTACACAGACTGGGCGGTGCATGCGATTTGGGCCGGAAGCGTTCATTATAGAGCTGTAACTAAATAACTAAATAAACGTACAAAGACAGAAGATGAAACGTGGATGTTAGAGGAGTCCAGGAAAGTGGAGAGAGTGCAGGTAAATAAGCTTGAGGAAGATCAGCCATGTTTGAGGAGATCAGGTTTATTTTTACTGACATATGTTGTGAAATTTGTTGTTTGGTGGCAGCAGTACTTAAAAAAAACTATGTTACAATTGGAGGTCTATAAAAATAAATGTCTTGCAAAATGAGAGCAAAATACTAAGGTCGTGTTCATGGGTTCATGGACCATTCGGAAATCTGATGGAGAAGGGGATTAAACTATTCCTAAAGCACTGAGTCTGTGTCTTTTGGTTTCTGTACCTTCTTCCTGATGGTAGTAATGAGAAGAGTGCATGCCCTGGGTTGTGGGGGTCCTTAATAATGGATGCTACCTTTTTGAGGCAACACCTTTTGAAAATGTCCTCATTGCCGGGGAAGGCTCGTTCCTGTTTCTTTTTCTATGTAAAGATAGCTACAAAAGGAGGCCATTCAGTCCTTCATGGTCATGCCAGCTCTATTCAAGAACAATTGAACCAGTCCCATTCCACTGCCTCTCCGTTTAGACCTGTCATTGATGTAGTGCATTTCAAAAACTACCCACACGGCTGCCAGTCTGAACCCATACTGATGAATTACAAGTCATAGTCTTAAGAAGAAATCAACATCAAAACGTTTTTAACACTTGGGATAACCTGCACTGAGTTCCAAGACTTTACAATACTAGTGTGGCTTTACCTGCTTTCTCTCAGGCACCTCCCGCCACCAATCCCAGTCAGAACACGAGCAAGCAAACTGCCTTTGTTCTCGGGGAATTTCATTCCTTTTCGCCAAGTTAAACATTTCCAAGTTCGCCTGTGTCAGCGGAAGATTCCGTAAACGTTCCGCAATATCCTGGTTGAAAGCAGAAAATAAACGCAACCACACTTGAAAACCTGGAGGAGGCATCAGATATATAATGCAGAGTTTTACTTAATCAGTCAAACATGGGGGAGGCACCGAGTATACTCGTAGCTATCGCCACACAACTGCAAAGACCCAGGGTACAGTCCTGATGTCAGGTTCTGTCTATGTGAAGTTTGCACACTCTCGCAACTTTCTCCCAGATTCTCCCACCACCCAAAGACATGCATGTTGGCAAATTAATTGGCCACTGTAAATTGAACCTAGTTTGTCGAATCTGGGGCCAATTGATGAGAAAGTGGGGAGAAAAAAAACGGGGCTAACGTAGGATTGGAGTAAATGGGTGGCTGATGAACGGCAGCTGAAGAGCGTCGAAAGCAACTTTTTCTGTGATGTAGCTCTTTATGAATCCCTCAGGAACGATGCCGGTGAGGAGAAGAGAAGGGGCGTGACGGAAGCCAAAATGGGGGAAGGAAAAAAGAGAGGAGGTGGAGGGAGGGGAGAAATTACTGCACGTTAGAGAATTCAACCTTCAGGTTGGAGGCTATCCCAATGGAGTATGAAATGCTGTTTCTCCAACCTGAGAGTAACCTCGTCGTGGCAGTAAAGGGGGCTGTGGATGACGCATCAGAATGGGAATGGGAAACAGAGTTAAAAAGGGTGGCAAACCACATGTATAATTAATATATAATAATATATATTATTCCTCACTGACCTGACCTCCAACAAGATCACCCTTGTTACAGCTTTTAGCCAGCTCAAAAATCCCGCAAACCTGTTAACTTTGCAGTAAATAGACACAATTAACAATTTAAAGAATTGACAAAATGAGTAAGTCCCTTTCCTATCATTTTCTCTGGAATCCACCAGATAAACTATGTAAAAGGAAGAAACATCCTGATGGCACCCGATATCTATTCTGCAGGGTTATGTTACCTGTAGGTCCCGATCCACGTTATCTTCTTCCTGTGAAGAGAAAGAGACCGTAGGTTTATGGTGCCAACAACGGAGTGAGCTCATTCAGATGCCTTTGGGAAATGCAGCTGCCACCTTACAGACAGATAACGCATTTAAAGATTAAAGATTCATTTTGTCACATGTACATCAAAACATACAGTGAAATGTCTTTTATTATTTTTATTTTATTAGGATAAAGTGTGGAGTTGGCCCTGCCAGCTCTTCAAGACGTGCTGCCCACCAATCCCCCAATTTAACCCTAGCCTAGTCACAAGGCAATTGAACCTATAACTGGTATGTCTTTGGACTGTGGGAGGAAACCGGAGCCCCCGGAGGAAACCCATGCGGTCACGGAGATAACGGATAAACTCCTGGCAGGCAGCGGCAGGAACTGAACCCGGGTCGCCTGTACTGTAAAGCGTTGTGATAGCCATTGTACTGTGTCGGTGACCAATCCAGTCGGAACGTGCTGGGGGCTGCACAGAAGTGCTGTCATGTTTCCAGCAGTGACGTAGCATGCCCACAACTCACTAACCCTAACTCATACACCTTTGGAATGTGGGTGGAAAGCGGAGCATCCACAGGAAACCTAGCCAGTCACAGGGAGGATGCACAAACTCCTTAGAGACAATGGTGGGGATTGAACCTACCTCTTACAGTTGGTGATGCAGAGGGCTACGCCAACCTCGAACTACATGCTACCCATTTAGACAGGTATGTGGAGAGAAAAGGCCTCATAATCAGCATCAGAATCAGTTTTCTGGGCCAAACACAGGCAAATGGGACCAGCTCACCTGGGCATCTTGATTGCATGAACAGATTAGGTCAAAGGGTCCATTTCTATGCTGTACAAGCAATGCCAATATGAAGGAGCGCGAAAGTAGGCGTAATTGATGCGTGAAATAGGTCTAATTGACAAATAAACATCGGCCAGAACTCGAGGGCAATTTGTTGTTGAAATAGGCCCAGGGGATTGGAGAGCATTGACTAAAGATGGAGGTTGGGTAGATGGTTAAACTAATTCTTCATCTGAAAGATTGCTATTTTAACTGCAGACACTCTTGCCATAAAAAGTTTTAGGAACGGCTTCTACCCCCAACAGATCTCTGAACAGGCCATGAACCTATAAGCACCACCTCACTCTCCCTCTTTCGCAGAATTTATTTATTTTAGTTCTTCATGTAATTTACAGCAATTTTTATCCATTGTACTACCAACTCAAAACAGCAACTTGCATGATCTGGTCAGTAATAGTAAAACTGATGCTGATTCTGAACATTAACCTTTGATCATCTAGTGATATCTGCAAAAAGGGTTGAATTTATGATCTGACGAATCAGGCTCTGGTGGAGCCATACGTTGAGTGGTAGCCAGTAACACAAAAACTGCTGGGGCAACTCGGCAGGTCCAGCAGTGCCTATGGCAGGGGCTTCCAACCTTTTCTATGCCGTAGAGCCTTACCGTTAACCGAGGGGTCCGTTGACCCCAGTTTGGGAACCCCTGATCTATGGAGAGCAATAAGGAGTCAAAACTCTGCATCAGGACTGGAAAGGAAGGGGGAAGAAGCCACAATAAGAAGGCGAAGGAGGGGAAGCTGGAAGGTGGTAGGTGCAACCAGGTGAGAGGGAAGGTGGGTAGGTGAGGGACTGGGGATGAAGTGCGAGGTGATAGGTGGAAGAGGTAAAGGGCTGAGGAAGAGGGGATCTGATCGGAGAGGGGGGTGAACCACAGGAGAAAGGGAAGGAGGAGGAGTACCAGAATGGTGTGATGGACAGATAAGGAGAAGAGAAGGGATAACGGGGAGTCAGAATGGGGAAGGGAAAAGGAGAGAAGGGAGCAGAGGTGTACAAATGGTTTTATGTTACGATACTGATCCAATATGTAGATAGGCCTACTAGAGGAGAAGCCAGACAAGATCTCCTTAGAGGGAATGAACCAGGTCAAGTGTCTCATCTCTCAGTGGGTGAACATTTTGGAGACAGTGACCACACCTCCCTGACCTTTACCCTAGCCTTGGACAGAGATAGGAGCAGGCTGTATGGGAAAGTATTTAATTGGGGGAGGAGAATTATGATGCTATTGGGCAGGAATTTGGGAGCATAACCTGGGAACGGATGTGCTCTGGAAAAAGCACAATAGAAATGTGGAGGTATTGTAGGCAGGGGCTTCTGGATAGGTTTGCCCCATTAAGGCAAGGAAAGGATGGTAGGGTGGAAGAACCATGGTTGACAAGAGATGTGGAACATCTTGTCAAGTGGAAGAATGAAGCTCAATTACAATTTGGGAAACAAGGATTCTAGAGAGTTACAAAGTAGCCAAGAAGAGGCTGAAGAAGGGTTGGAAGGAGGCTCGAGAAGTTGTTGAAGAAAGAAGGTTTAAGGAAATCCTGGACACATTCTACACATATGTGAAGAACAGGAGGATGACTACACTGAGGGCAGGTCCAACCAGGAATAGAAGAAGAAACATGTGCCTGGAATCAGAGGAGGTAGCGGAAGTCCGTAATGAATACTTTGCTTGTGTTTTAACAGTGAGATGGACCCTGACATTCGTGAGGACAGTGTAAAGCAGGCTAGTATGCTAGAACATGCCAACATTAAAAAAGAGGATTAGTTGGAACTTTTGAGAGTTATAAGCCCTCTTTACATTCCTTTAACCAAAATTGAACATAGTACTCCATTTTCTAAACAATGTTACATACAGCCACATTTAAATAAATGCATTTCCAGCTTATTCATTTTAGACGTCCTTGAAATAATGAGTTCTTTGCTTAAAATTGGCCCAATGTTTGCTAGTACTCTCGAATTTTTCTCCAAGTTTCTCTTAATTTATTTCAAACTTCTTCTGCCTTCTCCACCCAATCCCTGGATGCCCTGATGGAATCTGTGAGATGAGGGTAGGGTAGGGAGGCTGGCAGGTGACTGGTGGAACTAAACAGGAAGGTGTGATAGGCAGATGGAATCAGGATGGGGGAGGGACAAGAGTGAGCGAACAAAAAGGAGAAAGTTCATGTAACCTCCAGAAGGACGTGGTTATGCAGGAAAGGGTGAAGAAGAGATTCATAAGTATATTGCTGGGACTGAATAGGCTATTTAGGTGGGGGCATTTTCCCTGGAACGGAGGAGAACAAACAGGACATAAAAATGTCGTGAAATGTCTAGGTAGGGTGTCACAGCACGGGGGAGTCAAAAGGTGATATGGAAACATGACTTGAGAGGCAGGTTTTTAAACTGAGGGAGTTGATGGGTATATGGGACAAGATGTAGAGACAGGTACAATTACAATGTTTAAAAGACATTTGGACAGATTGCGGATAACAAAGGTTGAGATGGATAAAAGTTGCTGATGAATGCAGCAGGCCAGGCAGCATCTCTAGGAAGAGGTACAGTCGACGTTTCGGGCCGAGACCCTTCGCCTGTACCTCTTCCTAGAGATGCTGCCTGGCCTGCTGCGTTCACCAGCAAATTTTATGTGTGTTGCTTGAAACTCCAACATCCGCAGATTTCCTCGTGTTAAGGTTGAGATGGATATGGTAACCACTTGTTTCCTTTGATCAAACTCATTATTCCAACCAAAGCGCAGTATAACTTCATGACCTCTCTGTTTCTCTTCTCCCCCACCACCACTCTGCTTCACCTAGATCCTCATAATGATCTTGCACTTTATTGTTTACCTACACAGCACTTTCGCTGTACCTGTAACAGTTTATTGTGAATTGTCTTTCTTACTTTGTTCTACCTTGACACACCCTGTATTGATTTTATCTACAGAAACAGTATGCAAGGCAAGAGTTTTACTGTACCTCAGCACATGTGACAATGATATACCAACTCTAGTTCCACCTGTCCATCATCTTCTCCCCATCTATTTCGATTTATGGCCTACCAGCTTCTATCCCTGTGCATCCCCAACTCCATACTCTTATATTCCTGTCAATCTTTCCTGTTCTCTCTCAAATCTCAAGCCAAAATGCTGACCTACAGCTTTTGCCTGCACCGGTGCTGCTCGACCAGATGAGATCTTCTAGCTTACTGTTTTGTTGTCCCACTTAAAAAAGCAGAAAGTTGTATCTCTCAATGAGCCCCCACCCCTGCCCCATTCCTCTAAACGCTCACGAATGTGGCTTCCATCTCCGTTCAGAGGACAGTGCTTTATCTCTGGGAAACTATCGTCTAAAAGTTCTTCAATGCCAACTTCAACTCTTCTTCAGAGCAGCACATTTTCTTCACAAGAGGAAAAAACAATCGAGTAAGAATAAGGCAGACAACGGAAGAATTCAGAGCTTCATAAACAGTGAGTACCGAGTGATAAAAGTAATGTAAAAAAATGGAACAGAAATGGCTGACTACATCGGAAAGATTGATGTGTTTGATTACACTACAGATAACTGGAATATGTATACTGAATAGATTCAGTAGTATTTTAAACAAAAGGTATAGCCAATGTGAAATAAGGGCCACTTTTGCTGAGTACATTGGACCTTAAAGGCATACTGTTTGCTTAGAAATTTAACTGCTCCAAGCAAACCAGCCGAAATGAGCTTTGCTGAACTGTGAGAGTAATGCAGGAACGTTTAGAACCAAAACCATTTTTGATTGCAGAACACTTTAGGTTTCATAAGCAGAATCAAAAAGAAATGGAGTCTATTTTGGTGTACATGACTGAACTGAATGGATTGTCTGAGAATTGTCAGTTCAGAGATGTGTTTAATGATGCACTGAGACATCACTTAGTTTGTGGAATCTTACAAGAGAGCATTCAAAAATGTTAAAACACAACTTACATTTGAAAGAGCAGGTGAAATAGCTGTATCAATGGAAACAGCAAACAGAGACACAATTGAATTACAGTCAGGAGTGAATACGAGTATGAACAAAATTTTGAAATCTAAACAGAAACGTGTCTGGCTGAATAAACTGTGTTATTCTTGTGGCAGGAGCTCACAAACACCAGACCAAAGTCAGACTTATGGGTGAAACTTGCAGAAAATGCAACAAAGTAGGACATATACAAAGAGCATGTCAGGCAGACAAAAATAAATGGACTTCTCAGGAAAGAGAAAAGGCTAAAATGTTACATTGCAGTTTCTAAAAGAGCATTAAAATGCAGTCTATTGATGAAAAATCTGATAATGATGAGAGTGATATAGGACTGGGTAGAGTGACAGGATCCTGAATTATCCCTATGAACTGTGCTTTTAAAAAGCAAGAGAGAGGAAGAGAGAGAGAGAGAGGCAAAGACTGCTCACAGTTTGTTTGGAATTTCTGCAAGGACACTTCCAACTTCTGAGTTCCTACAGAGAGAGAAGGGAGGAGCTACTTGATGGACAGCTGGTGTTCAGCACAACAGTGTTTAAACCAGCGTAATTGCTTGTTTCACAGGACACGCAGACGCACAAGGATGTGGTGAAGTTACCACTAGCCTGTCCAGGTGCCCACGAGTGTGGGACTGAGGATCAATTCTGAGGGATCGATCTGTGATTATTAGTGCATGAAAGAGTGACCTTGTGGAGTCTACTAGTGTGTCTAACCCTCGCCTGGGTTGGTAGACTATCACTTGAAGACGGTGCTCTTCACTTGGTCAAGTTTGGCTACCTTGGAAGTTTCAGAGGACAACTGGAAGATCGACGGTGTCAGCTCATCTGAAGACTCAAATCTCTCCCTCTCTCTCGCTCTCTGTCCATCACTACTCAACTTAATACCACGAACTGAACCGAACTTTACTCATCACCGTAAGACTGTATCCATTTACCTCTAGGCATGAAGAAGCTTGTTTTTTATATTTCCACACATATATATATATATAAAATCATTGCTAACCCGTTTGATATGTCTGAATTTTATTATTGTATTGCATAGTTACTAATAAATACTATTAGTTAATAGCAATACCAGACTCCATAGTGTTTTCCATTTCTGCTGGCTCTTTAACCCATCACAGGGTACGTGACGGTAGCTTAAGATTTATAATATAAAAACTAATAATAGACAAGCAATCTGGCTTACACAAAAAGTAAATGGAAAGTTAACTAAAATGGAATTGGACATTGGCTTGGCTGTATTAGTCATTCCACAAAATGAGTTGGAATGACATTTCAAAGACACTAAAATGCAAATATCCAACTAGGAACTTCTATGGAGTAAAGATAACTCCTGTGGGAATGAAATACAACAACCAACAAGCCAGATTGGGCTTGTATGTGTTAAAAACAGGAGGGCCAAAATTGTGGGGTGTGAGCAGCTGAGACAACTACAACTTGATTGGACATGCGTTCACCATTTGAATGCCAAATCCGCTACAATAAAGTCAACTGAAAGCGGAATAAAAAAGATTATGCATGATGCCATAACTACATCCATGCTGAACACCATGAATTGTTGCCCAATAAAGGACAAACAGGTGTTGGTGCCAGCCTCTGTGCCTCTGGTTGGAAAGCATATTAGACAAGAAAGGTCCTTACAGCTCAGAGGAATCGCGACAATAATAAAAGCAATGGTCCAACTACAGTAGTTTATGTAGGCGACATATCTGAGAAAGCTTCTGGTATGTTAATCAGGCAGTTACTTGGTTTTAAGCTGGAAGAAAGTTCAAGGGGCTTCAGGAAAGTTGCAAGCACTCAGCTTTTGTGAGTATAAAGAACCGGACTCTACTCTGCGTGCATTAAGGTTATTGCATGAACTTCAAATGGGAGGAAAAAAGCTGCTTCTAAAAGTAGATGCAAAGACTAAAGCCCAGGTGGATAAAAGAAAGGTCAAGTGAAAGGAGTCATTTATAGGCATCCGTTAGTCTTGTGAGACCATGGATTTGCGCCTTGGAAGGTTTCTCAGGGCACAGGCCTGGGCGAGGTTGTATGGAAGGCCAGTAGTTGCCCATGCTGCAAGTCTCCCCTCTCCACGCTGTGACGAGAATACACATAAATTAAGATGTTTGCTGGCCTGGGCTAGCATCAGTGGCATCAGCAGTTGGTCTGCCACCTGTCCTCAGGGGAGGGAGAGATAAGGAACAATGAAGCAGCATTTGGAGATGTTAATGAAGGAGCCACCAGTCTGGGTATTGTCAAGATCGGCTCCCCCTTTGAACCCTGAACTGTTTGAAGTGATGGACAGGCGATCTGGAGATGTGTAATGAAGGGACGGGAGAGAGAGCTGTCTGGAGCGGCTCCCCCTTTGAACCCTGAACTGTTTGAAGTGATGGACAGGCGATACCCCAGCAGGGGGATAAAAAGAGACAGGTTCGCTAAGGCAGGGCACATACGACACTCGAGGTAACGAGACCCTGGAAGCGGTGCACCTCTCACGAGTCGGTGGGAAGTACCAGGCCATAAACGCACAGGGTGGAAAGGTACGATCAGCGGGAACCCGGTGTGTGTCCGCCCTTGCTTGGGTGCCGGGTTCACTACAGGGGATCGACCGCATCTGGAGGAGGGGTCACAGTCGGTGACCTCAGGTGACATCACAAAGGACTCGCCCGAAAGCTGCTTGTGAGCAATATCGCAGGTCTGTGAGTGGAAACCATTCTGAATGATCAGTCGTTCTCGTTCTCTCTCTCCTTCCCCCCCCACGTTGTCCATCACCATGGCAACGATTACTGCGAACTGAACTAAATTGAACTGGACTTTGTGTCACTCTGAAACTGGTCATTTACCCCTAGACAACGATAGAGCTTGATTAATCCTGTTATCTTAATTCTGTGCACATGTGTGTTTATCATTGCTGAACTGTTGCATTTATTATCCTCTCGATTACTGTGTTGCTTGTTTCTTTAATAAAACTTTCTTAGTTCTAGTAATCCAGACTCCAACTGAGTGATCCATTTCTGCTGGTTTGGCAACCCAGTTACGGGGTACGTAACATAAGTGGGGTTCTCGTCCGGGATTTTGAACGCTAAATTTGAGACGGAGTAAATTGGGTTAAAATTCCCGAAAGAAAGAAAAGACAAACAGCAGAAATGGAGGCTGAGGAATTTATAAAGGCGCCGACCTTGGAGGCATTAGAGGATGCCAGGAAATCGGAATTGGTAGCTATGGCCAAACAGTTGAATCTTGCTAAGGGGAAGTCGACAATGAGGAGAGAGGAGATACACAGAGCTATCATAGAGCACTATGTATCTAAAGGTGTGTTTCCCCAAGGCGAGCTGGAGGTGGTGTCTATTGAAAAACCGGCTGGAGCTGCGGTACAGGTGCAGCTCGAAAAACTGAGACTCAAGCACGAGTTCCGGGTACGACAGTTGGAGCGAGAAGAGAAGGAGAGAGAGGTAGAAAGGCAAGAGAGAGAGAGACAGTTGGAAAGAGAAGAGAAAGAGAGAGAGAGACAGTTGGAGAGAGAAGAGAAAGAGAGAGAGAGACAGTTGGAGAGAGAAGAGAAAGAGAGAGAGAGTCAGTTGCAGCGAGAGGAGAAACAGAGGGAAAGGGAATTCGAGTTGGAGAAGTTAAAGATAAGGGCCGAGCAGGGGCTCGTGCCGAACCAAGGTGGAGGGTTCCGGGCGACCCAGGAGGTTAGGCTGGTTCCCCCATTTGACGATACCGACGTGGATCGGTACTTCCTCCATTTCGAAAAAGTGGCTATAAGTCAGGACTGGCCGAGGGATAAGTGGGCTGTTTTACTTCAGAGTGTACTGAAAGGGAAAGCTCAAGAAGCTTACTCAGCTTTGTCCGCGGAAGATGCCCAGAGGTATGAGGTGGTGAAAGAGGCCATCCTCAGGATTTATGAGTTGGTCCCGGAGGCATACCGGCAGAGGTTCCGGAATGCGAGGAAGCAGTGGGACCGCACGTATTTGGAGTTTGCCCGTGAGATGCAGACATATTGTGAGCGTTGGTGCGCCTCGAAGGGGTAGAGGGGGATTATGACAGACTGCTACAACTGATCCTGATTGAGCAGTTTAAAGGTTGTGTCCCTGAGGGTATGAGACCCTACCTCGATGAGAAGGAGGCAGCCACGTTAGCCGCAACTGCTAAGTTAGCGGATGAGTATGCGTTGACGCATAAAATGAAGTTTGCCCCGAGTAAAGGCTACCAGAAGAGTAGTCAGGACGGCGGGGAGAGTCCGCCGGAAAAGTCAGAAAGTAAGCCGGGGACTAGTGAGAAGGATAAGGTAGACCGGGAGCAGTCTGGCAGGAAGTCTCCTGGGGTCGTCTGTTATAATTGCGGGAAAGTCGGACACTTTGCGTCCAGGTGCTTTGCCCCAAAGAAGGAGACGAGAAAAGGGAAGACAGCGATTTTGACTGGCTGTATCGAGCTGTTAAGCGAACCGCTAGGGAAGGACAGGTCTGCCAAAGTTCAGGAAGGGCGCGAGAGGTTTATCTCGGCCGGATTGGTGTCAGTGAAGGAGGGGTTAAAACCAGTTCCAGTGCGGATCTGGAGAGACACGGGAGTGTGTCAGTCACTAATACTGAAGAGTGTATTAGAGTTTAGATCAGAGACCCGGATTGGGGAGGTCAAGGTCAAAGGTGTTGGGGAAGGGACAGAGTCAGTCCCTTCGCACCAGATACACTTACAAAGCAACCTGGTCTCTGGACTAGTCACGATCGGGGTGAGGTCCGAATTACCGATGAAAGGCGTGGAAGTCTTGCTCGGTAATGATCTCGAAGGGGGAATCGTATTCCCAGTCGTGAGATTGACAGGTCGGCCTGCCAGCATTGAGGTCCCGCCCATGGACTCACAGGTTCATCATGGGGCTGCGGTGGTAAATTTAGCTGAAACGTTTCTGCCAGTCTTGTACGAGACGGGGTAGAAAATGAAAAGAAGGAGTGTAGTGAGACAAGAGGTAGTGAGGGAGCTGGGACAGACATAGCAGCAGCCAGGAAAGAATTTGTGCAGACGCAGGAGCGAGATGAGGGGCTGATGGTTTTGGCAGAGACAGCTCTCTCTGACATAGACTTGACAAGGGAACTAGTAGTCTATTGTGTGGAGGAGGAAGTGCTAAGGAAGAAAGGGAGACCAAGTACCGTGCCCGCAGATGAGGAATGGGGGGTGGTGCAAAAGAGTTATGGGGATGAGGTTTTTAACATGGCCCACGAGGTACCCCCCGGTGGACATTTTGCAGTGCTGGAGGAAACAGTTGGTGGAATCATGAAAGAGGTTTACCGGCTGCCCAGGGGGAAGGATGTTATTGATCATGACCGACGCGAACTGAGACGGTCACAGGCTTTTGATATGCTAACAAACCTAGTCGGTGTTAGCATGGAAATCAATGAAGCTAGGGGCCCCCTGATAAGAGAAAAAAACCATTTTGAAAAGATTAGTATGGGATCAATCAGATGGGAGAAGGCTA
Organism: Mobula hypostoma; assembly: GCF_963921235.1. Classification (NCBI taxonomy): domain Eukaryota; kingdom Metazoa; phylum Chordata; class Chondrichthyes; order Myliobatiformes; family Myliobatidae; genus Mobula; species Mobula hypostoma. Next base: position 20,191,292 of record NC_086125.1, read on the forward strand.
TTGTTTTGGCCAGGTCTACTGATAAGGTCTCTCCCTTAATCCCCAAACAAAGTGACTCTTTAGGAGAAGTAATTAAACGACTCACACCCGTGTGTTTGATTGTCCCGAGGCGATGCAAAAAACTGGGACGTTGGGTGGTGTCTGTTATAATAGGCCAGCCTAGTAAACAACACACATATAGAATGAGTAATTCAGTGACTAAAGGGCTGATGAACACAGAGGTGTGTATTGGCAATTTAATACGGCTGTCTGAAGCCAGCTTGGTAGTGAACCTTGAAAAAAATGAGTTCGGCCACGCGAAGGTCACTTACCTGGGAATTGTGGTGACACAGGGGCAGCTGGCAGCGATGCAAGCTACAGTGCAGGCTATCGCTGACCTCCCAACCCCGACAGACAAGAGGGCCCTCAGAAGGCTCTTGGAGAAGGTGGGGTACTGTAGGAAGTTTTGCAATAACTCTGCGGTCACTACCCCTCCCCCTCCTACTAAGCCCTTGCAAGAGAAAACTAAGTCGGAATGGGACGACCCTTGTTGTTATGGTCTGGGACAAAACCAAATGAGAGGTTACATTGATCGCAATTCATCAGTGTTTTTGGCCACTATGAAGTTTGCTAAATTGGAGCCTGGTCTAAGGGATTATAAATACCACATATAAAAGAAACAGAAAATGTGATTGCTGACTGTCTGTCAAGGTGCTGACAACTTCAAATTCTCTGTATTAGCCAAATAGCTGATAAAGATGTATATTTGTGTGTATCAAATAATGTACTCATGTTTGTAATTTTTACCCCGGTAAAAATCCTTAAAGGGGGCAAGTGTGATGAGAATACACATAAATTAAGATGTTTGCTGGCCTGGGCTAGCATCAGTGGCATCAGCAGTTGGTCTGCCACCTGTCCTCAGGGGAGGGAGAGATAAGGCACACAATGAAGCAGCATTTGGAGATGTTAATGAAGGAGCCATCAGTCTGGGTATTGTCTAGAGCGGCTCCCCCTTTGAACCCTGAACTGTTTGAAGTGATGGACAGGCGATACCCCAGCAGGGGGATAAAAAGGGACAGGTTCGCTAAGGTAGGGCACACACGATACTCGAGGTAACGAGACCCTGGAAGCGGTGCACCTCTCACGAGTCGGTGGGAAGTACCAGGCCATAAACGCACAGGGTGGAAAGGTATGATCAGCGGGAACCCGGTGTGTGTCCACCCTCGCTTGGGTGCCGGGTTCACTGCAGAGGATCGACCGCATCTGGAGGAGGGGTCACAGTCGGTGACCTCAGGTGACATCACAAAGGACTCGCCCGAAAGCTGCTTGTGAGCAATATCGCAGGTCTGTGAGTGGAAGCCGTTCTGAATGATCAGTCGTTCTCGTTCTCTCTCTCCCTCCCCCCACGTTGTCCATCGCCATGGCAACGATACTGCGAACTGAACTAAATTGAACTGGACTTTGTGTCACTTTGAAATTGGTCATTTACCCCTAGACAACGATAGCGCTTGATTAATCCTGTTATCTTAATTCTGTGCACATGTGTGTTTATCATTGCTGAACTGTTGCATTTATTATCCTCTCGATTACTGTGTTGCTTGTTTCTTTAATAAAACTTTCTTAGTTCTGTAATCCAGACTCCAACTGAGTGATCCATTTCTGCTGGTTTGGCAACCCAGTTACGGGGTACGTAACAACGCCACTGATGTTATCCAAGGGAAGGGCATTACAACCCATACAGCTTGGCACCAGTGTCATCACAGAGCAATGTGTGGTTAAGTGCCTTGCTCAAGGACACCTCAGCCAAGGCTCGAACTAGCGACCTTCGGATCACTAGACTGACACCTTAACCACTTGGCCACAGAGTCAATGAGTCAATGGAAATATGAAAAAAGAGGATTCATTAGATGATGTTGTCAATGATAAAACTAAGAAGAGAGAAGGGAACAAAAAAGGATTAATAAGAGAATACACCAATGAACTATCCCTTCCCAAGTTCAAGGTACACATCCTAGAAAAAAGAAAGAGGGGAAAAAAGAGGAGGATGACTCTAAGTGCAATGGAAATGGAAGAGGATAAATAGACTTAATTTCTCAAGAAACTAGTAAATAGAGATATTCGCAAGAAACTAGAAGAAGAAATAGGAAGGAAAGAAAAAGAAAGACAAGAAGTTGAGAAGGAGAGAAGAGATAGAGAGAAAGAAGCAGGGAGAGGGAGAGGAGCAAGGATCGAATTAGATTCAGGTAGAAAAGCCAAGGAAAGAAGAAGAGAGATGTCCAGAGTTGTCACAACCACTTCCTGCAATCTCAGAGAGAAAATCCCTACAATCACCATGGAGGAGGCCCCAGAGTCTTAGATTGGCTTTGTTTTTGTTTAATGAGATGCAGGACAGAATAGGCCCTTCCGACTCTTCAAGCCACACTGCCCAGCAATGCCCCAATTTATCACGGGATAATTTACAATAGCCAATTAACCTACCAACCGGTACACCTTTGGACTTTGGGAGGAAACCAGAGCACCCGGAGGAAACCCACACAGTCATAGAGACAACTTACAAACTCTTTACAGGCAGCAGCAGGGATTGAACCCATGTCATCTGGTCATCGGTACTAACCACTATCTACCTTCACTGCCACAAGTCTCACCTGCCAAGCAGAGTAACCACACTTGTCAGGAAAGACGTTAACTCACAAGAGTAAGAAATCCTTCACAGCAGTTAAATCTTTAAACCTGAAAGGGACAATTTACAGTTTAATATTCTGTGTATGTTTATGCAGTAATTGTATTATATATATATATATATATATATATATACACACACACATAAAGTATGTACATAATTTGAGATGCATTCTATATTAAGTTGGAGTTTAGAGCTAAGCAGGATGGAGTGTTGAGTATTTAATATATCAGTAACATTTGAGCAATATTGTGAATATATATTTTGATTGAACATTCTTTGTTGCTTAAATAATTTATTATGATTATATGTACGAAATACATGAATTGCATATGTCATGACACTACGATGTCATATGTTCACACCTCACTTAAAGTAAAAACAAAGTTAGACTCACATTTCCAACTCATCTTTTTTTTTCAGCTAGTTAATGTTTTGGAGTTACAAAACATAACAAAAACTATTTGGTGATTTTGGCATTTCTGCTGCTTGAAGGGAAGTTTGTCTCTTTGAGTTGGAGTTTTCCAATTTATTGAACAACAGAGCCCTTAAAAACACAACCACAAGAGATTCTGCAGATGCCGTGATCCAGAGTAACACATACAAAATGCTGGAGGAGCTCAGCAGGTCAGGTAGCATATATGGAGAGGAATAAAGAGAAAGCAGAGCATTTTGGGTCAAGACCGTTCATCAAGCCACAAAACACAAAACAAAGTACAAAAAAGTTTGACAATATATGTCCTTACCAAATCTTCAGGTTCATTACCATCAGCATCTATACCAGAAAATAAGAAAGTTGTCAAGATTATATTTGTCTCAACTATTCTGGTCAATTGAATGAGCAGATAGTAAATCAGTTGGCCAATCTCTAATACATTAACCAGTCTGTCGGTTTCTGAGAGTCATAAGAGTCATTATGACAAGAAGCTCATCTCAACACAAGCCAGCTTGTTGGGAAGAGATTAAAGTTCGGGGTGGCAACAGTCAATACTTGGATCCTTTGAACACCCAATGGGGTTCAACTGCAAAAAGAAACAGGCAACTCTACAGTTTAGGAGCAGACAGGAGAATCAGGCTGATGATCACTGACTTATCAAAGTTCAAAATAAGTGTATTATCAAAGTATGTATATGTCACCATATACAACCCCGAGATTCATTTGCTTGCAGGCATTCACAGTAAAACAAAAAATACAATAAAGTCAATGAAAATCTACACCCAAACAAAAACTGACACATAACCAATGAGCAAAGAAAAACAAATGTGGGTGGGTGGGTGGATCTGATAACAAGAGCTGTGGAGTCCTTGGAAGTTAGTCCATAGATCATGAAATGAGTTGTTTAGTAGCAGTACAGTGCACAGCCATAAAATCACTACAAAGTGCAAAGGAACCTGAAGCCCCTCACTCAAAGATTCAGGAACCCTTTGTTCCCTCAGCCAACAGATTTCTGAATGTCCATAAACCCATGAACGCCATCTCATTATTCCTTTTGTATTTGGACGATTTATTAATTTATATATTTTTGAAATTTATAGTGGACATGAACAGTTACCTTTTTAGAACAACATAAAACACAGAACAATACAGCACAGGAACAGGCCCTTCATGCCACAATGTTGTGCCAAGCCAGCTAAATAGTAAATTAAAAAATACTTCAAAAACTAATCCTTCCTATCTATACACTGTCCACATCCCTCCATCTTCCTCATATTTATGTGTGTATCTAAACATCTCTTAAAAGCTTCTAATGTACTTGCCTCTACCACCATACCAGACAGCACATTCCAGGCGTCTGCCACTCTCTGAGTAAAAAACTTACCCCTCACATCCTCTTCGAGCCTACGCCCTCTCACCTTTGATGCTTGCCCTTTTGAGTGACTTTCAGTTCTTTTATAGGGAACATCATCAATTGGCGCTATTACTAATCCACTTTGGCTAATTAGTGTGTTGGCTGACTTCACACACCGAGGATGGAAAGTGAGGCAAGTGTTAACTTGTAACCAGGTCCATTAATTAATAATCAAGATCATTGATAATAATGAATCATTCATGGTTATGATCAGAGACTGGAGTTGGAGCCCAGTGTCTGCGAGACTGAAAATCTGGGCCCAAGGACTGGAGGCCCAGATGTGGCCTATCCTGGAGTCGGAGACCTTTGTTGTTGGGAGGGAAGGAAAGGGGCTTGCTTTGCTGTTGTCTTCTTTTGTTCCATTGTTGCTGCTGTCTCCATTGTTCTCTGTCCTGCGTTGTGTTGTTGTTTTGAACATTGTGGGCGTGCTATGTCGGTACAGGAATGTATGGTGACACTTGCATGCTGCTGGTTGTTGATACAGATGACGCATTTCACTGTATGTTTCAAAGTACATGTGATAAATAAATCTGAATCTGAAATTCAGTTTTCTGTCTGGGCCTTGTCATTGGAATCTCTTTCATATGAATTGGAATTTAGGAGACTTTACTGGAACATTCAGAAACATAACACATATTGAGAGTTTGGTCGGGTCTTGAGAAAGATCACCGTACAATAAGATGGACACCTGACCTTACGGTTATGATCTTGCACTTTAATGTCTACCTGCACTTAAACTTTCTCTGTAGCTATTACACCTGACTCTGAATTGTTATTGTTCTGACTCAATGCATTGTGTAATGGTCATATGAATACTGTGCAAGACAAGCTTTTCACTGTATCTTGGTGGGTGTAGTAAACCAACACCAATACCAATGCCTTAATTCCAAAGTTCCCTTCCAAAAGGGGTTGGATGAGGTAAGGTATTGCTCTACAACTCTAATAACTCAACAAAGAGAGCACGGAACTTCAGATGTTAAGTTTCTTCAAACCAAGCGCAATCACAGACTCTCTCCTGAGTTACAGTAGATGAGCCCCACTCCCTCTTGATCTAATTCTACCAGGCCCACACCATGGCCTGATATTGGGGGGAGATTTCCATTTCATCTTGGATAAGGAACAAAGCTAATCATAATTCCAACCAATGGACAGGACACTGAAGGACAGATTGCACTATAGTCGCAAACCCACCTTCAGCTTGCTCCTTAAGCCGGATGATCTCTTCAGCCACCAGATCATATTCATTGTCGTACCTACTCATCAAGGTTTCAGCCGCGGCCACAGGAATCTCCTTTGCATGGAACAGTTCCCGGAGCCTCCTAGTACTTTTCTCTGCCTGCCGAGAAGAGGAGAGAGTTGTGAGATTTCACAGTTTTAATAATTGCCTTTCACTATTTTAAGCACCAATTTATGGTAAACAAGTTGGCAGGAGACACTAAAGTATATGGCAATGAAGAAGCACATCAAAAATTACCAGGGGATCTTGCTCAGCAAGGTAAGGGGGCTGAGGAACAGAAAACAGACATCAATTCAGATTAGTGTGTGATGCTGCATTTCAGAAAGTCAAATCAAAACAGGACTCCCACAGAGAACAGTAGGCCCCTGAGAAGAGATGTAGAACAGAGGAATCTTGGAGTTCAGGTTCATAGTTCACTGAAAGCAAAGTCACAAGTAGACAATGTGGTGAAGAAAGCTTTTGGCAAGCTGCCCTTCATTAGTGAAAGCTTTGAGTATAGAAATTGGGATTTTATGATGCAGTTGTTCACTGGTGAGGCTACACTAAATGCATTGTTTGATTAAGTGTTCTTATTCATTTAAATAATTAATTATGGGGTGTGTATATATAAAAGTATGTAAATGGCATACATCATCATGCCACCACATCATATGTGTGCGTATTGCTGAAGTAAAGAACAACCTAAGACCCGTTCCCCTGGGCTCCCAGCATTTGCCTTTCAATTAGTTTAATGTTTTGGAGTTACAAAACATAGCAGTGACTACGAGGTATTTTTAAAAAGAACCCGAGATGACCACCTCCTGTTAAAGCATAATGAGATGTTTGAGTTTTTTTAAAAGGCACAATGAGAAATGGTCCTGTTTAAAAAAGAAGTTCAACATGTTTCCCTCGCAAAAGGAAAGGCAATCAAGTTTTGAAAAAAGGCAGAAAGTAGAAGAATTCAGGATTCATAAACAATCGGTACCAGCTTATAATCATTATTAAAAAAAAAAGCAAAAGTAGCTGGATACATCAGAACGATACACCCATTCCATTGCACAATGGATAACTGGCTCTTGTATACTGAGCAAATTGAGCAGTATTTTAAAGCAAATTAAATAGCCAATTAGAAACAGGTTTTGCTGAGTGCATTAGATTTAAAAGCATACAGTTTGCTTAGAAATCTCACAGCTCCAACCAAACCAGTTGAAATTAAGTTTGCTGATGTTATGAAAGTAAAGCAGGAACATTTAGAACCAAAAACATTGCTGATTGCCGAACCCATACGTATCATTGAAGATTCAAATATCAAGGTGAAAAAGGCGAATGTGGTGAAGACCATGGCGGGCAGTAGCTGGGTCAGCAGCGTGGCAGTCGCTCTTCATGGGAAGACTGTGTTTGAGTGGCCTTGGTTCTGATGGGAGGATGTTTTCAAAATTCTGAGATTTATGGGATTATTGGATTGTAGTTGGGGTCTGAGGTTCTTACTGTTTTATTCTGTGTGGTCAATCTGTTGGTTTTTGTGTGTGGGAGAAGGGGTTAGAGGTTTGGTGCTGTGGTGCTGTTCTTTTTTGTAGATGGGTTTTGGGGGTTTGATGTTGTTACTGTTTATTTTGTGAGGGAGGGGGTTGGGAGTTAGATGTTATTTTTGCTGTTTTTTTTTACAAGGGAGGAGGTTGGTGGTTTGGGGTTTTTGGTGTTCTGGCTGCCATCTACTGGGTGGGTGATCTGTTGTTTTGTGTGCAAGGGAGGAGATGGGAGGTTTGGGGTTTGAAAGTTCTGTTTGTTTTTCTTTTTGTGTGGGGAGGGGCGTTGGTGTCTTTTCTTTCAACAACTTCATGGTTTTTCTGTATTCCATGGCTATCTGGAGAAGATAAATATCAGAGTAGTATTGTACATGCATACTTTGACAATAAAATAAACCTTTCAATCTTTGAACCTTTGTTTAATAAGGAGAATCAAAAGGAAGGGGAGTCCATTTCGCCATACACGGCTGAATTGAAGAGGTTGTCTGAGCATTTTCAGTACAGTGATGTGCTTAATGATGCACTGAGATATTGTTTAGTTTGTGGAATCTTACAAGAAAGCATTTAAAAGTGGCTCCTAACTGAAGCACTTACATTTAAAAGAACAGTTGAAATTGCTGTATCAATGGAAACAGCAGACAGAGAGGAGATTGAGTTGCAGTCAGGAATGAAAGTGAGCTTGAACAAAATGACAATGTCTAAACAGAAACCAGCGTGTTGGCTATCGTTGTGGTAGGGGCTCACACACACCAGACCAATGCCGGCTTAAAGACGAAACCTGCAGGAAATGCAACAAAATAAGACACATACAAAGAGCATGTCAGGCAGACAAAAATAAATGCACAGGGAAGAGAAAAAGCTAAAAGGTCAAGTTGCAGTTTCACAAAGAGCACTAATCTGCATACCGTTGATGAAAATTCTGAGGAGAGTGACACAGGACTGTGTAGCCTTGAGATTTAAAATGTGAAAACTAAATATAGACAATCAGTCCGCCAGACTGTCCCGCCAGAGAAAGCAGGATCTCCCAGTGGCCACACATTTTAATTCCACGTCCCATTCCCATTCTGATATGTCTATCCACAGCCTCCTCTACTGTCAAGATGAAGCCACACTCAGGTTGGAGAAACAACACCCTATATTCCATCTGGGTAGCCTCCAACCTGATTGCATGAACATTGACTTCTCTAACTTCCGTTAATGCCCCTCCTCCCCCTCATACCCCATCCCTTATTTATTTATTTTTATATATTTATATTCTTTTTCTCTCTCTCTCTCCTTTTTATCCCTCTGTCCCTCTCACTATACCCATTGCCCATCCTCTGGGTTTTTCCCCCCTTCCCCTTTTCCTTCTCCCTGGGCCTCCTGTCCCATGATCCTCTCATATCCCCTTTGCCAATCACTTGTCCAGCTCTTGGCTCCATCCCTCCCCCTCCTGTCTTCTCCTATCATTTTTGATCTCCCCCCCCTCCCACTTTCAAATCTCTGACTAGCTCTTCCTTCAGTTAGTCCTGACGAAGGGTCTCGGCCCAAAATGTCGACTGTACCTCTTCCTAGAAATGCTGCCTGGCCTGCTGCGTTCACCAGCAACTTTTCTTGAAATTTCAGCATCTGCAGATTTCCTCGTGTTTGCGTTTTTAAATGGACAAACAATATGGGTTACACCAGAAGTGAACCAGCAAATTCATTAAAATGGAATTGGGCACCGACTGGGCTATTTCAGCAATTCCACAAAATGAGTTTGATCCTCTTTGTCAGGAAAGGTGTTATTCCACAAGAGTAAGAAATTCCCCACAACGAGTGAAATGGGTTGTTTTCATCAAATCAGCAAGGATAGTGCTGGGGGCAGCCCACAGCAGCATCCTGTTTCTGGCGCCCACAACTCATTAACCCTAACCCGTACACCTTTGGAATGTGGGAGGAACCTAAAGCACCCGGAGGAAACCTACGTGATCATGGGGAGGACGTACAATCTCCTTACAGACAGCGGTGGGAATTGAACGCTCATACCAGTCACTGTTGCCGTATATAGATTAGCTTATGCCGTATGTAAAATATATCGAAACCTTATTGTGAAATGTGTCACTTTGTGTCAAATCAAATCAGCGAGGATTGTACGGGCAGCCCACAAGTGTTGCCATGCTTCCACTGCCAACAAAGCATGCCCAAAACTCACTAATTCTAACAGTAGGAGGAAACCGGAGGAAACGCGGTGGGATTCCCGGTCTTACAGCCAGTGCTGTAAAGCGTTGTGCTAACGACTGAGCTACCGCGTCTGTCTGACAGGCCAGAACTGTTTTCCTTGGAGCAGAGAAGAATGAGCAATGATTTTATAAAGATCCAATTCAAAGGGCCAATATCCAAACCGGAAGCTTTGTCCTGCCTGGAATCTGGGAGTTGTGACCACAAATGCAGCTTCTCACACGTACTAACGGCGGGAGGAGAGAGAGCAGCGCGCCGCCCGTCCGCAGCCCTCGAGTGAAAAATGATATCCTATCCGTTAAATATTGGTCGTAGACAATTCTGATTTGATGGAGATGGACGTGAAAGCACAGAGGAACATCTGGAAAAATTTCTGAAACGCTCGTTCACTGCTGTTGTTACTGCGTGATGGGGAATCTTTCGGAGGGAAGGCCTCAAGATCCCCGGCTTTGCCTGCTGTTGGCGACCGACTTGGAGGTCGAATCATTTGGATAGAGATGGTGCTCAGTACTTGGTGTCGGAGAGCTGATCAGAGGGCGAAGTTTTCCAATGACTCAGAGTCGGACTGTGGTCGGGTATGGCAGGGAGAGTTTTTCTTCCTTCTCTCCGTCTGCGTGAGATGTGGGACATTTGAGAGACTTTGAACTTTTTACTGTGCTCATGGACTTCTTCATCAAGTTATGGTATTGTTGCACTGTTGTAACTATATGTTATAATGATGTGGTTTTGTCAGTTTTTTTCAGTCTTGGTCTGTCCTGTGTTTTGTGATATCACACCGGAGAAAATATTGTATCATTTCGTAAAGCATGCATTACTAAATGACAATAAAAGAGAACTGCGTGTCCTCGTAATCTAATCTAAAGTAGAGTACTAGGCCTGCTTTGCCTGGAGAGGACATTGTAATTGGTATCTCAGTTTCACAGCCTCAAGAACGTTCCAGGTATCTGACCCAAATAGAACATAGATCATAGAAGAGTACAGTACAGGAACAGGCCCCTAGCCCATAAAGTTGTGCCAAACTAGCTAAAAACACCCAAACACTAACCCCACATACCTACACCTTGTCCATATCCCTCCATCTTCCTTCAACGCATGTGCCGATCCAAACGTCTCTTAAAAGCTTCTAATGTACTTTCGTCTACCACCACACCAGACAGCACATTCCAGGCATCCACCACTCTCTGAGTAAAATGCTTACCCCTCACGTTCCCCTCTCACCTTCAATGCATGCCTTCTCATATTAGATATTTCATTCCTGGGAAACAGATAGTCTCTGTCCACTCCATCTGTGCCTCTCGTAAACTTGTAAACCTCTATCGGATTTCTCCTCAGCCTCCGGCACTCCAGAGAAGACAACCCTGGTTTATCCAGCCTTTCGCAATAGCACATGCCCTCTAAACTAGGCAGCATCCAGGTAAACCTCTTCCCCACCCTCTCCAAAGCCTCAACAACCTTCCTACAGTGGGGAGACCAGAACTCTCTGCGATACTCCAGACATGGCCCAATCTCTGGGTCTAAAGCTCTCTGTTTAATCAGAGAGCTTGCTGTTACAGAAAATCATGACGCAGGAGTTTCTCCTGGGGACAATCCCCACCACCGCCCTTTCTCCAACCTTGTAATGTTGGTGTGGGGGTTCAGGGGTCACTAACTATTGAAATTGTAGGTCAATGGCCTACACACAGTAGAGTTATCCCTGTGGGGTGGAAGAGAATTGACACATAAGAAAACATCTGTTCAAGATGGCTCCGACTTCAGGTCAAGATAGCGCCCGAGTCCAACGCTCCTTCAGTCAACACCGTCTGGGTAGATCATGAAACTATATATTTTGCTTCTTTTGTGTCTTTTACGTTTTTCATCTTGGATGTGATTCTGGAACTGTTGGAGCCTGTGGTCTGCAGATTGGAGATCGTTTGGGTGTTTTAGTGCTCTGCAGTCTCCGAGAGGATTCCCGGAGGCAGAGGCAGCGTGTGCACGAACCTTGTGGCAAGGAGGCTGCAGGATGGGGTGTGAGCCAATGTTCGACTCCATTTTGCTGATTGAAGTGACAAGGAAGACTAAAACATCAAGGCAAATGCAGAGGGTGAGCCTCCCTTTTCATCGCTGGTGGGATTACTCTACTGCTAGAGAGGGGAGACTGCCTGTTCATTGCTAGGGGCAGGGGAGTCACTCTGCTATTGGAGAGGGAAAAGCCCGGCACTGTGTATGGAGAATATTACCCAGGTTTTCTGCATTTTGGAGATGGACTTGGACCACAGACTTTTTCTCAGTCTTATAGTTTTTTATGTTCTATGTTTATCGCCGGATCTTTCTCATTTTTTTTTGTATGCGGGGCAGGGGGATTTGGGGGCCAATGTGCCTGTTCCATTTTTGTTCATTTTTTTTGTGCGGGGAGGAGGGATTTGGGGGTTGATGTTAATGCTGCTATTCTCTTCTTTCTTGGTTTCCCGGCTATCTAGAGAAGAAGGATCTCAGTGTTATATACTTTGATAATAAATGAACCTTTGACTCAATGTATTCACAATATATGAAAGGTCTGGTGAGCTGATGTGTTAGTAGCTCTAAAGTCACAGGCTAATAAAAACAGGAAGTGCAATCAGCTCTCAGCAGCTCAGGAACATTTGCGCTCAGAGGGGAAGAAGAGTGAATGTTTCAGGTCCCAGAAATGTCTCAGGCTTGAGATGTTAGCACCACCGGGGAGGGGGAACAGAAACCTATAGACCCACGCTCAGTGCTTTGGGGACAACAACTTCCTCTCTGCCATCAGCTTTTCCAATGGTCCATGAATCTATGAACATTCTTTGCACTATTTAGTTACTTAGTAATTTTTAAAGTTTTTGCACTGTATTGCTGTGACAAAATAACAAATTCCTCATCAGATAAATCAGTGATAATAAATTCCATTCTGACTCTTCCCACAGATACTGGAATCTGGAAGAGGGGACCGAGTGTAGAGTATCTAAGTTTGCTAATGATACTAAATTGAGTAGAAAAGCAAATTGTGCAGAAGATACAGAGAGATTGCAGAGAGATATAGATAGGTTAAGTGAGTGGGCAAGGGTCTGGCAGATGGAGTACGATGTTGGTAAATGCGAGTTCATCCACTTTGAAAGGAAAATGAAAGCAGGTTATTATTTAAATGGTAAAAAATTGCAGCACGCTGCTGTGCAGAGGGTCCTGGGAATCTTTGTGCATGAATCACAAAAGGTTGGTTTAGCAGGTAGAGCAGGCTATCAGGAAGGCGAATGGAATGTTGGCCTTCATTTCTAGAGGGATTGAATTTAATAGCAGGGAGGTTATGCTGCAACTGTACAGGGTACTAGTGAGGCCACACCTGGAGTACTGTGTGCAGTTCTGGTCTCCTTACTTAAAGAAGGATATACTGGCTTTGGAGGCAGTGCAGAGGAGGTTCACCAGGTTGATTCCAGAGGTGAAGGGGTTAGACCATGAGGAGAGATTGAATCGCCTGGGACTACACTTGCTGGAATTCTGAATATTGAGAAGATACCTTCTAGAAACGTATAAAATTATGAAAGGGATAGATAAAATAGAGGCAGAAAAGTTGTTTCCACTGGTAGGAGAGTCTAGAACTAGGGGACAGAGCCTCAAGATTCGGGAGAGTAGATTTAGGATGGAGATGAGGAGGAACTGCTTTCCCAGAAGGTGGTGAATCTGTGGAATTCTCTGCCCACTGAAGCAGTGGAGGCTACCTCAGTACATATATTTAAGACCAGGTTGGATAGATTCTTGCATAGTAGGGTATTAAGGGTTTTGGGGAAAAGGCAGGTAAAGTGGAGATGAGTCCATGGCCAGATCAGCCATGATCTTATTGAACGGCAGAACAGGCTCGACGGACCAGATGGACTACTCCTGCTCCTATTTCTTATGTTCTTATACTGCCTGATCTCTTGAGTGTTTACGTCATTTTCTGCTGGCTTCCAACAGCTGCAGTTTTATATATGTGCATTCAGTAACCACTTTATTAGAAACATCTGCTCTTTAATGCAAATATCTAGTCGACCAATCATTTGGCAGCAAGTCAATGCATAAAAGCATGCAAACATGGACAAGAGGTTCAGTCGATGTTGAGACCAAGCATCAGAATGGGGAAGAAATGTGATCTAAGTGACTTTGGCCATGGAGCAATTATTGGTGCCAAACAGGATGGCTTGAGTATCTCAGAAACTGCTGATCTCTGGGATTTTCACACACACACACACACACACACACACACACACACACGCACAGTCTCTAGATTTTACAGAGAATGTTGTGAAAAACAAAAAAAAAATCCAGTGAAAGGCAAGACTTTTTAATGAGAGCGGTCAGAGGAGAGTGGCCAGACTGGTTCAAGTTGACGGGAAGGCAATAGTAACTCAAGTAACCACGTGTTATGACAGTGGTGTGTGGGACAGCATCGCTGAATTCACAACACGCCCAACCTTAAAGTGGACGGGTTCCAGCAGCAGAAGGACACACTGGGTTCCAGCAGCAGAAGGACACACCGGGTTCTGTTCCTATCCTAATAAAGTGGCCACTGAGTCTATAATGTTAACCCTGTAGAGTGGGAGTGAATCAACACATGAAAACACACAATGCTCTCATATAAAGGACCTAACAAACTGATGTGCTATTATAAAACCACGGGCTAATAAAAACAAGAAGAACAATCACCTCCGAACAGCTCAGGAACGCCTGCACTCAAAGGGGAAGAAACGTTAATGTTTCCGGTCCCAGAAACGACTCCGACGTGAAACATTACCACCAACGGGGCGGGGGAACAGGAGTGTGAGGACCCACACTCATTGATTCAAGGACAACTACTTCCCCTCTGCCGTCGGATTTCCAAATAGTTTATGAACCCATGAACATTTCCCTTTTTGGTACTATTTAGTAATTTTGAAATTTAGTAATTTTAAGTCTTTGCACTTGTAATACCCCAGTTTAAAACCATACTTTATTTTATTAACACAATTATGGTGTTGGGCATTTTCTGCAGATTTTCTCAACATGCGATGAGTTCCTTTAATTACATTATACAATAAGGTATTTCTTTTTTTTTTGCAGTTTGAAATAATAGTTCTGTTGATTAAGCTGTATTAGCCAATAGGATTTGTCTTGTTAACATGTTTTTTTTCCAAGAGAGAATGCAGGAAGAAGAACAGGAAGCTGTTGGCCCTTGGCTTGGTACAGTTTAAAAATTTTTGTCAATACATTTTCAATCTAAGCTTATGCTGGTGTGATTTATTACTTCCTGGTGAATGGTAAATTTGCATGGGTGGGTCGGTATTCATATAGTTAATAGTCTGAATTTCCCTTTGAAGAAATATTTAAACTTTTATGCTTTTGTGTTTATCCGAATCATATTGTCTCTAGACCTGCTTATATATAGGAAATGGCCTCCTCATCATTATTCCCCATGCATTGTAGAGTTACGTTGTTGTTAGGTTGAATTCACAGTAGTAGCCAACTCATTATGAGCCTCCGGTGAGAGGGTCACACACTTTACTGTTGTAACAAGATAATGAATTCCATGTCAGACAAGTCAGTGATAAGAAATCCGATCTGATGTATATTAGTGAACTCTGCCCTTGTGTGTGGAGTTTGGCTGCGTTTCCTGAAGGACTGAAGAGCTGCTAACTCAGAGATCTGTGTCAGATACCCGGGAAGGTCCTGAGGCTAGAATTATATTGGCCTCCACTGACAGAGCAAATGAGAGGTTGCATTTAGAGTTAGCGAGCCATGCAGCATGGAGGACACAGGTCTGAATGTCAAAGGAACTCAGCACGTCAGGTAGTATCTATGATGGAAAACAAACTGTTGATGTTTTGGGCCGAGACCCTTCACAAGGGATTGGGGCTTAAATGTAATCAGGAGGCAAGGAGCAGGCCTCGCAGATGTGCGAAAAGGGGCTGCAGCCTCATATATGTCATATACATGTGGTACATGGTCTCCTCCAGCCCGCAGGAGCGGCTTACGGCTCGGAGATCCGTGTACAGACTTGTTACAGGGTCACTGCTCTACGCAGCGACCTCCACCTGAGATCCCTAAGGTGCATGGGAAGAATCCGCTCGTAAAGGGACTTCCAATGGGGACCCCCCCCCCCCCACCTCCAGGTGGAAAGGCAGCTCTTCATGGCGTGTCAGGACGGTGGACGAGCGGCAGCCCAAACCTGCATCCCTGAAAGGGATTGTGGGTGCCGATGAGAGACGGCTCAAGTTGTGTGGGCTCGGCTCTCGGATAAGACTGTGGGACTTGAGCCCGACAAGCAGTTCCGGCGACGCGGGGGTGACCCCGTCCGGAGTATTCCACACACCTGAGCCGCACCAAGATCCATTGAGGTAGGACGGGGGTCAGCCAGGACCCAGGCCAGAGGAAGGGATTCCTGGCCTGAGGCAACCATGTTCCAGACTCTCAATGGATCCTGATAGGAGCCGGGCAGACTCCGCAAAGCAGAACAGCTGATGCCCACCAGTGGCAGCCGCAACTCTTCGTGAAGTCAGCAACCCCATCGGAGAAAGAACGTCGCCAACACATGCCACCTGGAAGGGAGCTCGGCCTACAGGGATCTCTGCAGGGTTCTGAGGCGGACAGCTGCCATCTGCATACAGACACACACTAGCTACTCTCCACCCTCTCCTACTGTGAGACTCAAGACTGCCGCATAGACCCATTGTTTCCAGTTACCCCAGAAGAAGTCCACTAACCTCCTCTGCATTCTTGCGACAAAGGGGGCAGGTGGTGCCAAGGTGCCCACAACATGGAGGCCAGTGGCTGGTTTATGCCCACCATCCTGATTTGATGTGAAAGCACCCCAGCCAGGCCATGGCTTTCGTCTCTCTAGGTCCTGCCGGTTTCCTCAGAAGGACTCAGGTAGACTCCCAGATAGAGGAGATGCTTGGCGCTCTACTCCAAAGCTCTCATCTCCTCCGGCAGGGAGTCCGCCTGCCACTGACCCACTAGGAGTCCACTGGCCTACTAACGGAGGACACTGCTGAGAAAACTTCCTGGCACTTGCGCATCCTCCACAGGTCACTGGGATCTGTCACCATTAGGAGCACGTCATCGGCGTAGGCCAAGAGGACGATTTCCATAAATGGTTTGTGCAGAACCAGACCTGTCAGCCCCCACCGAAGAAAGCACAGGAATGGTTCAACACAGGTCGCATACAACCAGCCAGACATGGGGCACCCCTGACGTACTCCTCTTCCAAAGGGCATGAGCACTGTCAATAATCAGTTGATCTTAACAAGGTACTCTGCGGCAGAGTATAGGAGCAGAACCTGGGCTACAAAGTGTTGTCTGAGCCCAAATGCCTGCAGAGTGCCCTCCAGGAAACTGTGGTCTACCCAGTCAAACGCCTTCTCCTGGTCAAGAGAGAGAAACGCTGCTGGGGACCCAGTCTCCTGGAGCAGGTGGATCAGGTCCCCTTCGAGATGGATATTGTCCTGGATGGACCGGCCCGGGTCTGTGTAGAATTGGTCAGGATGAATGACCAGTTTCAACACTGAGCCAAGATGGTTGGCCATTGCCCAGGCGAAGATCTTGCAGTCCAGGTGCAAGAGGGAATCCGGATGTCAGTTCTCTTAGAATTCAGAACTGAAGTTCACAAAAGTTGCAGCCACAGCCAGAGTCTGGTGCAGAGATGAGTCAAACTCATGGAATAATGAGTTGAAGTTCAGCGCCGAGACAAGTAAACCTCACAGAACAGCGATGTGAACCAGCCTATGCCCCAGCTCAGGCCCTGAGACCCTGTCCTTTTCAATCTGGCCTAGTGCTTAAATTGTCCAGACCTAGTTCTCGGACCCAAACCCTGCCACTTCGATATACTCTGGAGCCGATGCCTCACCTCCTCAGTTTGGCCTGTACCCAACTTCTCCAATTCGGTTTGGTGCTTAAATCGATCTTTCCTCACTCTCAGGCCAGGGTCTGGGCTCTGCCGCCTCGGATCCTTTGTCTGTGTGATGTGTGGCTAATATTCAATCAGAAATCACAACTGTAGCCCTTTGCCACTTCCACTCATCACCTCCCAGCCTCGATCCATTCTTCCCTCCTCCATCACCTCCCGGCCTCGATCCATTCTTCCCTCCTCCATCACCTCCCGGCCTCGATCCATTCTTCCCTCCTCCATCACCTCCCGGCCTCTATCCATTCATCCCTCCTCCATCACCTCCCGGCCTCGATCCATTCTTCCCTCCTCCATCACCTCCCGGCCTCTATCCATTCTTCCCTCCTCCATCACCTCCCGGCCTCGATCCATTCTTCCCTCCTCCATCACCTCCCGGCCTCGATCCATTCTTCCCTCCTCCATCACCTCCCGGCCTCTATCCATTCTTCCCTCCTCCATCACCTCCCGGCCTCGATCCATTCTTCCCTCCTCCATCACCTCCCGGCCTCGATCCATTCTTCCCTCCTCCATCCATCTATCAGTTGCCAGCTCTTCATCCCCACTATCTTTCAGTTCAGCACAACACATCGTGGAAGTTAGCTATCCCTCTCTGGCCCCTCCTATACTTCTTGCTGCTTCGGAGACCCCACCCACCCTGGGCATTCTTTCTTCCCCCCTTTCCCAACAGGCAGAGGATACAATAGCCTGAAAGCACGTAGCACCTCAAGGGCAGCTCGTATCAGACTCCTGTACGATAGGATGGACTTGACCTCCAAATCTACCTCGTTATGATCGTGCACTTAATTGTTTACCAGCACTGCACTCTGCAACTGTTAGCTTTATTCTGCATTGTTATTGTTCTACCTCAATGATTTGATCTGCATGAACAGTATACAAGACAAGCTTTTCACTATAGCTTGGTACCTGTGACAATAACACACCAAACCAGTACAATGCAAGGGTCTCGACCCAAAACACTGACTCCATTTCCCTCCGCAGGTGCATCTTGTTTGTTGCTAATGGTCGAAGTTCAAAGTAAATTTATTACCAAAGTAGATATATGTCAATATACATATATGTCAGCAGAAACTACCCTGAGATTCATTTTCTTGTAGGCATTCGCAGTAGAACACAGAAGTACAACAGAATCAATGGCAAACTACACACAAACAAAAAGTGACTAACAATCGGTGTACAAAAGAAGACTATTAATATTAACAATTGGCTATTATATTAATTATACTTTTTCTGAACGACGATCACTGCCATCTATGGCCTGTGATTTCCCTGTGGGACTTGCGCTTTTGAAGTGTTTGTATAACCTGCTGTTTTTGTGGTATCCCAAAGGATTCAGTGGACTGGATTCTAAGAGAATCCAAGTATGGCCGTGGCAGGGCCCAGGGCTGAGAGTGAAAAACGAACCAATGTTTGCCCATCACTTGAGCGGACTCAGGGCTGGATTGAAGTAGCAGGGCCTGGGCCCGGGAGTGAAAAACGAACAAATGTTTGCCCATTGCTTGAGTGGACTTGGGGCTGGATGGAAGCTGTGAGCCCGGGCCTGAAAGTGAAACATGAACTGATGTTTGCCCATTGCTTGAGCAGAGTTGAGGCCGGATCGAAGTGGCAGGGCCCAGGCCTGAGAGTGGAAAATGAACCAATGTTTGCCCATCGCTTAAACTGACTCAGGGCTGGATTGAAGTAGCAGGGCCTGGGCCTGGGAGCAAAATATGAACTGATGTTTGCCCATTGCTTGAGCAGATTTGAGGCCGGATTGAAGTGGCAGGGCCCAGGCCTGAGAGCGAAACATGGACCAATGTTTGCCCATTGTTTGAGCGGACTCGGGGCTGGATCGAAGTGGCAGGGCCCAGGCCTGAGAGTGAAAAATGAACTGATGTTTGGCCGATTTAAGCAGTGAACCAGATTAAAAATACCAAGGTGTCAAGGCTGAGGATAAAGGACTAGCCAATGTTCAGCTCACTACTCCATGAGATTTACTCATCTCAACGCCGAACTGACTCTGCACCTAAGGCTTTTGCACTCATTGACCCTCACCTCAGCACTGAACTGACTCCATGGCTGTGGGTTTACTTTCAGGGACTCGGCATTTCAGGTTCTGTGTGTTATTTGCTTAATTTTTATATTGTTTGCGCAATTTGTTCATTTCCTTTGCATATTGGCTGCTTGATGGTCTTTGCTGTGTGGGTTTTTTTTAATGGGCTCTATTGAGTTTCTTTATTTTGTGGCTGTGTACAAGAAAACAAATCTCTAGGTTGTATATAGTAGACATTCTTTGGAAATATATGTACTTTGAGCTTTGAACTTCAAAACTGCAATTACAAAAATAAAAAGTAAATAAAGCATACTACAGCCAAGGATAATGTTGTAATTCTGGGTGATGTTACTGATGCAGCTTGTGAGCTATTTTTGTTGGGAAAGCACTGGAAAGGTAAACAGCCCGAAGGGGTTCTCAGGTCAGTGTGTTATCACCTCAGCGGGTTCTGGAAACTTCCACACAATGCCGCTACTAGAAAGCCAGGCTAATCGAGTGGGAAGGGCAGACAAGGACTGCCCAGGAAAGGGGTGGCGATGAGATTTTTCAAATCGTTGTCATCTATAAAATCCTGAGGGAGGAATAAAGTACAAAAGTGAAACAAAAATCCTGCTGACTCAAAAAAATGGGACTATCTGTTAATTACTGCATAGTTATTGATTAGCCACACTGTTCAGAATCAGAATGAGAATCAGGCTCTTTATCATTGACATACTGCATGTCTTGAAATCGGTTATTTTGTGACAGCAGTGCATAAAATATAATACAAATTCCTATCTTGTATATGTGTGTTGTCTTCAGGCTCTCAAACCTCCTCTTTGTGGTGGTTCAGTAATGAGAAGAGGGTTTTTGCAGTATCGCGTTTTGAAGCGATCCTCGTTCTGGGGAGGCTACTGCCCATAATGGAGTTCAAAATGCCCAGAATTGGAGTGACAATTCTTTGCCTGCAGCTCTTACTATCTGCTTCATCCGCACTTCATTCTGGTGTCTGCTCAGAATATATTTGGAGAGGGTGGGGCGGAAATAGGAAACCCCTTACCATCGTTTTTTCATATACGATAAATTATTTCTGGTACCCCTTACCATCATTTATCATATACGATAAGTTATTTCTGGTACGTGGGCACCTTTGCGACAAGAATACAACCAAATTCTCACACAGCATGAACAACACTGGGAAAGAATGGCCTCTCATGGAGAGACAGAGCACAAAAACAGGCCCTTCAGCCCACCGAGTCCAAGCCAACCATGAAGCACCCATTGGTAAACTAATCCAACCTTAACACATTTTATTCTCTCCACGTTCCCATCAATTGACCCCTTTCATTCTATCTACCTAGACTCTAAGAGCCATTAGCCTGCCAAACTATGCACCTTTGGGATAGGGGGGAAACCACAACATACAAAGGAAGCCCACAGACTTAGATTTAGAGATTTACAGCAACGTAACAGCCCCAATGCATGTGTCCAATTCACCTACTAAAGGCCAATTTATACTTCTGCATCAAGTCTACGCCATAGGTACAGCGTAGCCACGTACCCAACACCGTAACCTACACTGTAGCCTGACGCGCACCTCCCCAAAAATGTAACTACGTGTCGCGGCGACGCAGACCTCAACAACTGTGATTGGTCCGCTTGGTAGCATCGCATTTCCTCCTACACATTTCTGGTTGCTTCTGAACGATGAACGAAATCGTCAAATCTACCTGCCGACATCCGAAAATATTTGAAATGCACTTCCTCGTCCATGTCTCTCAGTGGCCAGACAGGCACAGAAAATTCACCCTCCAGCCCCAATCCGTTCAATGGTCGTACACACCATCTCCTCCGACGTCTTCTCTCTTTCCTGCGTTGCAGTAATTTCAATAAAAGTAACTCTTGTTCAACATTTATTAGCTCCGACTCCAACACGATGCGCTCAGTTTCAGTCGCCATTGTTTGAAGTACAGAAAGAAACTCAACACAGTGGCATAGAAACCTCACCGCCAACTAGCGTATTGGCGGTGAATTGCAGAGCGGCGCAGATGCACCAACGCACAAGTATAAATGCTCACAACAGCGTAGGGTATGGCGTAGAGCCTACGCAGAAGTATAAATCAGCTTTAATCCGTACACCTTTGGAACGTGGGAGGAAATCAGAGCACCCAGGGAAAACCTACGTGGGCTTAGGGAGAACATACAAATGCCTTACAGACAGTGGTGGAATAAATCCAATAGCATAACAGAGACCGCTATGCTACCGTGCCACCTCCTAATGTGGTTCACATGGAATCATGCAAACTCCACACAGACAGCATCGGAAGTCATAGTCGAATTAGGTCGCTGGCAGTGGCTCTATCTGTTTCCGTAGGGTCTGCTACATCCCGTTCATTGGGACGTCAGTATCTCTGCCAGCAGCAGGGTGAGCAGCCTGGACCAGACACTACCACTGAAGAGTCACGAGCCCGCAAGCATTCAGCAGAGTACCATCAAGCAGTTTGCAGCATCCGTGGAATTGTCCTTGTTTCAGGTCAGCACACTTCATGCCCCAATATGACGCTAATTCTTTCCCCCCACCACTTCCACTAACAGATACCACTCCACTTGCGGACCCTCTCCAGCCATTTGTTTTTGTTTTCTCGATCCAGCTCCTACCATCTCGTGTCTCCTCCTTCACTGCCTTGAGCGGCTGCCCAGTCTGAGGAACCGCTTGGCATCCGCATAACCTCCGGAATGTTCCTGGGAGATAAGGATGCTGCTAATTAAGCAGTTTCTCTGCACACATTTGCAATTTCTGCACCCAGTGGCTGCTTTATCAGGGCCTCTCAGAAACTGCTGACCTCCTGGGAATTTCATGCACAACAGTCTCTAGAGTTTACAGAGAATAGTACAAAAAAACAAAAGAAAGCATCAGTACAGAACCCTGAAATTCATTTTCTTGAGGGCAATCACAGTAAATGCACGAAACACAATAAAAAGCAGCGAAAGCGACCAATGTGCAAGAAGAGAAACAAACTGTGCGAATACTAGAGGGAAGAGGAGAAACAAAAGAAAAATAAAACAGGGAGAACGGAGCCCCACACATCAAAGTTGCTGGTGAACGCAGCAGGCCAGGCAGCATCTATAGGAAGAGGTGCAGTCGACGTTTCAGGCCGAGACCCTTCGTCAGGACTAACTGAAGGAAGAGTGAGTGAGGGATTTGAAAGCTGGAGGGGGGAACAGAGCCCGACGGGTTTGAGGTGACAGGCAGGAAGGCGACAGGAACTCAGGCAACCACATGTTACAACAATGGTGCGAAGAGCTTCTCGGAGACACGGCGTGCCGGACCTCAAAGTGGATGGGCTACAGCAGCAAACGAATGCTCAGCCGCCACTTTGTTAGGTATGAGGTACAGTACATAATAAAGCAGCCCCCCTGAGAGCATAAGCAAGTGTGCATACGCACAGAAACACATACAGTACACACGTCAACACCCACATTCGTTGGCACAGGGGATCCTGCAGATGCTGGACACTTCGAGCAACACAGACAAACAAACAAACATATCAGTAAATAAATAAATAAATAAAATGCTGTTGGAATTCTGCAAGGCAGGCGGTCCCCGTGGAGGGGAATGAACAGTCGACGTTTCAAGCCAAGACCCTTCATCAGGACAGTACATTTTCCTCCATAGGTGCTGCCTGACATGCTGAGTTACTCCAGCATTTTGTGTGTGTTACAAGCACACATTCACTCACACAAAACCAAATTACTCGCGCATATATACCACTCACACACATATACTCATTCATGCGTGCACACACACAAACAATTTGTGACTGACTCTTTCTCCAAATCCACACCCCACCCCTTACAACCCATATCTTTAGCTCCTGGCTCTGCAAAGAGGAAAAACCAGTCTGCTGACTGAACGGCCACGGGGCCACAGGAGCAGAGAAAATATTTTGATCTGTATGATCTTGAATCAGATGGGTTGCTTAGACTCTCTTTGATGCCACATCTCAATTAATTCTTACGTGAAAGACACCTAAATCAACACACAAAGAAAAAAAAATGCTGGAGAAACTCAGCAGGTCGGGCAGCTTCAATGGAGGGGATAAACAGTCGTTGTTTTGGACTGAGGCCCTTCAACAGGACTGGAAGGGAAGGGGACAGAAGCATAACAAAAGGATGCAGGGGGCAGGTGAATCTCAATGAGGGGGTGCAGGAGGGTGGGGAAGGGGGAAATGAGAGAAGCTGGGAGGTGATGGTGGAAGAGGCAAAGCACTGATGAAGAATCAGATAGGGGAAGAGAGTAGAAATGGGATAAAGGGAGGGAAATGGGGAACCAGAGTGAGTAGGGTAGGAGAGCTCCTGTACATGGTTCTAACTCCATAATCAAGTTCACAGAAGACACCACGGTGGTTGGCCTGATCGGAGGGGATGACGAGATGGCCTACAGGGACGAGGTCCAGCACCTGGCCACGTGGTGTGCCGACAACAACCTGGCCCTTAACACCCAGAAGACCAAGGATACCATTGTGAACCTCAGGCATGCTAGGAGCCACACTCACGTCCCCACCTACATCAACGGAGCTGTGGTGGAGCTTGTATCAAGCTTCAAATTCCTTGGTGTCCGCATTTCCGAGGATCTCACCTGGTCCCTGAACTCCTCCATCCTGATCAAAAAGGCGCAACAGAGCCTTTATTTCCTGCAGAGCATCAAGAAAGCTCACCTCTGTCCCAGGATACTGACGGACTTTTACCGCTGTATCATTGAGAGCATACTCACCAACTGCATCTCAGTGTTGTATGGCAATTGTCCCGTATCGGACCACAAAGCACTCCAGCGTGTGGTGAAAACTGCCCAGCGGATTATTGGCACCCCATTGCCTACCACTGAGAATATCTATCATAAACGCTACCTGGGCAGGGTGAAAAGCATTATCAAGGATGCATCTCACCTTAACTATGGACTTTTACTCTCCTCCCATCCGGCAGGCACTACAGGAGCCTCCGCTCCCGCACCAGCAGACACAGGAAGAGCTTCTTCCCTGAGGCTGTGACCCTGCTGAACCTCACATCACAGCGCGAAGCAGTATTGCACCCATATTGTACTGTCTCAGTACTTTTATATTTGTGTGCTGTAGCACTTACTTTTTACTCACAGTTACTTTGTAAATAACACTATTCTTTGCATTACTGGTCAGATGCTAACTGCATTTCATTGGCTTTGTATCTGTACTCGGCACAATGACAACAAAGTTGAAACTAATCTAATCTAACAGAGCCACAGCGTTATCAGAAAACAGAGGATGGGGGGGCGAGGAGCAGCAGAGGGAAGTGGAAGTCAGAAATATCTCTTTTTTGGGGTGAGGATCTTGACTGGGGATTCGGAACTTGAAATGGTCTATTATTGTCACATTTACAGTGAAAAGCTTCAGTGCACGCCATCCAGAAAGGTCACTTCATGCACAAGTACAATGAGGCGGTAAAAGAGGATGCAGAATGTAGTGTCAGAGAACGGGGAAGGGAAAGTGCAGGCAGACAGACAGACAGTGCAAAGGAAATGGAGGGACCCGACATTTTGTTGAATGCCTTGCTGTCATTCCTGATGGCTCCAATCACTTGCAGCTCAAGCCATAGGCTAGGGACAGTCACAACTTTGTTGCAACTGACCAGTTTCTGCTACACGACCAAAAAGATTTAAAGCATAAACGATACCTCGACTTCCTCAATGTTTTGATGCATGGTGGCAATGAAATGAAGTAGCACGGTGCCTTGTCACCCCTTTACTGCTTGTCCTCGCTGCCTTTGCCTCTGTTTTCAGTTTCAATTTCCTGGTTGCGTAACATTTGAAACGGGTTGGAGCTTCGGTGCATAAATTAAAGGTGGAGCTGCTTTTTTTTTGTCGTGTGAGTGATGTCTCAGTGTCTGAGCAGCTGGAACGCTGCTATCTCTTTGAATTACGTTTATTTATGCAACAGTAGTAGTTGATTTTAATTTAGGTATCTGCCCAGGTGTTAAAATAAAATCCTGAGCAACACACAGTGGTTCAAGGCAGCATCTACCGAGAGAGTACAACGATTTCTCTAACTTCCAGTAATTCCCCTACCCCCTCCCTCTTGTTCCATTTCCCATTCTGTCTCCCCTCTTACCTCTCACCTCCCCCCTCCTCCTTCCCTCTCTCCCATGGTCCACTCTCCTCTTCCATCAGCTTCCTTCTTCTCCAGCCTTTTACCTTTTCCACCTATCATCTTCACCCTCTCCCCCACTACCTGGCTTCACCTATCTTCTACACACAAGAGGTATTGCAGATGTTGGAAATCTAGAGCAACCAACTCCTCCGCCTCCCGCCTCCTTCTTATTCCAGCTCCATCCCCCTTCCTTTCCAGTCCTGATGAAGGATCTTGGCCTGAAACGTCGACTGTTTATTCCCCTCCATAGATGCTGCCTGACCTGCAGAGCTCGTCCAGCACACCGTGTACCACCTCCTTCCCCTCCTCTTACATTCTTACTCTGCTTCTTGTCCCTTCATTTCCAACCCTGACGAAGGCTCTCGACTCTTTATTCCTCTCCGTAGATGCTGCCTGGCCTGCTGAGTTCCTCCAGCGTGTTGTTCGCGTTACTCTGGATTTCCGGCATCTGCAGAAGTCCTTGTGTCTATCTATGGAGGGAAATGGATAGCTGACATTTCCCGCCAAGACCCTGAACCAGGTCTCCAACCATCTGAATCTAACCTTACCTCAGAGACGGAACGATGAAGACCCAGGGTAGAAAATCTTCTAAACTTCATGGAAAGTTCATTATCAAGGTACGCATACGTTACCATATACTGCCTCGAGACTCATTTTCTTGCAGGCATTTAGAGGGAAATAAAGAAATACAATAGAATACTACAGCAATCTTTACATAAACAGACAATTAGGCCTATTTTTGTAGTCTTTTCCGTTCCTGGGCATTGATATGTCCATACCAGGCCGTGATACAACAACACACATCAAAGTTGCTGGTGAACGCAGCAGGTCAGGCAGAATCTCTAGGAAGAGGTACAGTCGACGTTTCAGGCCGAGACCTCCGTCAGGACTAACTGAAGGAAGAGTTACTAAGAGATTTGAAAGTGGGAGGGGGAGGGGGAGGGGGAGATCCGAAATGATAGGAGAAGACAGGAGGGGCAGGGATGGAGCCAAGAGCTGGACAGGTGATTGGCAAAAGGGATATGAGAGGATCATGGGACAGGAGGACCAGGGAGAAGGAAAAGGGAGAGGGGGAGAAAAACCCAGAGGATGGTCAAGGGGTATAGTCAGAGGGACAGAGGGAGAAAAAGGAGAAAGAGAGAAAGAATGTGTGTATATGAATAAATAAGGGATGGGGTACAAGGGGGAGGTGGGGCATTAGCGGAAGTTAGAGAAGTCAATGTTCATGTCATCAGGTTGGAGGCTACCCAGACATTTGACTTCTCTAACTTCCGCTAATGCCCCACCTCCCCCTCGTACCCCATCCCTTATTTATTTATATACACACACTCTTTCTCTCTCTCTCCTTTTCCTCCCTCTGTCCCTCTGACTATACCCCTTGCCCATCCTCTGGGTTTTTCCCCCCCTCCCCCTTTTCCTTCTCCCTGGTCCCCCTGTCCCATGATTATCTCATATCCCTTTTGCCAATCACCTGTCCAGCTCTTGGCTCCATCCCTCCCCCTCCTGTCTTCTCCTGTCATTTTGGATCTCCCCCTCCCACTTTCAAATCTCTTACTAGCTCTTCCTTCAGTTAGTCCTGACGAAGGGTCTCAGCCCGAAACGTCGACTGTACCTCTTCCTAGAGATGCTGCCTGGCCTGCTGCTTCACCAGCAACTTTGATGTGTGTTGCTCGAATTTCCAGCATCTGCAGAATTCCTTGTGTTTACATGATACAAGAAGTTAGGATGCTTACCACTGTGCACCTATAGAAGTTCGTCAAAGTTTTTTGGTGACATGCCAAATCTACATAAGTTTACAAGTAGATACCCTGTCATGCCTTCGTCATGATGATACTTTGGTGCTGGTCACAGGACAGATCCCATGATATTCCACGTCAAGGAATTTAAAGCTACTGAACCTCTCCACCTCCGATCACCTAATGAAGACTGATTCATGGACCTCTGGCCTCTTCCTCCTGTAGCTGGTAATCAGCTCCTTGGTTTTGCTGCTGTGAGTGAGAGGTTGTTCTTACAGCACCACTCAACCAGACTTTCAATCTCCTTTCTATGTTCCGATTTGCTCGAATTTTGATTTGGCCAACAACAGTGATGTCATCAGGAAACTTAAATAAGACATTGTCAAGTACGTGAGGACATGTAATTAAGGCAAGAAGGATAAGTTTAAAGGAGATGTGTGGAGCTCTGTTCTTTTTAAACACGGAGAGCGTGTGTCTGGAAGTAGCAGCCTGGGAGAGTGGTGGCAGCATATAGGATCTTGGCATTGAGGAGAGACGTGAAGAGACTGAAGATACTGAAATCTGCAGCCGCCAACAATCTACTGGAGGAAATCAGACGTTCTAGCAGTGTTTGTGAGGAAGGAAACTTTCAACATTTCCAGTCAAAATCTTGCGTCAGGACTTGGCGGTGTTTCAGAGGCTGCCAGGACACCTATGAGTATATAGAGACTGGGTCATGGGTAGGCAGAACAGAACTAGTTTAAAATGACACAGTGGTCAGCACAGACATTTTGGGCCGAACAGCCTGTTCCCGTACTTTACTGTTCCATGTGTCGCACACGTTGTTCATGATCAAGTATACATTCTGTAAAACTCTGCAAGTCATCTTGAGCTGGATAAAGTAGAGTCAGACACCAGTACAGCACAGATACAGGCCCTTCAGCCCAACAAGTCTATGCTAACAATTGTGCTCACCCAGTTTCCTGCTGGCTCATATCCTACTGAGCCCCTATCTATTCAGTGCTTCTCAACTGATGCTATTGTACCTGCCCGAACCACCTCTTCTGGCAACTTGTTCCATAGACTCTCCATCCTCTGCCCCTCAGGTCCCTTTCAAATCCTCCCCCGTCATCCCAAATTAATCCCACTAGTTTTGGACTCCCCTAGCCTGAGGAAAAGGTTCTTACAATCCATCTTATCTATGCCCCTCCTAATCTTAAACATTTCTATAAAGTTGTCCCTTATTCAAAGATTCAAAGCACAATTGGAGTACTGCGCAGACACAACAGGAACGTTCCCGCGCAGGTCTGACAAAGAGCTTGAAAAAGCACCAAATTTTTCGATGGGAGTCGTCGACTGCAGTACTGCGCAGATACAACAGGAGCATTCCCATCCAGGTCCAACAAAGATTTTCGATGGGAAACCCAGTCTCTAGAGAAGAGCGGTACTGCCCAGCAGAGTGGTCCTCATGGGACCGGTCATCATCGGAGTGGTCTGAGTCAGTTAGAAGGCTTTGGCTCAGCAGGGCTTTGGCGAGAACCATTAGAACATGAGAAATAGGAGCAGGAGTAGGCCATCCGGCCCATCGAGCCTGCCCTGCCATTCAATAAGATCATGGCTGATCTGTCCGTAAACTCAGGTCCATCTACCTGCCTTTTCCCCATAACCCTTAATTCCCTTACTATGTAAAAACCTATCTAACTGTATCTTAAATGTATTTAGTGAAGAAGCCTCAACTGCTTCCCTGGGCAGAGAATTCCACAGATTCACCGCTCTCTGGGAAAAACAGTTTCTCCTCATCTCCATCCTAAATCTTCTCCCCTGAATCTTGAGGCAATGTCCCCTAGTTCTAGTCTCACCCACCAATGGAAACAACTTTCCTACTTCTACCTTAGCTATCCCTTTCAAAATTTTGTATGTTTCAATAGGATCCCCTCTCATTCTTCTGAACTCCAGACAGCATAGTCCCAGGCAACTCATTCTCTCCTCATAGGTGAACCCCTTCATTCCTGGAATCAACCTGGTGAACCTCCTCTGCACTGCCTCCAAAGCCAGTATATCCTTCCTCAAGTATAGAGACCAGAACTGCACACAGTACTCCAGGTGCAGCCTCACCAGTACCCTGTATAGTTGCAGCATAACCTCCCTGCTCTTGAATTCAATCCCTCTGGCAATGAAGACAACATTCCGTTTGTCTTCTTAATAACCTGTTGTACCTGCAAGCCAACTTTTTGTAATTCATGAACAAGCACTCCCAAGTCCCTCTGCACAACAGCATACTGCAACCTTTCACCATTTAATTAATAATCTGCTCTTCTATTATTCCTTCCAGAGTGGATGATCTCGCATTTACCAACATTGTATTCCATCTGCCAAACCTTGGCCCACTCACTTAACCTATCTATATCCCTCTGCAGACTCTCCACATCCTCTGTACAATTTGCTTTTCCACTCAGTTTAGTGTCATCAGCAAATGTCGCTATGCTACACTCAGTCCCCTCTTCCAAATCATCAGTGTAAATAGTAAACAGCTGCGGGCCCAGCACCGACCCCTGCGGCACCCCACTCACCACTGATGCCAACCGGAGAAACAGGGGGATGGGAACCCACACAGAGATGAAGAGGGAAGTGATGCAGAGTCCAAAGCTAGAGTTAGTGAAGAAAACAGTAAGAGCAGAGTGCATAAAAGTAAAAAGCAAAAATCGCATCGGTCACTAGATTCTAAAAGGACAATGAGCACAAGAGCACTTTATCTAAATGCCCGTAGTATTAGAAACAAGGTTAGTGAACTTGTGGCACAGATCAGTACCGAGGCATATGATTTAGTGGCCATTACAGAAACCTGGCTGCAAGGTGGAGATGACTGGGAATTAAATATCCAAGGGTATCAGGTAATACGGAAAGATAGGCAGGAAGGCAGAGGAGGTGGGGTGGCGCTCTTGATTAGGGATGAGATCAGGGCGATTGTGAGAGACGATATAAGATCTACGGAGCAGAATGTTGAGTCTATCTGGGTAGAGAATAAGAATAATAAAGGGAAAAAAATCACTGGTGGGTGTTGTCTATAGGCCACCTAATAAAAATACTGCAGTGGCAGAGACGATTAATCAAGAAATAACTGAGGCTTGTAGGAATGGAACGGCAGTTGTCATGGGGGATTGTAACTTCCACATAGATTGGGTGAATCAGGTTGGTCAAGGAAGTCTTGAGGAAGACTTCATAGAATGCATTCGTGATGGCTTTCTTGAGCAGCATGTTAGTGAACCTGTAAGGGAAAATGCTATCTTAGATCTAGTCCTGTGCAATGAGACAGGTAAGATTAATGATCTTGTAGTCAGGGATCCTTTTGGAAAGAGTGATCATAGTATGATTGAATTTCGCATTCAGATGGAGGATGAAATAGTTAGACCTAAAACTAGTGTATTATGCTTGAACAAGGGAGACTACAACGGGATGAGGGAGGAGTTGGCTAATGTGGATTGGGAGCACAGGCTATTTGGTGGGGCAGTTGAGAAACAGTGGAACACTTTCAAAGAGATTTTTCACAGTGCTCAACAAAAGTACATTCCAGTCAAAAGTAAGGACAGTAAGTTTGGGGAGAGCCAGCCTTGGATAACTAAAGAAATAAAAGATAGTATCAAATTAAAAGGTGATGTGTACAAAGTCGCAAAGAGTAGTTGGAGACTGGAGGATTGGGAAAACTTTAAAAAGCAACAGAGAACTACTAAACAAGAAATAAGGAAAGGGAAGATAGAGTATGAAAGTAAATGAGCACAAAATTTAAAAACAGGTAGCAAAAGTTTTTATAAATATATAAAGCAGAAGAGAGTGGCTAAAGTCACCTGACTCCAGTGGCGTATCGGTAAGTTCATTCCTTATTTCTTATTCAATTCTAGAGAGAATAGGGAGCATGTCCACAAAAACAGTGTTCTGTTCTGGCTGTCGGATGTGGGATTTCCAGGAGGCTCCCAGCCTCCCCAGTGGCCACATCTGCCCCAGGTGCGTCGAGATGCAGCTCCTTAGAGACTGCGTTGGGGACTGGAGCAGCAGCTTGATAATCTTCGCCTTATCAGGGAAAGCGAGGCAGTGATAGCTACAGGGAGGTAGTCACCCCAAGGTGACAGGAGAGGGCAAGGGGAACTTCAGATAGTGGAGAGCACCCCTGTGGTCTACCCCTCAACAATAAGTACTCCATTTTGAGTAGTACTGGGGGGATGACCTCCTCGGGCCATGCCTCTGGCACTGTGGCTTAGAAAGGTAGGGAACGGAAGAGGATGGGAGCAGTTATAGAGAACTCTATAGCCAGTGGGACAGATAGGTGATTATGTGGATGCATAAAAGAAACATGGATGACAGTTTGCCTCCCAGCTGCCAGGGTCCGAGATGTTTCTGGACACATCCACAATATCCTGAAAAGGGAGGGTGAGCAGCCAGAAGTCATGGCACATATTGGTATTACGAACTGTAACGCTTTAGAAATAAACTAGCAGCAAGAGATTTCACACTTAGTCGGGTTTGAACGTTAAAACCTCTATCTTTATTAGTATCTACTTATAATGTCGTAACTTATCCAAGATAAGCAAATGTTAACAGTGTTATGTGTGTATGTATGTGTGTAGTATAGCTCCCAATCTACGTTAAGCTTAGGAAAACAAAGCTTAGAGTCTTGAGATGGTAAAGTAGGAAAGTTCAATTCATCCACGGAATAAATGGTAAGAGAGAGGTATTCGTAATCCAGGGTAAATGTAGAGAGAAGGCAATTACGTCGAATTCCACGGGTTCTACGATGGTAATTAATAAATATCAGTTGTCGAGGATCCTCTGTCGAGCCGTTCCAAATCCACATACGAGTTCCCACCAGAGTGATCTGTCACAGGGATGTTGTCTTCAAGTGATTACACATAACATACCCAGGCAAGGGTTAACTTCGAGTGGTCCCACAGGACATTCCTTAATCCACTCCTATGGATTATGCAAAGTGACAGCCACACATTCGATGTGCACTGGATCGATAACCAACCCACCCTTGTGGGTGCAGCAGAGTTCCAGATCCCCAGCCTCGACAAGCTGGAGCTGCTCCCCTTTTCCAGGTAGGTAGGTAGGTTTCTTTCTCTCTCTCTCTCTCCCCCCCGCCCCTCTCCCTCTCCCTCCCGACTTCTGACCATGACTGTCTGTGTCCTTGTTTTAAAGCTAAACAAGCTGCAAGTCAGTCAGTGAGCAATATCACAGTCCCGCCTCATTTAGACGCTCCTGAGGTGACAATCCACAGTGAACGAAACCTGTGGGTTCGTAACATTGGTAGCAACGACATAGGAAGGAAAAGGGAGGAGGTCCGAAATAAAGAATATAGGGAGTTAGGACGGAAGCTGAGAAGCAGGACTCTAAGGGTAGTAATCTCAGGATTGCTGCCTGTGCCAGGCGACAGTGAGGATAGGGGTAGAATGAGGTGGCAGATAAATGCGTGGCTGAAGAATTGGAGTGGGGGCAGTGATTCAGATTTCTGGATGATTGGGACCTCTTCTGGGGCGGGTGGGACCCGTACAAAAGGGGCAGGTTGCACTTGAATCTGAGGGGGATTGATATTCTTGTGGGCAGATTTACGGGAGCTGTTGGGAGTGGTTTAAACTAATATGGCGGGGGATGGAAACCAGGATGACAGAGCTGAGGATGAGCCAGCAGGATTACACGTAGATGATGGGTGTAACATGATTGAAAGGAAGGACAAGTCAATGACTGGGTACAAATACAGAGCAAAGAGTTGAATTATAGTACACAGACAAAGTTCAAAAGGGCAAAGAATGCAGAAGTGCTGTATTTAAATGCGCAAAGCTTTCAGGGTAAGGTGGACGAACTTGTGGCACAAGTAGAGATTGGTTGGTATGACGTTGTGGAGATCATTGAGCTGTGGCTGAAACAAGGCCATAGCTGGGAGCTTAACATCAAAGGATATACCTTGTATTGAAAGGACAGGCAGGAAAGTGTAGGCAGTGGGGTGGCTCTGATGGTAAGAGATGGAATTATGTCCTTAGAAAGAGGTGACATTGGGTCAGAGAATGTTGAATCTTTGTGGGTGGAGTTAAGAAATTGCAAGGGTAAAAAACAATTGTGGGAATCATATATAGGCCTCCAGATAGTAGCCAAGATGTGAAATTGCAAAGGGAGCTGGTAAAGACATGTAATAATGGTAATGACACAATTGTAATGGGGGACTTCGATATGCAAGGCAATTGGGAAAATCATACTGGGGTCGGATTGCAAGAGAGGGAATTTGTTGAGTGCCTACAAGATGGCCTTTTAGAGCAGCTTCTGCTTAAACCTTCTCGGGGAAATATGTTGTGTTATCACCCAGATCTTATTAGCGAGCTTAACATTAAGGAACCCTCAGGAGGCAGGTAGTACGGTGGAGCAGACTCAATGGGCTGAATGGCCTAAATCTGCTCCCATGTCTTATGGTCTAATTATTCTCAAAGGATGCATGTAGTACACAACCCTGAAATTCATCTTTCCCACAGGCAGTCACAAAACACAGAAACACCGTGGAACCCAGTCAAAGAAAAACATCAACCACCCCCACACTGAAAAAAGAATTGCGCAAACAGCAACAACAAAAAAGGCAAAAAACCCAGCAGATGAAACATAAAATCAAAGTCTCTTACGTTCTAGGGAATAATGACCTAGCCTGGCCAACTTCTCTCTCAACCTCAAGCCTTCCAGTCCTGGCAAAGTTATTATCAGTCTGGCATAGCCCAGTCCCAACCCAGCTGGAACCCAAACATTGTGACAGAATATAAATCCAACCTGACTCAGAAATGTCAGATTGCCCTACTGAACAGTTGGAAAGCCCAAGTGTGGGTTTCATCCATCAGGAATGCAAGAATATTGCCCTGCTTATTCTGCACTTTGAAACTGCTCCAAGTCTATGCTGCAACTCAGATCTCTGGGGTTTTTACACTGATAAGTGTCCTGGTGGTCAGGTTCAAACCAGGACCTGCACCTGATGTCTCAGCTCCAATTACCTGCCAGTTCTCCACACTAGTGACGACACAGTCCTGCTGTGGCAAGGAAATGAGCCAAGTGAGTAAATAACATTTTTAAAATGCAAAACAAAATGACTGCAGATGCTGGAAGTCTGAAATAAAAGGAAAGGATACTGAGATACTCAGTGGGTCAGGCAGCATCATTTCAGATCACTGAAGAAAGGCGATTGCCCGGGAACGTTAAGACTGTTTCTCTCTTTGCAGGTACTGCCTCATTTACTGAGTAATCCCGGTATTTCCTGCTCTGTTTTATATTTTATAGGCATAGGGTGCCTCGGCGGCATAGTGGTTAACGTGACGCTATTATCACTTGGGATGTTCCAGAGTTCAAAGGTCAACTTTGGCGCCAAATGTAAAGGGCTCTCCCTGCGGGCAGATGAGATTCCTCCGAGTGCTCTGGTTTTCTCCCAAATTCCAAAAAAGTACCCGTTAGTAGGTTAATTGGTCTTTGTAAATTGTGCTGTGATTAGGCCAGGGTGAAACAGGTGGGTTGCTAGGCAGTAGGACCTGTTAGGCCAGAAGGGCCTGTTCCACTCTGTATCAATAAATAAACTTAAATAGGCAAGTAAGTATATAATCAGAAACAAGAAAAGATCTGCAGATGCTGGTAATCCGAACAACACACACAAAAATGCTGGAGGACCTCAGCAGGCCAAACAACATCCGTGGAAAAAAGTACAGTTGACGCTTCAGGCTGAAGCCCTTCGGCAAGACAGGAGAAAACTGCTGAGGAGTGGATTTAAAAGGTGGGGGGAGAGGGGAGAAACACCAGCTGATAGATGAAACCTGAAGGTTGGGTTGGGGGGCAAAGAAGCAAAGAGCTGGGAAGTTGATTGGAAAAAGAGACAGAAGGCCATGGAAGAAAGAAAAGGGGGGAGGAGCACCAGAGGGAGGTGATGGGCAGGCTTGGAGATAAGGTGAGATAGAGAAAGGGCGATGGGAAATGGAGGGGTGGGTTTGGGGGGCATTACCAGAAGTTTGAGAAATCAATGTCCCTGCCATCAGGTTGAAAGCTACCCAATTAAATAATCAGAATCAGACTTATTACGGTGTGATTTTTGTTTTCTTTTTGTGGTAGCAATGTAAAGCAAAACAAAATTGCTATAACCTGCAAAGTAAATAAATAGCACAACAAATGGAATAAGGATAAAGTGATCATGGACCATTCAGAAATCCGATGATGGGGTGGAAGAAGCTGTTCCTGGATGGCTGATACACTGTATAAAACAATTTCAAACATAAAACCAGAATGCTGGAAGAACTCAATGGGTCAGGCAGCATCTGTGGAGGCAAAAGGTGTAACTGGACATTTCAAGAGCCCCAGATCAGGACTTGTCATCAGTTTTGTTCCATTCTTATCCTCTAAATCCAATTCCAAGCAGGTTTCTAAAATGTGTAAGTATCATTGGTGTGTTGTAGTGATTGCAAACATCAAGATAAAAATAGTTTCAAAGCAGGCTTTGGAGAAGGATGCAGAAGAGGTTCACTAGGATGCTGCCTGGATTTAGAGAAATGAGGAGAGATGGGACAAACTGGGTCATTTTGGCTAGAATAAGAGGCTGGGGGGGGCCTTAGAGTGGCTTGTAACGTGATGACAAGCAGGCGTAGGGCACAGAAGCACCTGCCATCAAGGACGCAGACACAGAAAGGTGCCGGAAAAAGGCCAACTACGTCACAAAGGATCTGGCCCGTCCTGCTCATGGACTGTTCGTTCCGCTCCCAACAGGAAAGAGGCTTCGCAGCTTCTACCCGGCCCACGAGGGTCAAAAATAGTTACTTCCCACAAATCATCAAGCTGATCAACACCTCACCCACCAGCATACCCCATCACATCTCATCTGATCTGCATATACATCACCTAGCGTCACTTTATGTGTGTACAATCAGTCTATGTATAGAACAGTTACTCGTACAGTGTATTGCTATCTATTATGCTTTTTATTAGACCATAAGACAAAGGAGCAGAAGTCGGCCATTCAGCCCATCGAGTCTGCTCCGCCATTTTATCATGAGCTGATCCATTCTCCCATTTAGTCCCACTCCCCCGCCTTTTCACCATAACCTTTGATGCCCTGGCTACTCAGATACCTATCAATCTCTGCCTTAATTACACCCAATGACTTGGCCTCCACTGCTGCCCGTGGCAACAAATTCCATAGATTCACCACCCTCTGACTAAAAAAATTCCTTTGCATTTCTGTCCTGAATGGGCGCCCTTCAATCTTGAAGTCATGCCCTCTCGTACTAGACTCCCCCATCATGGGAAACAACTTTGCCACATCCACCCTGTCCATGCCTTTCAACATTCGAAATGTTTCTATAAGGTCTCCCCTCATTCTTCTAAACTCCAAGGAATACAGTCCAAGAGCGGACAAACGTTCCTCATATGTTAACCCTCTCATTCCCGGAATCATTCTAGTGAATCTTCTCTGTACCCTCTCCAACGTCAGCACATCCTTTCTTAAATAAGAAGACCAAAACTGCCCACAGTACTCCAAGTGAGGTCTCACCAGCGCCTTATAGAGCCTCAACATCACATCCCTGCTCCTATACTCTATTCCTCTAGAAACGAACGCCAACATTGCATTCGCCTTCTTCACTACTGACTCAACCTGGAGGTTAACCTTAAGGGTATCCTGTACGAGGACTCCCAAGTCCCGTTGCATCTGAGAACTTTGAATTCTCTCCCCATTTAAATAATAGTCTGCCCGTTTAATACTTCTGCCAAAGTGCATAACCATACACTTTCCAACATTGTACTTCATTTGCCACTTCTTTGCCCATTCTTCCAATCTATCCAAGTCTCTCTGCAGACTCTCCGTTTCCTCAGCACTACCGGCCCCTCCACCTATCTTCGTATCATCAGCAAACTTAGCCACAAAGCCATCTATTCCATAATCCAAATCGTTGATGTACAATGTAAAAAGAAGCGGCCCCAACACGGACCCCTGTGGAACACCACTGGTAACCGGACGCCAACCAGAATAGGATCCCTTTATTCCCACTCTCTGTTTCCTGCCAATCAGCCAACGCTCTATCCACGTATGTAACTTTCCCGTAATTCCATGCGCTCTTATCTTGTTAAGTAGCCTCATGTGTGGCACCTTGTCAAAGGCCTTCTGAAAATCCAAATATACAACATCCACTGCATCTCCCTTGTCTAACCTACTGGTAATTTCCTCAAAAAATTGTAATAGTTTTGTCAGGCAGGATTTTCCTTTAAGGAATCCATGCTGAGATCTGCCTATTTGTCATATGCCTCCAGGTACTCTGTAACCTCATCCTTGACAATCAACTCCAACAACTTCCCAACCACCGATGTCAAGCTAACAGGTCTATAATTTCCTTTTTGCTTCCTTGCCCCCTTCTTAAGTAGCGGAGTGACATTTGCAATCTTCCAGTCCTCCGGAACCATGCCAGAATCTATCAACTTTTGAAAGATCATCGCTAATGCCTCCGTAATCTCCACAGCTACTTCCTTCAGAACACGCGGGTGTATTCCATCTGGTCTGGGTGATTTATCTACCTTTAGACTATTCAGCTTCCTGAGTACTTTCTCTGTCGTAATTGTGACTGCGCACACTTCTCTTCCCTGCCACCCTTGAGTGTCCGGTATACTGCTGATGTCTTCCTCAGTGAAGACTGATGCAAAATACGCGTTCAGTTCCTCTGCCATGTCCTTACCTCCCATTACAATTTCTCCAGCATCATTTTCTATCGGTCCTATATCTACTCTCACCTGTCTTTTACTCTTTATATACTCGAAAAAGCTTTGATATTATTTGCTAGCTTCCTTTCATAGTTAATCTTTTCTCTCTTAATGACCTTCTTAGTTTCCTTTTGTAAGGTTTTAAAAACTTTGCAATCCTCTGTCTTCCCACTAATTTTTGCTTCCTTGTATGCCCTCTCCTTTGCTTTAACTTTGGCTTTGACTTCTCTTGTCAACCACGGTTGCATCCTTTTTCCATTCGAAAATTTCTTCTTTTCTGGAATATACCTGTCTTGCACCTTCCTCACTTCTCGCATAAGCTCCAGCCACTGCTGCTCTGCCGTCTTTCCCGCCAGTGTCCCTTTCCAGTCAACTTTGGCCAGTTCCTCTCTCATGCCACTGTAATTTCCTTTACTCCACTGAAATACCGACACAACAGATTTCGGCTTCTCTTTTTCAAATGTCACAGTGAACTCAATCATGTTATGATCACTGCCTCCTAAGGGTTCCTTCACCTCAATCTCTCTAATCACCTCCGGTTCATTACACAATACCCAGTCCAGTACAGCCGATCCCCTAGTGGGCTCAACAACAAGCTGTTCTAAAAAGCCATCTCGCAGACATTCTACAAATTCTCTCTCTTGAGATTCAGTGCCGACCTGATTTTCCCAATCCACTCGCGTGTTAAAATCCCCCACAATTATCATAACACTGCCCTTCTGACAAGCCCTTTCCATTTCCTGTTGTAATTTGTAGTCCACATCCCTGCAGCTGTTTGGAGGCCTATAAATAACTGCCATCAGGGTCCTTTTCCCCCTGCTATTCCTTAGCTCAACCCATAAAGATTCTGCACCTTCCGATCCTATATCACCTCTTTCTAATGATTTAATATCATTTCTTACCAATAAAGCCACGCCTTCCCCTCTGCCTACCTTCCTATCCTTCTGATACACCGTGTATCCTTGGACGTTCAGCTCCCAGAGACATGCATCCTTTAGCCACGTCTCAGTGATGGCCACAATATCATTCCTGCCAATCTGTAGCTGTACGACAAGATCATCCACCTTATTCCTTATGCTGCGTGCATTTAAGTATAACACCTTAAGACCAGTATTTGGTACTTTTTGCTTTGATTTCACTGCAACTTTATTGCACTGCAACTCATCCCAATGGCTACAAATTTGCCCCATCACTTGCCTGTCTTTCCTGACATCTTTACTGCTCATTATCTTAGATTTATTTCTGTTTTCCCCTTCCTCCACTCTGTCATTCCGGTTCCCATCCCCCTGCCAGATGAGTTTAAACCCTCCCTAACAGCTCTATTAAACTTTCCCGCCAGGATATTGGTCCCCTTCGGGTTCAGATGTAACCTGTCCATTTTGAACAGGTCATACTTCCCCCAGAAGAGATCCCAATTATCCAAGAATCTGAAGCCCTGCCCCCTACACCAGTCTCTCAGCCACGCATTCATCTGCCTGATCCGACTACTCTTGCCC
This sequence comes from Mobula hypostoma, assembly GCF_963921235.1. Taxonomy (NCBI): domain Eukaryota; kingdom Metazoa; phylum Chordata; class Chondrichthyes; order Myliobatiformes; family Myliobatidae; genus Mobula; species Mobula hypostoma. The sequence goes on from NC_086125.1 coordinate 20,230,792, forward strand.
TCACTAGCACGTGGCACAGGTAGCAATCCCGAGATTACTACCCTGGAGGTCCTGCTTCTCAGTTTCCTTCCTAACTCCTGGAAATCTCTCTTCAGGATCTCCTCCTTTGTCCTATCTATGTCATTGGTACCAACATGTACCAAGACAACTGGCTGCTCACCCTCCCCCTTCAGAATATTCAGGACCCGATCCGAGACATCCCGTACCCTGGCACCTGGGAGGAAACACACCATGCGGGTATCTCTATCAGGCTCACAGAATCTCCTGTCCGTTCCCCTGACTATGGAATTCCCCACGACTCCCTCCTTCTCTCCTGCACAACAGCGCCAGGCTCAGTGCCAGAGACCCGGTCACCATGGGCGTCCCCCGTCAGGTCATCCCCCTCAACAGCATCCAGAACAAGATATTTGTTGCTGAGGGGGACAGCCACAGGGGTGCTCTCCACTATCTGGGCATTTCCCTTCCCTCTCGTGACAGTCACCCAGTTTTCTGACCCCTGTAGCCTAGGGATGACTACCTCCCTGTAGCTCCTGTCTATCACCTCTTCACTTTCCCCGATAAGCAGTAGGTCATCAAGCTGCAGTTCCAGATCCCTAACACGGTCTCTGAGGAGCTGCACCTCGGTGCACCTGGCGCAGATGTGGCCATCAGGGAGGCTGGAGGTCTCCCAGCATTCCCTCATCTGACACCCTGAACAAAGCACTAACCCTGCAGGCATGCTATCTAATTCTACAGGAATGAAACAGGAAAAATAAGTCTACTCACCCACTTAGCTCACCAAACAGATGAACTTTTTAAACTGGTAGCTCGTACCATTAGCTGTGAGAGCCCTACTGTTCCTGTCTGTCCGGGCCAACTCTGGATCCAATACAGCATAAAAAGGACAATAAATATAAAGAATTGTGTTCTTCATATTTATTGTCCTTTTTATGCTGCATTGGATCCAGACTAACAATCACTTTGATCTCATTTACAGTGGTATGCAAAAGTTTGGGCACCCCCGTCAAAATTTCTGTTACTGTGAATAGCTAAGTGAGTACAACATGAACTGATTTCCAAAAGGCATAAAGTTAAAGATGACACATTTCTTTAATATTTTAAGCAAGATTAATTTTTTATTTCCATCTTTTACAGTTTCAAAATAACAAAGAAGGAAAAGGGCCCAAAGCAAAAGTTTGGGCACCCTGTATGGCAGTACTTAGTACCATCCCCCTTGTCAAGTATCACAGCTTGTAAACACTTTCTGTGGCCAGTTAAGAGTCTTTCAATTCTTCCTTGCAAAAGGCTTCTAGTTCTGTGAGATTCTTGGGCCGTCTTGCATGCACTGTTCTTTTGAGGTTTATCCACAGATATTTGATGATGTTTAGGTCAGGGGACTGTGAGGGCCATGGCAAAACCTTCAGCTTGTGCCTCTTGAGGTAGTCCATTGCGGATTTTGAGGTGTGTTTAGGATCGGGGTACAGTGCTAATTTTTTAGGTACCAGGGCTGACAAAATGCTTGCCATTTCCTACATCCTCTATATATGTCACACCCAATTTCTGTACCTGCTCATTTCATGTACTGGGCAACTTCCTTGCCCATTCATGTAATGAGCAGGTACACAAATTGGGTGTGACATATATATATGAATAGGGCTTCTTATAATGTCAAGCATTAAACCAAGATGAAAGAAATATATGAATTCCAGAGCTCCACAGAAATATAGTGATAGTTAAGACATTAACAAGATTACAGCCTATCACTACATTTCAGTGTATAACTGGTACAATAAAACATATAATACTTAATTTAATAATTTGACAGAGTATTGCACAGTTGCGCTCACTAATTATCATAAAATATAATTATCAAGCAAGTCAAGAAAAAAACAGTAATCATGTATTTTACCAATTTAAAAGTAATTACCTACTTACCAAATGCCACCAATGAGAAGTTTCACAATAATTTCCACAAAGGGTCAGGCATAATATGTGTTCGAGGGTCTGAAGCAACTCTTGTCCTGGTGTCATCTGCTGATCTGTGGTACCGCAGCCATGATGTGACATATGGCTCAGGATTCCACTGAACTAGAGGAGGTCCGTGTAGTTTAACAAACATAAGTGTTGATACATGAGTTATGAGAATTGTTGAGCATGTTGTTGTTATTATCAAGTTCATGTGACTGAATCCTCTCTCACACTCAGCAGTACTAATCGGAATAACTTGTGAACAGCTCAGAAACGGGTGTAAATCTTGGGGGATGTGGCGTCCATGATCCTCCACATAATCTCTGAAGGCACTTATTACAGAGGAAGAAGAAAGCTTAAACCTCTTACAGAGAGATGATATTGCAGCTTCTCCATAATTAGGCAGTATTTCAGCAGGCCATTATATTTATCAAGGACACACATTTCATTTAACAGGGATTTGTACATTCTTTGAGGTTTAGAAGTTTAAGAACCTTGCAAGGATGTTGCCGTGAACATACGGTGCTGCAAATTGTTTATAAGACTAGTAAGAAACTGTAGATAATTACTGGAGACAACTTTGTTGTTGTTTGTTAAGGTAATTTCTCCAAACTTCCCCTTTTCAACTGCCTCTTGAGCTTCTAGAGTTTTTGTACTAGGTTGCTCTTTCAGTCCATGCAGTGATCTTACACTCCGTTGGATCAGTTTGTCTGCATGAACAATCGTAGTACTGTAGTGCGTTTCTATAAACACTCTGACAGTAAACCAAGTTCATGCAATGTGTCCTATGTTAGAGCTAAGTCCAATAGAAACTGTTCTGAAGAGAGTCTTTTCAGACCTTCATAGGTTTTTCTGTCACTCCCAGATCTTGTTTCATCCTTCATTGCTTTTTCAAAATGAAAACACAGTGCTTCATAATTTTGCCACACTGCTGCCATAAGTGATTGAAAATGATTTATTCCTTGAACTTCTCTCACCGAATCACCGACTGCAAGTTCTAACCTATGATTAAGACAGTGCCAAATTATCACATTAGGGTAATGTTCCTTGAGAATTGTAGCAACACCAGATTTGACACCAAGCACCATGCTCACCCCATCACTTGCAAATGCTACAAGGTTCTGTTTCAAGTAAGAGTCATCAAACCCATGGTTATTGAGACAGTTCAATAGATGCTTAGCAATAGTTGCAGCTTTCTGATCAGGCAGTTCAATGGGGATCACCTTCCTCATCACTTTCACATTTCAAATAAACTATTAGGGTGGTCTTAATGCTCAGGCTTGTCGATTCGTCAATGAGAACAGAAAATTTGCCATTTATCTGCTTGATATGCTGGCAAATTTTCTTTTTCATATTAATGGCTAAATGATTACAGTAATTATCTCTGTAGCACTAGTGCAGGAATGCAGTCCAATTCCAATATCAATACCATTTTTTTTTAAGTTCCAATAAGCCAAAGTGATCAGAGTATGGTCTGTCATTCTGAGCTAAATAATATGCAGAATGAAAAATTGAACAAGTTGCCTTTAGATGTGAAGCATTCATGGTGTCACATAATTTTCCAAGAGCATCTTCACTAGCTATATTTTCAACACTTAGAGCAGCAGTGTGAGCTTTTGATAGTTTGTGATCAACTATATTTCTCTGAGAGACTTCAAGTGTGTACTTCGATTGGCTCCACATAATAGGATACTTGGTACAACTGCCATGCCAATTCTCCCGTGATCTTTAAGTTCTTGAGGCTGTAGCGCTTTACATAGCTGGCCAGCCATCCCTTACTAGCCTTAAACTCCTTCCTCTCCCTCTCCTCAACCCCCTCACAGTAGTGCTCACAGAGGCTAAGTGCTTTTTCACGCATCATTTTGCCATCAACAGGGATATGCTTCTGTGACATGTCCTCCAGCCACACACTTAATGCTTTCTCAGTCTATGCAAGCACTTTATCATGAACCAGAGAGACCATTTTTGCCGTTGTAGGTCCACGAATTTCAGCTTCTTCCTGCTTTATTGTGTGAATGCTCGATTCGTTCTTACCGACCTTACGGCCCACTTCAGCAAGCAGCATGCCTCTTTTCAAAAGATCTAAGATTTTTATTGTCTCGGTGAACAACGCTCAAACAACGAGTGCTGGGGAGAGACTGAGGGTCTGTGAAATGGCGGGAGGCTACAGCAGAGAATGCTGGGACAACAGGTCGAGCGAGGAGGAATTTCACAAAACAGTCACAGCTCCAGGATTTCACCAAAAACGATCAAATATCCTAATGTTACTAGTGGTATTTTCCCCACCAGCCACTACCCCTTCTCCAACCCCCACTTCCGTAAAATTCCCTCTATTTAATATGCGGCTGCTGTTAAATTCCCCACTTGTTTATTTTGACTTTTTTTCCCCAGACATGCCGGAGTGGCTCTCCGGTGAGATCCAGCAGTACTGTACTCCTGTTTGGGATCATTATCCTGTTGTAGAAGCCATGCTCTTTTCATCTGTCGGACAATGCTGAGGATGTTCTACGAGTCTGTGGTGGCCAGTGCGATCATGTTTGCTGTTGTGTGCTGGGGCAGCAGGCTGAGGGTAGCAGACACCAACAGAATCAACAAACTCATTCGTAAGGCCAGTGATGTTGTGGAGATGGAACTGGACTCTCTGACGGTGGTGTCTGAAAAGAGGATGCTGTCTAAGTTGCATGCCATCTTGGACAATGTCTCCCATCCACTACATAATGTACTGGGTGGGCACAGGAGTACATTCAGCCAGAGACTCATTCCACCGAGATGCAACACTGAGCGTCATAGGAAGTCATTCCTGCCTGTGGCCATCAAACTTTACAACTCCTCCCTTGGAGGGTCAGACACCCTCAGCCAATAGGCTGGTCCTGGACTTATTTCTATCTGGCATAATTTACATATTATTATTTAATTATTTATGGTTTTATATTGCTATATCTATACTCTATTCTTGGTTGGTGCAACTGTAATGAAACCCAATTTCCCTGGGGATCAATAAAGTATATCTATCTATCTATCTATCTTCAGCTTTTTTACAAATGGTGTGATGTTTGCTTCCAGAATTTGCTGGTATTTAATTGAATTCATTCTTCCCTCTACCAGTGAAATGCTCCCCCATGTCACTGGCTGCAACACAAGCCCAAAGCATGATCGATCCACCCCCGTGCTTAAGTTGGAGAGGTGTTCTTTTCATGAAATTCTGCACCTTTTTTTCTCCAAACATTGTTTTGCTCATTGCTGCCAAAAAGTTCTATGTTAACTTCATCAGCCCATAGGACTTGTTTCCAAAATGCATCAGGTTTGTTTGCAAACATCTGATGCTGAATTTCATGGTGAGGACGCAGGAAAGGTTTTCTTCTGATGACTCTTCCATGAAGGTCATATTTGTGCAGGTGTCGCTGCACAGTAGAACAGTGCACCACCACTCCAGAGTCTGCTAAATCTCCTGAAGGTCTTTTGCAGTCAAACGGGGGTTTTGATTCGCCTTTCTAGCAATCCTACAAGCAGTTCTTTTGGAAAGTTTTCTTGGTCTTTCAGACCTCAACTTGACCTCCACCATTCCTGTTAGCTGCCATTTTTTAAAATTACATTACTAACTGAGGAAACGGCCACCTGAAAACACTTTGCTATCTTTTTATAGCCTTCTCCTGCTTTGTGGGCATCGTTTATTTTAATTTTCAGAGTGCTAGGCAGCTGCTTAGAGGAGCCCATGGCTCTTGATTGTCGGGACAAGGTTTGAGGAGTCAGGGTATTTATAAAGCTTTGAAATTTGCATCACCTGGCCTTTCCTAACAATGACTGTGAACAAGCCATAGCCCTGACAAGCTAATTAAGGTCTGAGACCTTGGTAAAAGTTATCTGAGAGCTCAAATCTCATGGGGTGCCCAAACTTTTGCATGCCACTGTACACTCATGTACTGAACAGAGACTTTGTCCCTAGGTAGAAATGCCCAATACCAGCGAGCATGGCTGTAAGGTGAAATGGCAAACATTTAAAGAAATTGTGCAGATTAAGTTAATTTACAAAAAGAGTGAAAGGAGCCCAGAAATCATTGCCAGGAAAGCAGTGAAAGCAGATTTGATCATGGCATTTAGACGGAGACATAGAAATACAGGAACGGACGGATATGGGTAACGTGCAGGCAGATGGTTTCGGTTTGGTTTGGTTTGGTTTAATTTGACTTCATGGTCGACACTGACATTGTGGGCCGAAGGGCCTGTTTCTATGCTGTTGTATATTCTGTAAAGATTTTTAAACAAATGGAACTCCTTATTAAAATGGCATAAAACAAATTAAGTCTAAATCAATGCTCTCTGAGTGGATCCTGTTTAAGCAATGTTATGTTTAAACCTTGTGGAATAAGAAAGTCAAGAGACTAAGTGATTCTGTAGACTAGAATGGAATAAGTTTATTAAATGTATTGGGAAGGTATAACAAAATATAATACCTGCAAAAAAAAAACTAGCAATAATTTAAAAACCAGAAAAAAAAAGAGAGGGGGATTTGAGTCACTCAAAGAACCATTTGGCATTGAACAAGTGACATTTGTGACCAAATTCGGGGAAATTAGAGTAAGGGTACAATTCAGGGCCTCCCTGCACTGCCATATGCTTCTGGGACACCCACTCCCTATGGCAGGGATGTCAAGTCACAGGAAAGATTCTAGCAGTGCTGCCTTTCAAAATTTCCTCAATGCAGTGGGAGGGGCAACGCGAGTGCCGAGTACCCTTATCCAGACCAACATTCTCCGTGTAACGACCCGATCAGCTCCACGGACAGGTCACAGCATTTCAGCCCCGACTCCAGACTTCCACATTAGACGCCCTGTTGCTGCCCAGGCCATGGGGAAGGGTTGCAGGTGGACACAGCAAGTGAACTGTCTCAGGATGCCTCGAGGAAAAAGTGACATCTTCACCTATTCTGATCTACCCAGAACTTCCTACACTCAACTCAGTCCCTGTCAACCTGTTTCCCCCTCCTCCACCCATTATATCCACCCCTCACCCCTTTGTCACCTGCACCCATCACTTTTCCCACTCTCCCCTCCTCTATCTGCCTCACCTGGATCCCTCTATCACTTGCTCCACCCCTTCCCTCACCTCCCCCTCCAACCTGTTGGTCCATTTCCCTCGACAGACGCTACTTGACACAAGGCAATGTTGCAGCTCTATAACGCTCAGGTCAGTCCACACTGGGAGTATTGTGTTCAGCTCCGGTCGCCTCATTATATGAAAGGAGTGGACGCTTTAGAGAGAGTGCAGAGGAGACCTACCAGGGTGGATCAGAGAGCGTGTCTTATGAGGAAAGGTTGAGCGAGCTAAGGCTTTCCTCTTTGGAGCAGATGAGGAGATGATCGAGGTGTTCAAGAGGATAAGAGGAACAGATAGAATGGATAGCCAATGCCCTTTCCCGGGGCAGCGGTGGTTAATACAGGAGGGCAGAATTTTAAAGGGATTGATTCCAGTTATAAGGAGAGATTGAATAGTTGGGGTTGTTTTCCCTGGGGTCGAGGAGGGTGAAGAAAGAGTGACAGAGGAATACACAATTAAGAGGTAAAATAATTAAATAGTTAAAAGGCAAGATAGCAAATTAAAATAACAGGAAAGCAAAAAGGTAAAAATCTTCATCTCAAGGGTGGGGGGAGAGGAATCTCAGACAAGAGGCATTGGTATAAGGTCAGAATAGGTCTATAGCACAGCTATAGGCCTTTCAGCCCATCTAGTCCATGTCAAGCTGTTAACCCAACTCATCCAATCGACCCACATCTGGAGCATAGCTCTCCACACCCCTCCCATCCATGTCCTTGTCCAAACTTCGCTCGAGTGTTGCAATCAAATCTGTATCCACCACTTCCACTGGCAGCTCGATCCACAAGAGGGAGGGGGCGCATTTGTTTTCACAGCAGATGGTGGGAGTTTGGAACGTGCTACTTACAGAGGTGTCGGAGATAGGTGCTCTCACAAAAGCATATAGATTAATACTTGAATAGCTAAAGCATAGAAGGCCATCAGTAATGGACATATTGCAGCTAAATGAAATGAGTGTAGATAGGTAGGACATGATGGGCTGAAGGGCCTGTTTTGTGTTCTATCATTGTGGGAAATTCTGAAACCCACAAACAGACACATCCTCTTACCATTTTATAATAACGTCGCCTCTCATTCTTCTAAACTGTGCCAGACCTTCCAGTTCCACACCCTTATTTCCTTCAGGAAGTCGGGATTCCAGTCCCAGCAGAGGACCAGAACAAGGGTCCTGCCATTCCATTGCTCTGCTCTTGGGATGGTGGTAAGTTCCACACTCCCGCAGCTCTCAAGCCTGTGAGGGTTAAATCCCAGGTAACACAGCAGTCCCCTCTTGAGTAACTGGAGACACTTACTCCTGGGAGGAAAGCAGATGCAACTTTTTGACCTTTTAGTTAAATGCATTTATTGCAGTTTTTAATGTGTTCCATTTTTAAAACATTTTAAATTTCTGAGGATTATTGAATGATATTTAATGAGTTAAGGAGGTGGGATCTTGCCAGCTGTCAGACCCGGCACGTGAGAGCAGCCAGTTGCCCGTAGTGAGCTGGGACCAGAACCGAGCCAAAGTGAGCAGTCATTTGGTACAGCAGAAGATCTTCCCCCATTGCTTTTCTCGGGACATATTACCAAATGCAATTCTGGAGTTCAACTCCTGTGTTGTCCATAAGGACATTTTCCCAATGATCACGTGAGTTTTCCTCCAGGTCCTCGGGTTTCCTCCATAGTCCAAAGGTGTACTGAATAGTCACTGTAAATTGTCCTGTGATTAGGCTAGGATTAAATCGGTGGATTGTTGGGTGGCACCAGAAGAGCTTGTTCTGTGTTGTATATATTATAAATAAAAGTTACTTTACAAATAGCTCCCTGCGCAAATGCTGTGATTGTAAACAAACTACTTGCGAGCCACAGTGTGAAGTTTCCTACAGCTTTATTTGGAAGTATATTCACCTCAGAACCTGTACTTCTTGCATACAAAAGACGTGACTTAAAATACTTTTCTGTACAGATTAAAGCTACATTTTTTTTTGTAAAAAGTCTTGAAGTATTATAAAATGCCTAGAAAATCCTTCTAAGAATAAACTGCCAAGTACATTGGCTGTGTTTCTGTGTGATATATGACTAATAGGAAATAAAATTTTTATTTTGAGTACATAAAACATTTCAAACAACGAAGTACTTTTGAAATGAGTAAATGTTTTTTTTGTTCTTCAGTTTGATTTATTTACAGTTTGTTGTCTTTTTTTTAAAAAAAAATCAGTTAATGCTATAAATGTACATTCTACTGTTTTCAGTTGTGTTTTCTGAGCAAGAATATTGAGAAAAAATATATAATATATATATATAGGTCCTTCATAATTTCAGTCCTCTGGTAGGAAGTAACCCAGCTGTCTGGTGCTCTCCCTCTTTCATAAGCTTTGCAAGAATTAAATAAGAGAATCCGAGTGATTTTGAATTAGCTTTACCTTGTCTGTTCCATCCATGATAGAAAGCAAGGTAACCATTATCTCTCTCTTCCTCACACCCTGCACCTCTCCTGACCCCCTCGGGCTTAATATCTCTACGTTATCCTCCACGTCTACAAGCCTCAACACAATATCTCTCACGCCACACCCCACCTGACTCATCATCTGCCTCTTCTCCTTCTCTAGGCTTGGCTGCTCATTCCCCAGTTCTATTTGCCCAGGCCTATCTATTATTGTTTTTAAAAAAAGGATATAAAAAATGTTTCTACCCTATTTTTTTTTGGTTATGTGTTAGTAGTCAATGAAACCTGGCCAACAACAGGACAGTCTGCTGAGTTCAGATCACAGTTTCCTCCATGTCTACCACAAGATAGCGCTACCCTTCTCCTTCCTCTTGTGGCCACACCGGCACAGCATATCAACCCATTTGGGATGGGGAAGCTTTACCCAGTGAGTCCAAGATTTGAAACAAACCAAAAGCACAAGGGGAAACTTTCCTCGTCCACCTCATCGCACCCCAAGCCAATTGATTTCAAGGCTCTCTGGACTCCAGGTCGCCAAAGGGTGATCCTGGTCTGGGTAAAAAGCTCTTCGTTTTCATAGCATCTACTAGTGTTGCAAAATGAATCTCCCATCCTGGGATAAGGGGGAAGTTAGAAAAAAAGATCTTGCTCTGGATTAACCAGTAGGCCTCTGAATTAAATTAGAAAAAGACAACACCATGAATTCACGGTAATACATACAACTTGCTTTGCACTCTAACTTGTGCCCCTTTGCCCAGGCTCATGAAGAGAGTTTGTACTGCCCGACGTAGTTGGGGGATAGGCTGCATGCACGGAACGGATCTGAAGAACTGACAGAGAAACCAAGCAGCTGTGATCAAATGGTGGAGCAGAATCGATGGGCCAAATGACCTAATTCTGCTCCAAAGACTTATGGACAAACCCTGGTGTTTAACCACTCGCTGGTCCCATCAAATTAAAATCTGGGCACTCATACTGTCAGAGGTTCAGCAGTAGGAATTTGAATCAAGGGGGAAAATTCAGGCGTTCTACTGTAATAACATCTGTCACTGGATTCAGCTGCATGGAGCAGCTAACCAAGGCCCAGAAATCTGTTCTGATCCGAACATGAAGGGGATTTCAAGTCTCTAGACAAGGGCAGTGTGGATGGTTTGATTCCAATCAAACAATTCCCGTTACAAATCGGACAGCGATTTTCACCCAAACTGTTACCAGCCGGATTCACGCCCACAAAGAAGAGCCAGGTTAAACAACTCAAAGTTGCACTAGAATAAACCTGTTCCTTCTTTGAAGGGCAGTATCAAGATGACTCTTCTGGTAAATAACTACAGTGGAAAGAATATTTGACATTTCCTGGAAAAAAAATAAAAGCATATAATCGTCAGGAAACTGGTAATTCAGAACGTTTGAGCTTCTGAGTATGGCTGACGTGGGTTCTATGAATTGGAAAACCTCACTGATTATCTATTGGCTGATGATAAACTCAGTACAAGCCCTGTGCTACAGTTGGCTTGAATTCAGATGGTTTTTGAGGCCAAGGTTTGTCATCAAACTCTGATTTTTCAACTGTAGTGTCGAGATTTTGGAGACTTCTGAGAAAGATCTCACAGACTCTCTCCTTATAATGGACAATAAAAAGAAATAACAAGTGTTCCTCTGAAACACTTAAATAATCATAGTGACACATGGCAGCAATTCCCAAAGGCAGTAAGTGTTAGCAACTTTTTAAACTGAGTAAAAGAAGAGGACTGCAGAGAAGGAAGTCATAACAATTATACATAACGAAATGGCAGCATTTTCGTGCTTGAGGATTTAGTGAGTTAGAGAATTACCTCAGGAATTACTATAATGCTTACAGATCATTGGAGATTCCAGGCCACATTGGAGTCCCATGGAATTGGAACTGCATCTACTGTAACAGGTTAGTTATGTGGCACTGTCTCCTCCTTACTCACGAAAGATGGCAGTGTCAGTTTACTGGCCCGAGTCTTTCTGAAGCCATCTTTTTTTTAAATGGGAACTGGCAAACGCCTGAGGGTGTCAGATATCAGTCACACCAGTGTTCAGAGAACCGAGTCGGGACTGTGGCGGGAGAGGGTTCATTGGCTTGGGCAGTAGTGAAGGATTTTTAAACCCTTGACGGAAGTGATAAAAATGTAACAGTGGACCTCATCGGCGCTTTAACAGGCAGTGAGAACAGTGAGGCCGAAATCCTTCAGTCTTTTGCTTTGTTAAATGAAAAAAATCTCCAGGAATTTCAGAATTAAAAGATGATCCCACTGTAGGTCCTGGCAGTGTTGACTCAGAACTAGCTCCTTCCCACCTGTCTCTTTGAGATAATGAGAGCAGGAATCACAAAAATTAAACATCAGCCCAGGTCCTTATATCCTTTAGGTATTCTTCTTTTGAAAAAAAAAATCGAATGAAGTATTTTATGCAAAAACTTGCATTTTGGTTACTTGTTCAGTCATGTGCTGCATCTGGGCCTGGTGTCCGATTATGGCCGGGCTGGGGCTGGAGTCTGACCAATCAGACATGGAGTGTGGCGAGGGGCTGGACCACTGTTCTGGAGACTCCGGTGACGGGGTCAGGTACGGGTGCTCGTTCTTCAGGTGGAGGTAATGCTTGGGCGCGCCGTCGTGCCCCGCTGTGTAGCTGTGCTTCGAGGTGGGGGGCAGATAGTCCTCAGACGGGGCACCGCCGTGCTGCTTGAAGAAGGCCGGAAGGCCGGCTTGAGACGGCTGAGCCTCCTGGGGGGAGAGGGCCTGGCTGCGCTCGGCCCTCCGCACTACCTCGCCCCTCAGCAGGCCCTGCTGGACGGAGAGGCCGGCGGCGGCGGCAGAAGGCGGGATGCACCTCGGCTGTCCGTTGGGGGTTTGCGAGGGGGCGGCTGGCTGCTCGGCCGGGTTCTTGACGGGGCTCTGTTGACCCATGAGCTGTGGCCCCATGCCAGCCATGGTCAGGTGGCTGGCCTGAGGCAGGAGGAGACCGTGCTGTGAGCTGCCCGCGCGGGCACGCCACTCGAAGGTGCTCATGTTGAGGCCCAGGTTGCCGCCACTCAGCAGGCAGCCAGGCTGGGCTACCATCTGCGGCACGGAGAGGCGAGGCAGCTGGGGCCCACGGCCCATGGAGAGGACAGCGGCAGTCGCACTCTGACCCGCCAGCTCGCCCAAGTCACCCAGCCGGGCCAGCGAAACAGTGAAGGGGCCCTCGAGGATGCTGCCGACAGGCGGGGTGGCCAGCATGGACAGGGAGTTGGCCGGGTGCAGGATCCCCGAGGTGGCCACCACGGGGGAGGCGGGGTTGGCGACGTAGGTCCGCGGTGAGTCCAGGGAGTCCACTGGAGACAGCGTCACGGAGCTCTCCAGGAGCGAGGCCTGGCAATCCAAGCTCAGCTTCTTGCCCTTTGGCTTCGCATCCTTCAACTCCTTGCTCAGGTTGCCAGAGGTGCCGGGAGCCGAGTTCTTTGAGCTGGGCCTCCGGGCTTTCTTGCCCTGGGGCGTCTGTTTGAGGTTGCCCAGGTAGCCGTTGGGGGGGCACATGAGGGGGGACATGGAGTGCCCACCAGCCCCCTGCGGGCTTCGCACGGCGTTGTACTCGTCCAGCAGCTGCACGATGTCGTGGTGCATCCGCTCCTGCGCAATGTCGCGGGGCAGGCGGTCCATGTGGTCCGTGATGTCCCGGTTAGCGAAGTGGTCCAAGAGCATCTTCGCTGCCTCAAAGCTTCCTTCCCGGGCAGCCAGGAATAGCGGCGTCTCCTCCTGAAAAACAGGTCAGGATGACAATCGGATCAGGTTCATTATCACTGGCATATCTAGTCCAACACGTAAACATTACAATCAGACACAACAAGAATAGAAGAAAACAGTGCAATAGCAAGGTAGTGTTTCTGGAATGTTCTGAAATCTGACGGCAGAGGGGAGGAAATTGCTCCTAAAATGTTGAGTGTGTGTCTTCAGGCTCCTGTATCTCCTCCCTGATGGTAGTGAAGAGAAAAGGCCACGTCCTGGATGGTGAAGACCCTTCCATGATGGATGCTGCCTTCTTGAGGCTCTGCCTTTTGAGAATACCCTCGACGGTGGGGCGGGCTGTGCCTGTGATGGAGCCGAGTTCGTCTGCAATCTTCAGCGGCCTCCTTTCATCCTGTCCATTGGCGCCTCCACACCTGGCAGTGATGCCATCACCCAGAGTCCCTCTGCAGAAATTTGCCAGAGTCTTCGGTGACACCCCAAATCTCCTCAAACTCCTAATGAAGTACAGCTACTGACCTGCCTTCTTTGTGCCTGCATTAATGTGTTGGACCAAGGGTACATCCTCTGAGATGCTGACACCCAGAAACCTGAAACTTGCGATGGGATTTCAGAGAATCCACACTTTGGCCACAAGTAAAACAGCGATGGAAATGACTAAATCAGAAAGACCAGCTGCACTGGATAGAAGTTCCTCTGAGGAAGCCCAGGACAAGTGACATGAAGTTAGTTCTAGGGATGCTCCTTTACAAAAGGCGATTGGTGTGTAGAATTGTTAATTTTCTTATAGTTTAACTTTCCTGTGCTTACTTGTATCTTTATATAATCACCTATACACATGTGTACGGGGTCTCTTTTTTTTTGTACGTTAAAATTAAAATGGCTTCTTTGTTATGTTAATCTTTTAAATTGCTGCGTATGTGGATTAAAATGGTTTGTATGTTACGTTAAATGCTGAGAGAGTCTCTAGCTAGACACTTGCTTGGGTTAGTACAGATAACAGGGTGCTATTAGCCAATGGGTGTTCATGTATTAATTTCATAGACTTAGTAATATTTATAAAGGGTACTTGGTAAAACGTACTGTGTGTGCCGGCTGATGATTGACGTTTGGGATCGATTCGGGTGGCAGTGGTACAGCAACTGACCCAGCAGGAAGCGTTCAGGCCGGTGCTGGGCGGGATTTCCCCTAGACATATACGAGCCAATATAGCTGAGCGTTACACATGTAATTGTTCAGTGAATTTTCCAATAATTACACTGCTGGTGTTTAGTGCAGCAAAGAAGGCCCTCCATCTCTGTCTGTCCATGTGGTCCGCATCTCACACGGATATGCAAGGCCTCTTCACTCCCGCTTCCATAACAGTTTTTTTGATTGCTAGCCCTGAGCTGAACCCCTGAACCTGGAGGACCGGTGGACCACTCTTAGTCTGGCCTCTACCCTTTGACCTGTTTAGCATGGGTGACCCTACCAAGAGCCAAAGTACAAGGCCCTGATTCTAGTCAACGAAGCTCCCTGGGTCATTGAGGCAAGCAGGCCTCCAAACCCTACGACAAGGTTGTGGTCATTTTGGAGGAGTCAGAGTATGAGACGACTATGTTTTCCTTTATTTTTTCTTTGTTCTCTCCGTTCTCTCTTCCTCATTTTCTGCTGTTGGAACTCTCAATAAAATGATCATGAGCAAATTGTGACTTCTGAGAAACCTCTGGATCACAAAAATATCAATATCCAATACAAGTTATTCCAATAAGGTGGGATATTAGGGTGGGTAAATGGAAAACTCAGGTCATGGGTTTGTAATCCAGTTCTGGGAAATTAACAAAGTAAAACTCCATTAATCCAGGATCTGAATGCTCACAATTCCCCCTGGCTCTGGGTCTGCCTCTCCCATCAGTCTGGATGGGAGAACAGAATTGGGGCTGGGATCTGGCTCGGGAGCACCAGAGTTCAGAAATGGGGGTAGGTTTGCGCCTGGAGCAGGGCTCCCGAGTGCTTTTGAGTTTCAGCAAGTGAAATTTACAAGCTGAAATTTACCCAGCTCTGCTGCCCTAAACTCATGGCTTCATGGGAAAGTTTATATTACTACACCCCCACCCCAGGTTACAAACTCCCGACTTATGTATAGGTCGCACGAGCATTTGGGAGAGCGGAGGAACGCATTTTCCACGTGCTGTGGGGCTGCAGGCACATTCTGCCTGAGAATACAGCCACATTTCTGACTTCTGAACCGTCAGGTTACGAGCGGCCCACAGGAACGGAACTCCCTTGCAACCTAGGGAATATCTGCACTTTGTAACGTTGCAAAATGTTGATACAGACATGTTGAGTTATAATGAGTTCCACCCAAGAATTTGGGAGATTCGCTGCCTCCAAAGCTACAAGGGCTTGGATAGTCACAAAATTCAGCTGATTTCGTTCCTCACATTTGACTGAGCACCAATCACCAAAGCTGTCTTAACGGACAAAAGAATTAGATTTGACTGGTGTTGCTGAGGAATGGGCTCCGTCTCGCCCTCTGGTCTCAGCTTGGACCAGCAAACTAATGACTGAACTTTAATAATAGCTATTAACATATTCATTGTGTATGCATTCATGTACGCATTTCTAAATGACAATAAAAGAGGACTGAGTGTCCTCATAATCTAATCATTATTGATATTAGTAAGAATTAATACTTATTTATTAGTAATTGATAATAACAATTTTGAAAGTACTTAATTATTACTCTAATCAAATGATATTGTTAAATACTGGCCAGTAACTACTAAAGTTAATTTCAACTAAGGCATGGGAAGAACTCCAACCAATCTAGTACTCATGGCCTGGGTCAGTGGACTAATGATCTGTGAATAAACAGGCCACTGTAGAAAATCATTCAGTAACTTTGAACAGGGCCCTGGGACCGAGATACAGAAGATTCTGATTAATTGGGATACACCGGGACCAGTCCATTTTGACTGCCAGTACACTAAGCAGCTACCCTAATTAGCCAAAGTTTCATGCAAATAGTTAAAAAGGTATATTAAAAAATAAGCTACCTTTTAACTGAGCAACAAATTATGTTTTCAAATGAAATGCAAAACAAATTAGATCACCACTGCTTCTACAGTACTATAAAACTCTCTATTAGTTCCTAATAGTTAACGGTGGAGGAATTTATCCAGAGAATGCTGCTGTGCATGGGGTGTCGAGGGAGGGCGTAGTCCTGTTTATTCCTTTCCATAGATGCTGCCTGACATGCTGAGTTCCTCCAGCATTTTGAGTGTGTTACTCTGGATTTCCAGCATCGGCAGAACCTCTTGTGTTTATAATTGAGCTCCATAACATGCAAAACTAAAGAGTTAATGGTTAAGCCAAATTATTAAGAAGAATCCTCCAACAGTTAATGCAGTTCCTGCCTTACCACCTCCTTGAAATTCCACAAACTTAGCCAGGCAGTTAGTGGAAAATGGTGAAATTATTGAGCATTTTTGAAGAAAGAAACTCATTTAAGGTGAATAAACTTTCATCAGAGCTGTAGGTGTTTGGAGGAAGGTATGGGGGGGGATGTCAGAGGTTGTTTTTTTTTAGTCGGGTACATGGGACACTCTGCCAGGGGTAGTGGTAAAATAAGATACATTAGGAACACAAGAAACTTTTCGATAGGTGCATGGATGAAGGAAAAATGCAGGACTATGTGGGACGGCATGGTTAGATTGATCTTAAAGTAGGTTAAGGGATTGGCACAACACGGTGAGCGGAAGGGACTGCGATGTGCTGTACTGCTCTATGTTCTACGAGAAGCTGGCGAACATCAATCTCATCCTAAAGACAGATTTTGGGGAAAAAATGAGCTGCGTGCTCACATTCCCCATGAGCTTCTTGAAGGCTGGGTTGACATCACCATTAAACGGTTAGGGTGGAACTGGCCAAGGCTGGCAGCAGGGTGCCACCCTTCCTGTGTGACAGGCTTTCCCTATGGTTATTCAACAATAAAACAACTGTTCATGGAGTGCAGGGTGAAGAGGAGCCTCTAATATTGCTGAGAAGTAAAACGCCCTTACCTTACTGTCCTGCATGTCCTTGTTGGCTCCATTCTTCAGCAAGACCAGCGTGGCATCGACATTGTTCACTGCCGCAGCCCAGTGAAGCGCCGATTTACCTAAATGTCCAGAGGAAAGCACACTTGTTGATTCACTCATGGCAGAATCACAGCAAAGCTTTGATTCTCAGATTAATCAGACGAATCACCTTCACGGGAGGCTATGTGTACAGTGCTCTCCTGACAACTCACTTTCCCTCCTCCCTCCACAAACCTAACCTTCACAAGCCAAGCACGTGGGTCTCGTTCATCCCCCACCTCTGAGATCCTTGGGCTTACTTAAACTTCTCACCCTAGAGTGTTCAAATCCCTCTGCATCCGATAACAAGTCATGCAATGCCCACTTCTCCAAAGATTCATGATTTCCCCCCACCCCAGCACTTGCATCTGTGCCCTTAGCCAACACTCTAACTCTAATATCCCAAGGCCTCTCTCCTTTTTCCAAACCTGCTGCTTTGACTAATCTTTCGCTCACACTCCTAGTACCTCCTTCATGTTGTGTGCTGCTTCAGACTTACAGGAGCCTTAGGTCCTACACCACCAGTTTCAGGAACAGTTATTACCCTAGAACCATCAGCAGGGCTACAGGAGCCTTAGATCCCACAACACCAGTTTCAGGAACAATTACTTCATTTACCTCAGCCCTAAACTGATTGATTCCACAACCTATAGACTCATTTTCAAGGACTCTACAACTCAGTACTATATATTATATATTTTTTTCAATTTGCACAACTTTGTCTTCTTTTTAACACTGGTTGTTAGTCAGTCTTTGTTTACTTATAGTTTTTCATAAATTTTATTGTATTTCTTTACTTTCCTGTTAAATGCCTGCAAGAAAATGAATCTCGGGGTCGTATATGGTGAATATATGCATAAATTGATAATAAATTGACACTGACATGTGACTTTGAAGTTGGAGAGGTCGCAAGGTGGTGGTGTTTCCCGGTTAATGCGACCCTTTTCCTTCAATGATGAAGTAGTTTGGGGTTAGGGAATACTAATGGGGAGATATTCAAGATGAAATTAAGTAATAAATAGTTTAATATGGCCAGTTTACCCCCCAACCCATATCTTTGGAATGTGGGAGGAAACTGGAGCATCAGGAGCAAACCTGCGTGGTTACAGGGAGATTGACAAAATCCTTTCAGACAGTGGTGGGAATTAAACCCAGCTCGCTGGCCCTGTCATAGCATTATGCTAACCCCTATACTACAGTCCCGCCCTGGTTCTGCAGTCTGCTCCCACATCCTAAAGGTGTATGGATTGGTCGATCGATTATCAATTGTAAGCTGCCTCTAGTGCATATCTGAGTGGATAGGATTAAGGGGAGAATAAAAATGGATTGTGTCGAAGTGGGTGTTTGATGGTCGGCTCAGACTTGATGGATTGAAGGGTCTGTTTCTGTCTGTATCATTCTATAACCCCATTAACCTCTATTCCTAATAAATCAAGGCTGCCGTATAATTGCAAGCTGCTCATAGCAAGAACTATTTGACCTCAAGGCCCTGGATGCTGGTTTGAGAGGACACGTTAGTGTGAGGTGTTCTCAGGCTCACCTATCTCATCGACAGCGTTGACGTCAGCATGGCACGCTATTAATTCCTCCACCATTCCTTCCACGGCAAGCCGGGCAGCGAGAATCAGAGCCGTGGAGCCGTCCACCATCCGTGCGTCTAGGTCTGTAGCTCGATTCCTTATGAGAATCTGGCAGAGAGAGAACCAAGCAAACTTCATCATTTCAATATCCGGTAAACGCATGTGCTGGAGTTGGCAGAGTAGCTTGGCAGCTAGCGTAATGCTATTACAGTGCCATTCCCGTCACTTTCTGTAAGGAGACTATACGTTCGTCCCCTGACTCCGTGAGTTTCCTCCAATTTTCCACATTTCAAAGACGCACAGATTAGCAAGTTAATTTTGTCACACGAGTGTAATTGGGTGGCGAGGGCTTGTTGGGGTGAAAGAGCCTGCTGTACCTCAAAAATACAAAGACTTAAACTAAGACTTATACAAAATTAACTCTTGGACTTTATGTGGATTCTCTCTTACTTCATTAGACTGTCATTAATTTTCATTTTGCCTTTCCACTAGGGCAGCTTTTGCTGACCAACTCTTCCATGGAGAACATTCCGACTGGTTATATCCCTGTCTGGTATGAAGGGGCCACCCCACAGGATCGGAAAAAGTTGTAAACTCAACCATCTCTACCCTCCCCACCATCGAAAGGCGATATCCATCTTTAAGGACACCCTCCCACCCAGGACATGCCCTCATCTCATTACTACCATCGGGGGGGGGGGGGGTTACAGGAGCCCGAGAGCACACATTCAATGTTTCGGGAACAGTTTTTTCCTCTCTGCCATCAGATTTCTGAATGGACAATGAACCAGAAGGCCATAGGAATAGGAGCAGAAGTAGGTCATTCACTCATTGAGTCTGGCTCCAACATGACTGATTTACCCCATCTCATCAAGCGCACAAATACTACCTCAATATTTCTGCACTACGACTTTCCCGACAGACATCAGTCATAATAAACCTAATTCTGATTCTGAAGATGGGAATAAGCTGCCTTTTTGAACAACGATCCCTCAGGTGAAGGGGGTTCTGCTGTGCAGCTCGTCTGGAGTGGCAGAGTTTAGACCCAAGGCCAAAGGCCAAAATGATACAGATCTACACCAGGTCAGAGGGCACGATGGAGAGGTTGCAAGGTTGAGGTGCTCCCCTGTGAATGCTGCTGTTGTGCTTCTAATGGATGCTGCAGCTATTTGGTGCTTGGGTCTCAGCTAATCCTGACTTGGCTGAGGGGATTCCACTGCTGTCAGTAAGGAGTTCTGTATGGTCTCCCTGTGACTGCGTAGGCATGCTCTGGTCTCCTCCCACGTACCAAAGACGCATGGTTTAGCATGCGTAGTCACATGGGTGCAATTGGGAGACATGTGATAAGGGCTTGTTACGGAGTTGAATCTCTGAAAGAAAATTAAATGAAATGATGTAGAGTTTGGAAGTTTGGGAAGGATAAATTTCTGGGATCAAACTCAATTGAGGGAAGCAAATATCTTGGGGAAAAGGTTTATCTTCAGATCTGGAATTTAAACGCGAGATATAATAGTGAATTGTTCAGCCGGCCTTCACCGAAAGTCATAGCATAGTTACAGGCCCTTTGGCCCATCTAGTCTGTTCAGAACTATTGTGCCTAGTCCCATCGACCTGCAACCAGAGCCCTCCATGTCCTTATCCAAACCTCTCTTAAATGTTCCAATTGAACCCACATCTAGCACCTCCCCTTGCAGATGCTTCCGCCCTCTCACCACGCTCCGAGTGAAGCAGCTCCCACTCAGGTTCACCTTCGTATCTTACTTTAAAATATACCTTAAATATTTCAACCTTAGGCCGTGACCTCTGGTTCTAGTCTCACCCACCCTCAGTGGAACCTTGCGCTTACCCTACCTAAACCGCTGATAATTTTGCAAACGTCTGCCATATCTCCCCTCATTCTCCTATGCTCCAGGAATAATGACCTTTTAATCAATTTAACCTTTCCCTATAACTCAGATCCCCAAGACCCGGCAACATCATCGTAAATTTTCTCATACTCATTCAATAGACAATAGGTGCAGGAGTAGGCCATTCAGCCCTTCGAGCCAGCACCGCCATTCACTGTGATCATGGCTGATCATCCACAATCAGTACCCTTTTCCTGCCTTCTCCCCATATCCCTTCACTCCGCTATCTTTAAGAGCTCTATCTAACTCTTTCTTGAAAGAATCCAGAGAATTGGCCTCCACTGCCTTCTGAGGCAGAGCATTCCACAGAACCACAACCCTCTGTGTGAAAAAGGTTTTCCTCAACTCCGTTCTAAATTGTCTAGCCCTTATTCTTAAACTGTGGCCTCTGGTTCTGGACTCCCCCAACATCGGGAACATGTTTCCTGCCTCTAGCGTGTCCAATCCCTTAATAATCTTACATGTTTCAATCAGATCCCCTCTCATCCTTCTAAATTCATTCATCCTTATTGATATCTTTCCTGTAGGAAGGTGAGCAGAACTGCAGATAATACTCCAGATTACACCTCAGCAATATTCACTGAATGACAATTCTCTTTCCCGGAGCACCAATCATTGCCAGTGTCACTATCTCTCTACGTTACCTGAAAGACCCCTTGGGCATCAGCTGCGACGGCAGCGTGGAGCGGAGTGCGCCCAGTGTTGTCCTGGGCATTTGCATCAGCCCCCGCATCCAGCAGTCGCTTGGCGGCATCCGCCCGTGCATAGCGGGCGGCCAGGTGCAAGGCGGTCTCTCCCGTCCGGTCTGTCTGGGCGCACAGGTTGGCTCCCTGGTAGATGAGGTCAGAGATGATGTTGGCCGACGAGTCTTCCTGTTCCTCTTCCTCGGCCAAGCCGGTGTCAAGCCCCCCGCCGCAGTAGGAAGCCAACATCAGCGGAGTGAAACCATCTGCAACAGCATACAGATCAAGTGAGTCAGTTCATTGTCACATGTGCAAGGACGGTGAGCTACAAGTACATTGAAAAACCTGCTTACAGCAGCATCACGCACACATAACTTCAGACACAAATTAAGCTGCACGGTTGCATAGCAGTTAGTGAAACGATTTACAGCACCAGCGATAACCAATTGGGGGCTCAATTCCCACCACTGTCTGCAAGATAGTTGTACCTTCTCCCTGTGACCACATGGGTTTCCACTATCATCCCACAGTCCAAATAAGTACAGGTTAGAGTTTGGGTTAGTAAGTTGAGGCATGCTACTTTCGGTGCTGGAAGTGAGGTGACATCTGCGGTCTGCCTCCAGCACATCCTCAGACCGTGTTAGTCGATAGAGCAAAACCACGTGTTTCTATGTACATATCACACTGCAGCTCATCTTTTGTTTGAAGGACAAAGTAGTCCAAATTGCCTTGCAAAGCTCCAAAGGAAGCATTACAGAGGGAACAACAACACCATCCCCTTGAACAGTGCCAGAGTCACAAAGGGAGGTGAAGCGTCCAACTCAATTTCCACAAACATTGCTTTCAAATACACTTTTTTTGAGTGATACACTCATGACCCAGGTTCAATCCTCCCAGATCACAGTACGGCCAGAATGGAGGGCAACTACACTGCTGCTGCAATAATATTATAGCACAGCTCACCATGAACGCACAGAATCGAAGTACTCTGCTGAAGGAAACAATGAGCTGGAGGAGGCAACGTAACCCAGCCTTCATGAACTAAACCCGTCTCCATATCACGTCGGAACACAGAAGTACCTGGGCCTCTGACGTTGACATCCATACAGTCGGAATCAAACTCTCCCTGCGGAGGAGTCAGGGCCATGGAGGGAGGCATCCGGATATCTGCAGCAGCAAGGTGATGCTGCGTCCACTGGCGGCAGTCGACTGCGTCTTCGTTATCCGACAAGGAGGTTGGCTCCTCCACCTAAGGAGTAGAAAAGGGCGTTCAAGGGACCAGATAACCAATACTGTAGGGGCATGGAAGCTCAGAGGGACTCGAGTCGACATTAACACCTTCAGTCTACAGGGCTACCTCCCAATATTGCACATCATCATCAAAGGGAAACAAACAGCCACCCCTGACACTACCCAAAATCTGGAACCTACTGGAGTGCAAACGGCTGAGTAGAGGCTGGGTGAATGTTGAGAGGTAATTAAACAGAACATGGTGTTGGTGTTCAGCACTGCGGTGGAGGGGTGGTGGAAGAGAGTGGGAGGGAGAGTGATTGGATAGAGACAGGCACAGAGAGAGGGGCGAAAACATGTATGGGGGGAAGAGAGAGATACAGAGATAGACAGACAGAGGCAGCGAGAGAGAAGAGACAGCACTGGCTTGAAATTTTGTGAACTTTGCTCTCAATTAATGTTGACTTACCTGCAAATTGGATACTCGGATACTCTACTTTTATAGAGGCTTATCAAATGCTGTGTGTGTATGTGTGTATATATAGTAAATTTATATCGAAGTACATATAGTCATCATACATTACCTCGAGATACATTTTCTTGCAGGGATCTACAGGAAAAATATATAAGAACGCAGGTCCCCCACCAACACAAATTATGCAGTTGAATATCCCATATTTGGGGATATTGCACACCCGAGAAGCTATGGGATAGCTTCATGCTGGAACCTTGGCCCTCCTGATCACCAATGATTCCCTGCTATTGATGCACCATTGTGATCTATTCCACAATGTTTACTGATTGTGATACACGCTTAGTGGCCACTTTATTAAGTACACCTGCTCGTTAATACAAATATCTAGTCAGCCAATCATGGGGCGACAACCTAATGCATAAAAGCATGCAGGCATGGTCAAGAGGTTCAGTTGTTGTTCAGACCAAACATCGCAATGGGGAGAAAATGAGATCCAGGTGACCTCGACCAGGGAATGATAGTTGGTGCCAGACAGGGTGGTTTGAGCATTTCCGAAACTGTTGAGCTCCTGGGATTTTCACACACAGTAGTCTCTCGAGCAGGGGTTCCTTTTTTATGCCATGGATTCCTACCATTTACCAAGGGGTCCGTGGACCCTCGGTTGGGAAACCCTGCGTCTAGAGTTTACAGAGAATGGTGTGAGAAACAAATAAAAACACACAGTGAGCAAAAGTTTTGTGGGCAAGAATACCTTGTTAACGTGAGAGGTCAGAGGAGAATGGCCAGACTGGTTCAAGCTGACAGGAAGGCAACAGTAACTCAAATAACCACACGTTACAACAACGGTGCGCAAAAGAGCATCTCTGAACACACATGTTGGACCTCGAAGTGGATTGACTAGAGCAGCAGAAAACCATGACCATATACTCAGTGCTCACTTTATTAGGTACGAGAGGTAGCCAAATGAAGTGGTCAGTGGGTGTACACTAACAATCTGGATGTGAATAGAGAAGGTAAGCTCATGGCCATCGCTAAAATTGGTGGTGTTATTGACAGTGTGGAGGGTTGCCTTACATGAGATAGCGAGCTGCGTGGGGAAATGGCAGGTGAAACTTTGTCTTGATGCTATGACACGATCCACTTTGGAAGGACTAATAAGGTTAGGCACACAAAATGAATGGTCAGGCAGTCAGGAGTATTGAGACAGTGCAGGGAGGTTACTGTATACAATTTAGCGAGCAGAGCGGCGGACACCCCTGCTGAAATCCGGAGGAAAACACACAGAGGATGCGGGGGGGGGGGGGGTCTCAAAGCCGAGGAAAGAGGACCGGGTCGAGACAACAGAGACTTTTGGAGAAGAGGAGTTCGGTGGGTAATACCGTTCCGGCTGACCGGAAGTGCACTGAGAGCGGTAAGTGTAAAGGAGTTGGGTGCTTACTGATCTGGTTAACAACGGATGGTGCAATCCGGGGCATATTACGATCGAGGAACGTGTTTATAGACTGGATATTGAACTTTTTACTGTTGGACTTCGGCAACACTGGGCGGCGCGGGAGGTCGTTCCTGCCTGTGGCCATCGAACATGCAGCTCCTCCCGTGGAGGGTCAGACACCCTGAGCCAATAGATTGGTCCTGGACTTATTTTCCATCTGGCATAGTTTGCATTTTGTTGTTTGATCGTTGGGGGCTTTTGTATTGCTATATTTACGCTCTATTCTTGGTTGGTGCGGCTGTAACGAAACCAAATTTCCCTCGGGATTAATAAAGTATATCTATCTATCTATCTATCTATCTATAAAACATTGGTTAGACTACAATGGAGTATCATGTGCAAATTTAGCTGGCCCTTTATAGGAAGGCCGTGATTGCACTGGAGAGGTGATTCGTCAGGATGCTCCCTGGGATAAAGTGCTTCAGTTATGAGAGCCTGGAGAGGACGCATTTACTTTACCCTGTTCGACGGAAAACAAGAGATGTAAAGAAATTATGAGGGAGAATAAATAGTAAGAAAGGAAAATGAGAGGAGATTTGAAGGAGGAATACAAGATGATGAGGCGGGTATAGATAAAGTAAATGCAAGAGCAGACTTTTCCCACTGAGGCTGAGTGAGACCTCAAGTGGAGGTCATAGGTTAAGAGTGGAAGATGAAATATTTAACGGAAACTCCTTCACTCAGAGGGCAGCGCAAGTGTGAAACAAGCTGCCAGAAGAAGTGTCCGACTGCAACGTTAAAGAGATATTTGGATGAGTACACAGATTGGAGGGATGTGGAAGGCTGTGGTCAGGTGCTGATTGATGGGACGAGGCAGAGTAACTGGTTGGCATGGACTAGATGGGCCAAAATGTCTGCTCCTGTGCTGTAATTTGCCAGGGTTTTCTCCCCCCCAGTAGCAAGAATATCTAAAACCAGAGGATATACGTATTAAACCTTTCTTTTCCCTCATGCGTTAGAGAGGATTGGAGGCAGATTTGTTTCACCCATAGGCAGCTGAAATCTAGAACACACTGCCTGAGGAGCTGTGGCACCTGGCCAAGCACTTGAATTTAAAGGTTATATGGGCAAGTGGGGATAAATGGAATTGGTGTGGATGGGTATTTTATAGTTGGCATGGACCTGGTGGAATGGAGAGCCTGTTACACAGTTTGACTTTATGTAGACTCCAAAGATCTGCAGGGGCAAAGAACAAGTCGCGTAGAGAGTGATCACCTTGAGCCTCTTTGCTTCAGGACATTCAGTGTCCAACCACTGCTCGGTCTGCAGGTCTCGCTCGCTGATCAGACCCTCCTCCACCATAGACTTGGAGATGTGCCTGATGAAAAAGCATGACGACAAGAGATTTAAGAGTGCTCCAGTAAAGTGTGCCTCCTTCCTCACGTGGCATTAGATGCAGACAAAGGGAACCGCACGCATCAAACAATCTGATGGAGAATCGCAGTGGGTCATGCAGCATCTGTAGGGCAAAGGGAATTGTCGAGGTTGCGGGTCGAAACCCTGCAGTCAGAGGTCTTACGTAAAGGTGTTTTAACGATTGTGAAGATTGCATTAAGACTTTAAATCAGACGTTACTCAGTTGACGTTAATGACCTTCTCTGGCACCCTCCTCACTCCCCTTTCCAGTTTTAAGAATTCTGCTTATTCTAATAACTCCCAAGACGTCCATGTTCCTCAAATAGGGAGCAGCCAGAAAGAACGAGCATTTCGGATTCGTGCCTGTGCTGGTCAAAATGGTATAAATGGAAGATGAATACGGTAGCCTCCAACCTGACAGCATGAATATTGATTACTCCAATTTCCACTACCTTCTCTCTCTTTCCATTCCCCATTCTGGCTTCCTTCTTACCCCATCTCACCCCATCTCTTCTCCTCACCTGCCCATCACCTTCTTCTGGTGCCCCTCCTCCTTCCCTTTTGCTCATGATCTACTGCCCTATCCTATTAGAATCCTCCTTCTTCAGCCCTTTACCTCTTCCACCTATCACCACCCAGCTTCTTTCTTCATCCTCCCACCTGCCTTCCCCCTCACCTAGCTTCCCCTGTTACCTGCCAGCCTGTACTCCTTCCCCTGCCCCACCTTCTTATTCTGGCTTCTTCCCCCTTCATTTCCAGTCCTGACGAAGGCTGGCAGCCTGAAATGTCAACTGTCTATTTCCATCCCTAAATGTTGCCCGACTTGCCGGGTTTCTCCAGCATTTTGTGTGTTGTTCTGAGTTTCCACCATCTGTAGAGCCTTTAGTGTTGAGGTTTGTTTTGATTGAATGCTGCTGAACCCAACCTAGACTCTAGGTGTTAGTGGTTAATCCTATTAAGTTCTTTCTTCTTCAGCCCTTTACCTCTTCCACCTATCAGCTCCCAGCTTCCTACTTCAGAGCCCCTTGTGTTTAAGGTGAACATGGGTGTGGTCAGATACTGTAGTTGGGATGTAGGGAGAGTTGAGACAGGGCCTGGTAAGAGATGGGGGTGGGGGGAGGATGATGGGCAGATGGACTCAAGTAAGGAGGGGGTGCTCTGAGCCAGAGGTTGGTGTGTGATAGGAGGACTCAGATAAGGAAGATTTGATGGGCAGATGGAACGGGGGGCGAAGGGGATGAACAGGAAGGGTGAGCAAAGAAAAAGTAAACTTAAGAATGTAAAACTTAAGTATGTCTCCAACTCTATTCACGCAACTCCATGCCGTGAGCTTAGTGTTGATGACTACCACCATAAAGGTGAACTCTGACTTGGGTGGCGGAGAATTTGAGAATTCTTACTTCATCCCCAGGGCGTCCTGTCCCACGGGCTCGCGGCGGTTTTTGTTGCTGTTGTCCTTCTTCAAGGTGAAGCCCTCGGGGAACCAGAGCAGGCTCTGCTCCCTCTTGCGCCTCGCCACCAGCACGCCGAGGATGAGGATGATCGTGAGAATCACCGCGGCCACGATCATGAGCGGCAGCAGGTTCATGGGGGGCGACGGCAGTGTCAGTCGCTCGCCTGTGGTGAAGAACAGTTGAAAGGCAGCATGAAAGCTCATCGCCAAGGTGGCGAGCAGCAGATGCAGTCAACCTGGCTCGGCTCAGATACAACCATCTGCCCGCTCTCTACCCTCTGGTGTTCGCCGTGGAAATCAATGTTCCCAATTACTCTCATGAGTTTCTATAGATGCACGGTAGACAGCATTCTATCCAGGTGTATCACAGTTTGGTACAGCAACTCCGACCAGGAAAAATCGCAGAAAGTTATGAGCACTGCCCGGTCCATTTCACAAATTATCCTCTCCTCCATTAGCTCTGAATATACTTGGAAAAGCAGACAACCCTGCCCACCTCAGCCAGTCTCTCTTCTCCCCCAACCTGTCCTGCCACACAGAAGACGTACATCTAAAAGCTGGTGCTCTTGATTGAACCTCTTACACGTTAAAGATTGACTCTGGATCTCCCAGTCTACCGTGTGACCTTTGCCCTTTATTGACCTACCCACACTGCACTTCCTCCGTAGCTGAA
The DNA here is from genome assembly GCF_963921235.1 of Mobula hypostoma. NCBI lineage: Eukaryota > Metazoa > Chordata > Chondrichthyes > Myliobatiformes > Myliobatidae > Mobula > Mobula hypostoma. The sequence continues at coordinate 20,258,953 of NC_086125.1, forward strand.
ACACCATCTTCTGCATCTTGTTTTATTTTTCTTTTAACTACCTTGATGCACTTCTGTGTGGCGTGATCTACCTGACTTGCCAGCAAGACCTTTTAACTGTATCTCGGTACATCTGACAATAACCAACCAACTCCAATTCCAACAACTTTTTGAAGAGGCGCAATTGTCGGCAACGAGAAGAGTTGATGTCGTCAAGCAGGGTGGGGCGGAGGTAGAAAACCTCAATTTGTGCCGGAAGCTGCAGGGCTCTGCACCAAGTGCTGCAGGGTGGGAGTCATAGATACGTTCCTAATGGTTGTCAGGCTATTGTTCAAAGATACCTCCATCACTGTACCTGCACCAGGTATGAAATGGTGAAGCAGACTCAATAGGCCAAATGGCATAATTGTGATCCTACGTCTTACGGCCTTATGACCCCTGTTTGGTTAACTGTCCCAGAGATCCTCTCATCCAACATTTGAAGATTTTAGACTTGGAGCAATGCCCTGAACTTGAAGGAACCGCTCCTCGACTTCAACCCATCACGGGTCAGGTTTGTGGTTGGAGCCAAGGTCCAGAGTGCTCCTATATTTCCTGTCCCTTTGAACTACCCAGCCTGCTGGAAAATTTATTATATTACAGACCACAAGACATTCGAGCAGAATTAGGCCACTGGGTCCATCGAGTCTGCTCTGCCATTCCATCATGACTGATTTATTATCCCTCTTCACCCCATTCTCCTGCCTTCTCCCCGTAGCCTTTGATACCCTGACTTTGATACCTGGGGATACGAACTGACAATAAACCGGACTGGTCAAAGAACACTGAGGCTGTCTACAAGAAGGGTCAGAGCCGTCTCTATTTCCTGAGGAGACTGAGGTCCTTTAACATCTGCCGGACGATGCTGAGGATGTTCTACGAGTCTGTGGTGGCCAGTGCTATCATGTTTGCTGTTGTGTGCTGGGGCAGCAGGCTGAGGGTAGCAGACACCAACAGAATCAACAAGCTCATTCGTAAGGCCACTGATGTTGTGGGGATGGAACTGGACTCTCTCACGGTGGTGTCTGAAAAGAGGATGCTGTCGAAGTTGCATGCCATCTTGGACAATGTCTCCCATCCACTACATAATGTACTGGGTGGGCACAGGAGTACATTCAGCCAGAGACTCATTCCACCGAGATGCAACGCAGAGCGTCATAGAAAGTCATTCCTGCCTGTGGCCATCAAACTTTACAACCCCTCCCTTGGAGGGTCAGACACTCTGAGCCAATTTCATAATTTACTGGCATAATTTACATATTACTATTTAACTATTTATAGTTCTATTACTATTTATTATTTATGGTGCAACCGTAATGAAAACCAATTTCCCCCGGGATCAATAAAGTATGACTATGACTATGACTAATCAAGAACCTATCAACCTCCGTTTTAAATATACCCAATGACTGGCCTTCACAGCCATCTGTGGCAATGAGTTCTACAGATTCAACACAGCCTTGCTAAAGAAATTCCACCTCATCTCTGTTCTAGAGGGACATCCTTGTACTCTGATGCTGTGCCCTCGGGTCCTAGACTCCACCTCTATCGGAAACGTCCTCTCCACACCCACTCAATCAAGGCCTTTCAAGTATTTGATAGGTTTCATTGAGATCCACCGCCCCCATCCTTTTAAACTCCAGCATGCCCCCAGGTTCTGAACACCCAACATCGACATCTCCACATACCAATGAGCTCTTGTAATATTATTAAATTCAAAAACCTGATGTATATATAAACAGCAGAACTAGTCTCCCTGTCTTTCTTAACTTTTAGTAGTTTTTTCTTATGAATCTCATGTTCTTCTGTTGCTAGTCATTACAATGCTGCAGTGTGCTCTCCACATTGAGTGATTTCTGTGGGTTTTCCAGTTTATGGACATCTGTAGAAATAGAAGCTGTTTCGTTACTGGGGGCAGCCTGCAAAGCCCTTTGATTCCTCACTGGCCAATGAGGATAAAAACAAACTAGAGGAACAACACCTCATGATCCCCCAGTTAGTCTAGAACCCAGTGGCTTAACAATGAATTCTCCGGTTTCCGGTAACCTGTCCTTTTCTTGCACCTCCTGATCTAAAATAAAGAAAGGTTAGCATTCCTTGTCACAAGAGACAAGTAACACCATACGATATAGGAGCAGAATTAGGCATTTGGCCCACCAAGTCTATTCCACTATTCCATCACAGTAGACTTTCTTTCAATCCCACATTCTCCTGCCTTCTCTCCATAACCCTTAACCCCCTTACCAATCAAGAACCGATCAATCTTTGCCTGAAATGCCCTCAATGCCTTAGCCTCCACATCCCTCTGACCACAGGTACACCACCCTCTGGCTGACTCTGACGCCATTCATTGCAAGCACTGTGGAGGTGTGGTTAGCACATCAAGTGATTTTGGTGAATGGCTCAATTTACAGACAAAATAGACTAATGGATGTCTGTAGATTGGGGACGGTCTGTTGCCCGAGGCTGTGTAACATAACAAATGAAAGGTTTGGAGGTGTAACCCAGAAGACTGGAAAGCGTGCTGGCTAGCCTCCTCGAAGTTCGGAGAGTGTTAGATTACCTCTGTGTTACTGCACACTGTTTATCCAACCTGCAGGGCAGTGGGAGGCACTTACTTTTGACGTCCTTGATGGGGTACGGGAAGTGGAGGTTCCCAACTGCGGACAAAGCCCCCATGTAGGCAGCTGCACTCTCTGCCGTCGGGAAGCATTCTCCCACCCCCTGGAGGCACAGTCGGTTGTCAATCTCCAGATTCACCTTTGAGCTGCAGGAACAAGAGCAACACAGTCAGACGCCGTGGAGACAATGTTGAAGGTGATGTCTGAGTGGTAGACAGACTTGAGTTCCAGAAGTCCAATCTTTCCAAGTCTTGGGACATTTCACTCCCTGACCCTGGACCCAGAATCCCTTTCATTAGTTGGCACGTTCTCAATGACCGCCTCCACTCCAGCTACCCATGAACTTGGGCGCTGCACCGTGTGCCTGGACCTGCCCAAGGCCTCCACCTAAGGAAGGGCTGAGCTCCAAGGAGCGGCCACGGCTGGAGGCCGACATGGCCTCGGGCTCGAGTTCGGTGGGGGCGGTGGCGGGCGGTGCCAAGGTGGCCAGTGAGAAACTGGAGGAAGGGCTGTACTCGGTGCTGTTGCAAGATTGAAGAAGGTGGAGGGGCATAGCCGCCAACCTCGGATTCAGGACGGCACCTGCTGACTGGCTGACTGACTCCACCTACCCAGGTCCATTCCCACCATCCTCTCAACCCCAACAATCAGCATTCCATTTTGAACCCTGGCCCAATCACATTCCCATGCCCCATTCTCAACTCCTTCGCCTGATCGCAAACTCTTAATCCCTACCCCAATTGCTAACCATCCCACTAACTCACTGTCTACACCCTCCGTCCTTGAACTCCCTCTCTAATCTGCCCCACACCAACCCTGTTCCCTGTCCCTGATCGCCTCCCCCCCCCCCCCACCTTTTGCAGGCACAGAAGCGAGGGAGTTGGAATCATACTTTACAGCACCAGTGATCAGATTCAGTTGCTGCCTCTGTCTCTTCGGAGTTCGTACACTAACTTCTTCCCCTAGGCAGGTTCCAGCCTTCTGCACTCAGCAGTGAATTCTTCAGCTTGATTTAAATCACTCTTACTTTTTAAACCGGCCATTTATGCCTGTTATCACTTTGTGTGAGATTTGCTTTTTCTATTACTGTGGCCAGACCTCCTTGGCATGGTCCACTGCTTTACCACCTGCAGGAGTACACAGCCCATTAACCCCTATGTCTCTGGAAAGCTGGAAAGCAGAGCAACCAAGAAATCACGGGGAGAAGGTACAGATTCTGTGCAAGCAGCGGTGGGAATCGAACCAGGTTGCTGGGTCTAATAGCACTACGCTAGCCGCTACCACACTACCGTGCTGCCCTCCCAAACTTTGAGCCAGGGTAGTTTGTCTAACCTCCTGCCAGGGAGCTCAGAAAGGAGCCGGCGTGAAGTGCCAGCGACCCCCTTACCCGATGATCTCCTGTCCAAGCTCTCTAGGACTCCGCCCGTGGGCCGCCGAGCGCTTCTTGAGGTGGGAGCTGGTGCCGTAGTAAGGGTAGATCATGTACTGGCCATTGCTGTCCCTCTTGAAGCGTAGGGTGGCGCGCAGGATGGAGCCCAGCTTCTGCAGGAAGTTGGCGCCGCTCTTCAGCAGCTCGTCAGGGGGCAGCAGCACGATGATGATGAGCGTGCCCTCTGCCAGCTGCTCCGGGATGCCCGCTGCACAGTCCAGACCGTCCCAACCGCACTCCTCGTTGTTACAGCCCTGGTCGCAGCGCTGGTCGCCGTAGTGGTCCGCGCAGTACTTCTCGTACAACGGACTGCAGACAGACACAGAGACGCATCACCGGTTTGGCTGCTGGTGGACGGGGCGCTGTATGTTAGTGTGCTAAGTGCCGACAAGAGTAGATATGTGCATGCCCAGTGCCTGAACTGTCAGCAATATGGTTACCGCCTTGTGTTTGTGTTTGTGCCTGTGTTTGGGTGCAATAGAAACATAGACAATAGGTGCAGGAGTAGGCCATTCGGCCCTTCGACCCTGCACCGCCATTCATTACGATCATGGCTGATCATCCAACTCAGAACCCTGTACCTGCCTTCTCTCCATACCCCCTGATCCCTTTAGCCACAAGGGCCATATCTAACTCCCTCTTAAATATAGCCAATGAACTGGCCTCAACTGTTTCCTGTGGCAGAGAATTCCACAGATTCACCACTCTCTGTGTGAAGAAGTTTTTCCTCATCTCAGTCCTAAAAGGCTTCCCCTTTATCCTCAAACTGTGACCCCTTATTCTGGACTTCCCCAACATCGGGAACAATCTTCCTGCATCTAGCCTGTCCAATCCCTTTAGAATTTTATACATTTCAATAAGATCCCCCCTCAATCTTCTAAATTCCAGCGAGTATAAGCCTAGTCGATCCAGTCTTTCATCATATGAAAGTCCTGCCATCCCAGGAATCAATCTGGTGAACCTTCTTTGTACTCCCTCTATGACAAGAATATCTTTCCTCAGATTAGGGGATATAAACTGCACACAGTACTCCAGGTGTGGTCTCACCAAGGCCTTGTACAACTGCAGTAGTACCTTCCTGCTCCTGTACTCGAATCTTCTTGCTATGAATACCAGCATACCATTCACCTTTTTCACCGCCTGCTGTACCTGCAAGCCCACTTCCAATGACTGGTGTATAGTGACACCCAGGTCTTGTTGCACCTTCCCTTTTCCTAATCGGCCACCATTCTGTTTTCCTGTTCTTGCCACCAAAGTGGATAACCTCACATTTATCCACATTAAATTGCATCTGCCATGAATTTGCCCACTCACCCAACCTATCCAAGTCACCCTGCATCCTCTTGGCATCCTCCTCACAGCTAACACTGCCGCCCAGCTTCGTGTCATCTGCAAACTTGGAGATGCTGCATTTAATTCCCTCCTCAAGTCATTAATATATATTTTAAACAACTGGGTTCCCAGCACTGAGACTCGCGGTACCCCACTAGTCACTGCCTGCCATTCTGAAAAGGTCCCGTTTACTCCCACTCTTTGCTTCCTGTCTGCCAACCAATTCTCTATCCACATCAATACAATACCCCCAATACCGTGTGCTTTAAGTTTGCACACTAATCTTCTGTGTGACATGTGCTGTATGCATTAACATACATATATGTGTGTGTGTGTGTGTGTGTGTGTGTGTGTGTGTGTGTTAGATTGTTTTTACATATATGTACACTTGTCCTGTATGTGTGTGTTTCTGTGTGTCTGTCTGTGTGTTTCTGTGTGCCTGTATGTGTGTGCACGTCTGTATTTATGTTTAGATAAAGGAGAAACTAGCCCTGTCAGTAGGTTAAGCTGCCAATGCAAAACGTCAGCCGGACGAGTAGGGACGTTAGGACGGTGAGCTTACCTACACCTTATCAACAGCGTGAGCATGAGGACATTGCAGGGAAAAGGCTAAGCAGAGAAGTGACAGGTTGAGACTGCAGGCCGGTTTAAAAGAGGGAGAGTGAGGGACAGAAAGGACCAGCACACCTCAAGATGGAGGCGCCACCCGAAACCCTCTCCCACCCGCCTGGCCGTCCGGACTTACTTGCAGGCCCTCTCTTGGCTCTGGCAGTTGAAGTTGTCGTACAGACACTTGTGGGTGTTGCAGACCTCGTCGCAGACGTTGTTGTTAAAGTAGCGCCAGCAATGCTGGAAGTTGCACTCCTTCCAGGGGTTGTCGACGGACAGCGAGCAGTCACCCCCGTCCCACTGGCAGCTGTGGGTGTTGCACTCCCGGTCGCAGTAGCCGTCGCCCGCCTTGCGCTGGCACTCCTGCAGGGGGCAGCCCACCTCCCTAACCGGTGGCGGGTACGGCCGCGGGATCTCGCAGTGACGCCCAATCAGCCCCTTGGGGCACAGGCAATGGTAGAAGGGGGGCTGGTGGCTGGGCCTGCACACCCCACCGTTGCGGCACGGGCGGCTGGCACAGGTGCTGTTGGGCTGGGCTTGGCAGCGGGCACCCAGCACCGTTTCGACGCACAGCTCGCCGCTCCGGCAGACCGTGTCTTGGCATCTCCGTACGCTCCGCTCGCAGTTGCGTCCGGTGTAACTCTGCAGGAGGTGGGGGTAAAATTGGAAGTTCGCAGAGTCAGAATCAGGTTTATTGTCACTGACTTACGTTGCAAAATTGTCACTTTGTAGCAGCAAGACGTAAAAATTAGTGTAAGTTACAACTTTAAAAAATGCAAAAGAGGAACAGCAAGGGAATGTTCATGGTTCATGGACCATTCAGAAATCCGACGGCAAAGAGGAAGACGCTGTTTCTAAAACCCTGAGTGTGGGTCCTCAGACTCCTGTACCTCCTCCCCAACAGTAATAATGAGAAGAGGGCACATCTCGGATGGCGAGGGTTGCCCCCTTCTTGAAGGAGATTAATTCCCTATTCTCCCTCACTGTGGCACTTGCATTTTATATTATCTACCTGCACTGCGCTCTCTACAACCCATTCCATTTTCCTTTTACTCCCACAGTATACTCAAGTACGGACTGATTTGAGCATTCCCAGACTCAAAAATTAACCTACCAAATCATACCAAATAACACACAAGACCTAAAATAACACTAACATATAGTAAAAGCAGGAATGATATGATAAATACACAGCCTATATAAAGTAGAAATAATGTATGTACAGTGTAGTTTCACTTAACAGATTGGGAAGATTGCCAAAACCGATTTGTAGAAAAAAAATTGGCACATACACGCATGCGCACATAGGTGCCCACACAAGGCTTCATGGTCATGGTAGTCTTTTTCAAGGTAAACACAAGTGTCCTGTATTTGACTGCTACTTTTGTCCCTTGTTTGGGAGTAAGAAAGTTGGCAACCCTAGCCACTCACCAGCTGGCACTTGCAGGTGTAGCCAAGGGGGGTGTTGGTGGTGACTTCACAGCGGCCCCCGTTCTGACAGGGCCGTGAGTCGCACATGTTGACCACACTCTTGCAGTGGCGGCCTAAAGAGGAGAAGAACACATGCAGGATGAGCCAGGCTGTCACGAAAGTCTCCCTCTGTTTGGCGAGTCCGTGCGTACGAGTGTGTGTCTTTGACAGGGTGTATGAGTGAGAGTGGGTGTGTGTCTCAGGGAGTGTGTGAGTGTGAGCATGTAAAAATTCATGCATGTCTGTGTGCACGTGTAGGCATGTATGTGTGTGTCTGTGACAGAGAAAAAATCTGAATAGAAATTGGAATGATATCAAGCTGCAGTGAGAGAGCAGGCAGATGCCTGGGACACATGGCAACCTCACACCCAGAGGGAGTCAGTGGGCTGACCTGTGTATCCCGGTTTGCAGACGCACTGGTAGTCATTTGGCAACTGGACGCAGTCGATGGTGGTCTTCAGATTGCAGGGGCTTGACAGGCATTCGTTGATGTCACCCTCACACCGATCGCCAGTGAATCCTGGAGGACAATTACAGGTGTAGCCCCCGATCCTATCCATGCAAGTCCCGTTGTTCATACACTTCGGCACATTCGCGTGAGGGGACGGACCACAATCATCTTCATTAATTTCACAGAGCACGCCTGCCAACGACAAACTCAAGTGATTAAAAGTCCAGGCGGGGTCACAATACTGCACCCATCCCTGGTTCAAAAACTCAGAGAGAGAAAACTAACTCGGCATTAAAAATAATTATTTACCTAAATTCATTCACCGTTTGACCGAGAATTCCTCATCAACTTTGTAGGCTGGAAAATCAGATTTAGTTTGCCCAATTAATTTCATTGCCGCAGTTGTTAAAATTCCATTTTCCCCAGAACGTACTGGTGCAATTCTACACTACCATTGAACAGAGCACCCTCACCTCAGCCATCACTGTCTGGTTTGGTGCAGCATCTTCTCACAATATACAAAAACTTCCGCCAACTGTCAGGTCAGCAGAAAAAGTCATTGGCTGCAGTCTACCGTCACTGCAGGACTTGTATGTGTCCCGGACAACGAAGCAGACAGGAATAAAATCACTGCGGATACTACCCACCCTGCAAACTGCCTTTCCAAAAGCTTCCTTCTGGAGAGTACTACAGGGCTATTAAAACAGAAAGAAAACTTCAAGCCAGCTTAAAAGTTTCTTTCCCCGGCAGTTAATCTGATCAATCATTGTAGTTAGTCCCCCACCCACCTCTATCTATTACCCCCATCCCACAATCACTGCACTGCAAACACTTTAAACCACTTTTTATTAAAACATGCACTGTCTTTGTACCTTGTTTCAGTAACTCCCTTGGCTTATGGACAAGAGAATGCAGATGCTGGAATCTGGAGCAGCAAACAATCTGCTGGAAGAACTCATTCTACAATTCCTTATCCCTCAGTTCTTCCGGTAGATTGCTTTCTGCCCTTGGCTGGTAGAAGGGTATAATGATACTCTCACAGTGTCACAGCGGGCTTACCCAGAGTTCCTGGTGGGCAGGAGCAGATGTAGCGGCCAATCAGGTCAAGGCAAGTGCCTCCATTCTGGCAGGGGTTTGATTCGCATTCATTCACATCCGTCTTGCAGGTTTTGCCCTTGTATCCCGGCATACACTGAGGGAAAAGAGTGTCATGTTCAGTTTGTGTGCAGAGAGGCATTTCCACTGTGTGACCTGCTGTAAGGAAGGTGAGACTGCCGTAAATTGATCCAAAGTCAAATCGAAACAATTGTCGCCAGCCTGCCTCCCCACAAAGTTGTTATACTTGTGTGACACGCCCACAGCTCCAGTGACTGCTCCAGAGAGTCAAATTCCCTATTTCGATCCTTTATTAGCAATTAGCAAACACACAATTCAGCATTTTTGACCGTTATCTCAGTGGTCAGCAAAGACATGACTTCTGTAGTCCCAAGCTACAAAATGCCATGGAATGAGCAACAACACGCATTTTATTCCTGACGTTTTTACCATGGCTGCACTAATGTGATCAGTTACCATAACATACAGAACACATTGCTCCGGCATTCCATCCCCCTAATTATTACACTGTATTAATTACAACTACATGCTACTAAGATCCAGGAGACATGAAATCTCCTCATTTACACGAATGTCCTCTTCTGGTAAGCAGTCTATCCTGGGTTGTGCCCTTTTCCTGCCAAGCCAGGTTGTGCCACTTGACTGCGTTCAAGAAAATCGGTCTTGAATCTCGGCTACCAAAGCTCATTGAAGCACGAAGCCGAAGTCCCATTAACTGTTAGTTCTGGCCGGGTGTAGTCTCTTCTACCATCATGGTCTCATTTTAATGGTCCATTAACAGTCAAACCCAGTACTGTTCCAATTGCATAGGGCCCATCATTAAAACTGTGAATCACTTGTAATGGCTCAAATGCCTTAGGCACATTTATGGCCTATCAACTGCTCAATTTCTGAATCAATTCCGGCAAATAAACATGCTTCACGCGAGACCATTCCTGAAGATCTCTCTGACGAGGAATATTCCCTTTATGGACAGGCATACTTTCCTGTGTATAGTTTTTAGGCAGTTCCCAATAGTTTTCACCATCAAAGTCAGCTACTTCCAATCCTGAAGCAAAGTAGCTACCCACAACGCTCTCTTGACCCATCGTGCGTAAGGGAATAAGGGAATATCTTGTCACGTTCTGCTTGTTCACCAGGCTCTCGATGCAGAATACTGCTGGATTCCTTCAACTAGCAAAGTATAAGTAACCACTGGTTTCTCTGCGCAGACTTTAACTGAACTGGAATTACAGGAAGTTTACAATCATGGTCACCCGCCCCAGTAAGACCATTAGACACCAAGGCGATATTCGTATCATTCACGGCTTATTTCAAATCTGCACTCTTTTCATCAGCTCTGGGCTCAGTTCCACTCGCCACAGTTGCCACAATCATGGCAAAGCTGCTTCCTTTAGCTTGAGAATGAATTTGCGTTCCAGTTTTGTTCTCACTTTCGTTTACTGCCAGCGATGTAGCTTTCCATTTCTTCCCCAAACACTGGGAGTGCAACCATCTTCACCGGCCCGTCAAAAAAATCAAAAATGCCAGTGACAGTAACCTTACGGCTGAGCCTTTCTTGCAGTACACCGCCAAACTCCAAAGTCGATCGGGCTATTTATTTACGGCAATCTTCATAATAACAGGCATGTCCAACTCGTGCATGCCCCGCATGTCTTCCGTAGCATTATAACACCCTCTGAGAAAAAGACTGCAGTTCTGAAGAGCTTTTGCGTCTTCTGATTTGATACGTGGCCCAGAAAAAGCCATTTCCGTGAAGGCCACAGCAACTTTGTACTGGACAACAAAATGTTCCTGTAATATAGCTTGGGCCTTTGGATATTCTTCCTCCAGACTGGCCTGCTGGCAACTTTTGACAAGCTTGCTAAGGTAATCTTCATTGCACTGTTCGATAAAATCGAGATGGTCACCATCATCTTCAGCGTTTCCTTCACTGTTGTTCTTGAAAACCCTCGTAAGTGAAAAATACTGCAATGGATTGCCATCGAAGATTTGAATCTCTCTTTTAGGTGGAGATGCAGCGTGTTGTTGCATCACTACGCTTGTTGTTTCCTTCCGTGTGCTTATGGCCTCCGTCTCAGCATTTAAACTTGTGTCATCTGAAGCACGAGTGTCATCACGCTGTAAATGAATGTTCCAGAAGCACTTTGGGTGTTATAGGTTCAGAGTGCCTCCATGGTGAGGGCTGAGAGAGAGCATCCTGAGTTACCCCTTGGGGCTCAAACGCCATGGCCCAGAGGCATTTCATCCTCCGGCGTATCCACAATGACATCGAGCGTGCTGGATTTTCTCTGTTCCACGTCAACATGGGAACTCTCACCAGAATACACTTAGCACCCACAGCACTTGAATCCCTTAGTACTTTAACTCTAGCCATTTTGGCTGCAACTTCTTCCTGTAACTTAAGCTCCTCCATTTCTGAAGCTGTTCCTCCAGTTGTTCCTGGTTTCTGCCAAGGCGTTCCACGTTTTCCTCCAAGGTGTGCTTATCCCTCAATATCTGTGGTCTTGCATGTAACTCAGCTAAAACAGCCTCCATGTTAATGCATAGCAATGTGCTATTAGACGCATGGGATATCTTGCTAACAAGAACATGCTCCACACACGTTAGGCACGCTGTCTCCAGTGCATGTGCCACCCTGTAACTCATCTCCTTTAAACGTAGTCACAGCTTACTGTTCGACTTTCATTTTCATTTCTCCCAGAGAACTGACCTCTACATGTTTGTTTAATTTCTCTCTTGGTTTCAAGGTCACTGCTTCCAGCTGAACACATTTTATTTTCCAAGTATGCAAACAAAACAAAGCAATGGCAGTTTCAATTCAGCTTTTCAACGATAGAAGCAACTCAATTATTTCAATTCTTCAGCATTTCAACAGAATCAAGGGTCAAACATTTCAGGCAACCTCCACTACGGCTCTCACAACCTCCAAATTGGACATAGCAATGTCTGACCACTTCAAAACTATGTTTCAAATTCAAACACTCCGTGTGAACAACAACAAACAAAAAAAGTCATACTTGCCACAAGCTGTTGTTCATTTGGCAAAACTGCCAAAATCTTTGCTGACAAAATGTGTTCATTAAGGCAGTGCCAGAGAGACGGGCACTGATTCACCGAGCCTGCGACAACCATCAAGTACCCATTTAAGATTAATCTGCACTGCAACGTGGCGGTAAATGTAACATCATTACAGCACCAACATCACCAGCTGGGATTCAATTCGCGCTGCTGCCTGTAAGGAATTTATATGTTTTCACCCACAACCATGTGGGCTTCCTCCACATACTCTGGTTTCCTCCCACATTCCAAAGACACACGTTAGGGTGAGAGTTAGTGAGTTGTCAGTACACCATTTTGGCAGCGGAAGCATGGTGACATTTGTGGGCTGCCCCCAAGGGCAATCTTTGCAAATTTGATTTGATGCAAACAAGCCATTTCACTGTACGTTTCCACGTACATGTGATAAATACAGCTATTCTTTATCTGATCTCTGACACAATTCTAGCAACTGAGGGGAGAATTTACAGGGGGCAATTAACCTGCTGATCGACATGCCTCAGCTGATCGATGATTAGCAATGCAGCAAGCGGGAAACCCACTTGGTCACAGGGAGAGCGTGCAAACTCCACACAGGCAGTGCCCGAGCTTGGGATTGAGCCGGTCTCTCGGGCGTCGTGATTCAGTGGCTCTACCAGCTGCTTTGCCACGGTTGGCCCCTCAGCTCTTGAGCACCAAAGCACCGGACTAAAATGGAGGCCACAAAAAAGCTCCTTCTCCTGGAGAACAGTAGGACTCAGCTAAAACCCAATCTCCATTACCGTGGCGGTACTGCGGTAGCGTAGCAGTTAGCTCAACACTCTGCAGTACCAGTGATCGCTGATCAAGGTTCGATTCCCGCCACGGTCTGTAAGGAGTTTCAAAGTTCTCCCCATGACCATGTGGGTTTCCTCTGGGTGTCCCTGCTTCCTCCCACATTCCAAAGACTTACGAGTTAGGGTTAGTAAGCTGTGGGCATTCAAGGAAGTGTAGTAGCACTTGCGTGCTGCCTCCCAGCTCAATCCTCGGGCCGTGTTGGTCATTGACACAAAACAATGCATTTCCCTGCATGTTCACGTGACAAATAAAACTAAATTTAAAAAAAAATCTTGGGCTGTCCCGACAAGCCATGAAGTCTTTTATTTTGAGTTAGTGCTGCAAAACGTGCTGCAGCCATTTTGTGCATAGGACGTTAGCACAAGCAGTGACGTGACACTTGCTTTCGCTGCGTTTGAGATGAGCACCTTCAGCACAGCGGTGGGTACCTCACCAGAGCGCTGTGGAATTGTTTGCCTCAAGGGGAAAAGCACAAAATCAGAACACCCTAAAATAGACAATGAGCAACTCCTATGTATCAGGTTAACTGAATGAATAGTGATTAACTCTTGAGTGACTGGGCTTGCGCATAATTCTATGCCTGATCCTAGCGAGGAAGCACGATTGAACACAGATGATAACGGAGGCCGTACTGCAAGGAGCCTACACATCTGGTGAACCGGAAGGGCAGGCTGGCAGTCCTGTGCTCAGCTCCCTCACTGTCTCAGAAACAACACAGTGCAGACCCATTGAGCAGGGCAGGAGGCTGGTCTGTAGTGTTGAGAGGTAACCGAGAACAGGAAGTAGCTTGCCTGGGTTCCAGATCAGCGCTTCAGAGAGTAGAATGCTTTGGGTTTCAGAAGAAAATAGTCTTTCTGTTCTGACCATTTCTTTCAGGGTAACAAAATTCAAAGTAAATATATTATCAAAGTACATACTTGCTCCAAATACAACCCTGAGATTCATTTTCCTCCAGACATACCCAGTAAATACAAGAGCCATAATAGAATTAATGAGACCACCTCCAACGGGATGGACAAACAGTCAAAACTATACAAAATACAACAGAAATAATCATCATCAGCATCATGTTCTGTGTCTTTGACCAGATGGTTCTTGGCAAATTTTTCTACAGAAGTAGCTTGCCATTGCCTTCTTCTGGGCAGCATGTTTACAGGACGGGTGACTCCTGCCATTATCAATACTCTTCACCCATTGTCCACCGGGTGTTAGTGGTCGCATAACCAGTACTTGTGATCTGCACCGGCTGCTCATACGACCATCCACCACCTGCTCCCATGGCCTCACGTGACCCTGATCGGGGGGCTAAGCAGGTGCTACACCTTGCCCAATGGTGACCTGCAGACCAGCAGAGGGAAGGAACGCCTTACACCTCCATTGGTAGAGACGTATCTCCAATCTGCTACCCAATAATAGTAATAATCATAAATAAATATGCAATAAACATTGAGGACATGTGACGATGTGCTCCTGAAAGAGAGTTCATAGGTTGTGGGAACAGTTCAGTGTTGGGGCAAGTGAGGTGAGTGAAGTTGTCCACACTAGTTCAAGCCAGATATTTGAGGGGTAATAACTGCTCCTGAAACTGCTGGTGTAGGTCCTGAGACTCTTGTACCTTCTTCCTGATGCTAGCGGTGAGAGGGCAGCTTGATCTGGGTGGTGGGGGTTCTTGATGATGGATGCTGCTTTCCTGCATCAGCACTCCATGTAGATGTGATCAATGATGGGGAGAGCTTTACCTGTAATACTCCGGGCCGTTTCTGGTACTTTTTGTAGGATTTTCATTCAAAGGCATTGGTATTTCCATACCAGGCTGTGATGCAACCATTCAATACAGTCGGCCCTCCTTATCCACGAGGGATTGGATCCCGGACCCCTCGCGGATACCAAAAAACGCAGATGCTCAAGTCCCTTATGCGGTGGACCTTAGGACCCAGCGGAACCCTGGACCTTATTTAACTTGTCTCAGTGCGGTGGACATTAGGACCCGGCGGCGGAGCTCTGAATCCGCAGTGTTTCTGTTCACGAAAACAATCATGATCGCGATTCAAAATAAAGTGGAAATAATAAAGCGATCGGAAAGAGGTGAAACGCCATCGGTCATTGAAAAAGCATTAGGTTTTAGTCGGTCAACGATCGGAACAACTTTAAAGGATAAAGTGAGAAAGGCCCTGTCTGACTAAAGCTACAATTACTACTAAGCAATGCAGTGGTTTAATTATTGAGTTTTGGGTTTTTGATCCTCCACATCTACCCGGCACGGATGGAGAGCACGCTCGGGAGCAGTCTGTCACTGGATCGAACTTGGGAACTTCCGTTCCCGAGCCCAGTGCTGAAACATACATTTCTTAGGTGTTTTATATGCATAGAGAGGTAAAATATATACTATATACTGAAACAAACGTTTGACTAACTGACGCTAAATAATACCGGATGTACCTGTTCCGACTTACTTAGTAAGAGAACTTATGGTTTTTTTTTCAATTCCCAATCCACGATAACCTATGCACATCCTCCCGTATACTTTAAATCATCTCTAGATTACTTATAATACCTAACACAATGTAAATGCTATGTAAATAGTTGTTATACTGCATTGTTTAGGGAATAATGACAGGAAAAAAAAGTCTGTACATGTTCGAACAGCAAGTGCTGGAAGAGCACTTCCGGGTTTTCTCGATTCGCGGTTGGTTGAATTCGCTCATGCGGAACTCGCGGACAAGGAGGGCCGACTGAATATTCTCCATCACAAATCCATCTAAGTTTGTCAGAGTACTAGATGCCGTGCCGAACCTTCGCAAACTTCTAATGAAATAGAGGTGTTGCTGTGCTTTCTTTGTTATTGCACTTGAATGCTGGACCCACGACAGGTCCTCGGAAATATTAACACCGAGGAATTTAAAGTTGCTGCCCCTCTCCACCTTTGATCCCCTGATGAAGAGTGGCTCATGGATTTCTCCTGGTTTCCTCCTCCTGAAGTTAACAATCAGCGCCCTGGTCTTGCTGACATTGAGGAAGAGAATGTTGTGGCACCACTCAGCCAGATTTTCAATCTCCCTCCTATGTGCTGGATTGTCACCCCTTTTGACAGTGGTGTTATTGGCATTGGAGCTGTACCTAGCCACACAGCCAAAAGTGTCAAGCAAGTAGAGCAGGGGACTATGCACACACTTGTCGTGCACCTCTGCTAATGGAGATCGTGGAGGAGATGTTATTGCCGATCGTTACTGACTGGGGTCTGCAAGTGAGGAAACTGAGGATCCACTTGCACAAGGAGGTGCTGAGGCCAAGGTCTTGATTAGCTTTGAGAGGTTGACAGTATTGAATGCCAAGCTGCAGTCGATGAAGAGCATCCTGATTAGCGAGGAACGTTTAAACTGTGTGTGTGGACAATGGGAGTGACCTCCCAAAGAATAGCGAACAGTTTAATTTCTGGCACCTCCCCGAAAGGGAGCTGGACAGGGTCTAATTGGAAGGCAAGAATTTTTCATGGCAGCATTAAAAAAAACATAAAATGGGAGGCACAGTGGCGTAGCACTGTTCCAGATCCAGTAATCCCAATTAGGGATCAATTCCCATTCTTTCCCACAAGGACTTTATGGCTGCTCCCTGCATGGGTTCTTTCCCAGGTGCTCTGGTTTCCTCCCACATTACAAAGACATACGGTTTACGGCGTGTGAGTGGTGGACATGCTCGGGAAACGTGGCAACACCAGCCCGCTGCCCATTACAACCCTCGCTGATTTGATTCGGCACATTTCAGAAACAATCTGCTGGAGGAACCCAGAGGGCTGAGCAGCAGCTGCTGGGAGGGGAGGTGGGGGAAACTGTCAACGCCTCGGGTCGGAGCCCTGCACCAGAAACCAGCCTTGACCCAAATCGTCAATAATTCCCCAGTCTCTAACGACATTTTCTTGAATTGGTGTTTATCACTGGAAAAGAATTTATTGGGAAGAGATTTTCAGCAGCTCCCTCTTTCTTTCCTGTGTAAACACAAAACATTAAATCTGCAGATGCTAGAAATATGACGTACAACAAAACAATGATCCAGAGGGATTTCTCATTTCCCACCGGAAGGTACAGACTCTACGGTGGGTGGGATGAAGGGCCTCCTACTGAAGGGTCTCAGCCCTCAGCATTAACTGTGGACCCCTCACCAAAGACGCTGCCTGGCCAGCTGAATTCCTCCAGTGTTTTGTGTGTGGAAGAAAAAAGCCCCCTTTCATCCCACCCACCTACACAACACACAGACAGTCCTTCAACTCCAGAACAGGCTTCTGGGCCTCCAGTCTACAGGCTTCGGCCACTGGGCTTCAACTTCTGGACTTCCAGACTGACCTTCAGTCTTCGATCCTTGGTATCAACCGCTGGACTAGCTGGTGGTGGGGCACCGAACTCCAGGCACAAACTCCAATTGGGTGGAATCGCACAGAAGGTTTCTCTTTCAGGAGAATCTAGGGATCATTGCTTGGGAATAGGAGGTGCCAATTTAAGAGAGCATGGAGATTATATTCTTTCTCCCTGCGGGCTCTATGTTTTATGGCATACTCTTCCTCAAAGGTCAGTGGAAACAAAGTCCTTGAATATTTTTAAGGAAGAGGTACAGATAAGTACAGAGGGGAAAGATGTTTTGGGCACAGGCTGGAATATAAATGACTGAGAGGACCAGCGGGTTCACCTGTTACTCATTTATATTTTTAGGATGACGGCTGGTTCAGCAGGCTGCCTTGTTCTGGATAATGGGGAACTGCACTCATCCAGGCAAGTGGGGAGGATCCCATCGCATTCTGCCCTGTGCGTTGTAGGTGCTGGAAAGGCTTTGCAGAGCCACTCGCTGGAGGATTTCCAACCCCAGGGCACATTCTTGGACCCACAGCAACTGCATTTTAGTTCCATTTAGAGGTTTAGCATGGAAGCAGGTCTTTCCAGCTGAGCACGTCCAATTATGTCCAAGTAACCGGTTAATCTACTGGCCTGCAAGTCCGTGGAGTGTGGGAGGAAACTGGAGCCCCTGGAGGAAACACACATGGTCACAGGGAGAACTTGAAAACTCCTTACAGACACTGGTGGAACTGACCCCAGGACACTGGCACTGTAATAGCACAGGGTAATACACTACCCTGCAACCCCAACTGAGCTTCTGATCAACGGTAACTCGAGATAGGAGGACTTGATGGTGATACTTCAGAATGGTGCAACTAATGATGCTTGTAAGTGCCCAGCTTTTCCATATGATTCAAGTGGCACTCCACTCACCGATCTGACGGGTGCCCTGTTCCGTAAGCAAACTAAACTCTAACACCTGTGGTCTAGGTTGGGCTCAGCAAAATTCCATTCAATACAATTCTTAAACTCAAGATATTCTGAAGGTGCCAGAAATCCAGATTAACACAAACAAAATGCTGGAGGAACACAGCAGGTCAGGCAGCATCTACAGGGAGGAACAGACAGTCATCGTTTCAATGCAAGACCCTCCATCAAGACTGGAAAGGAAGGGGGACGAAAGCAGAATTAAGGCGGGGGGAAGGGGAAGGAGTACAAGATGGGCAGGTGAGGGGCAAGGCGGACGGGCGGGGGAGAGGGACTGAAGTGGGAAACCAGGAGGTGACAGGTGGAAAAGGTAAAGGGCTGAAGAAGAAGGAATTTAATAGGATCAGCCTCTGACAATGCAGTCTAGGTTGGGTTCAGCAACGTTCAATTCAAAACAAATCTTTTCTCTTTTCTCTCCAGGAAAAGGTTGCTGCTTGACTTGCTCTACAATTTATACGGAAGACACGTGCAAGAAAGCAAAAGAATGAAAGCCGTGCAAATGCAACAGGACATCGAACGCAACAGCAGAGTACAGTCTCTTCGAACCACTGTTACATACCCCATGGGTATCTTGTGACTGTCTTATGAGCATGATGTAATTACGTCACATGATGTAATTTTCCCGCCAGTGAGGTCACATGATGAGTACAGTCTCTTCGACCCACAATGTTGTGCCGAACTTCTAATGTACTCTAAAATCAACCCAACTCTTCCCCCCTACACAGCTCTCCATTTCCCTATCATCCATGTGCCTGTCGAAGAGTTTCTTAAATAACCATATGTTTCTAGCTCTACCACCACCCTTGGTAGGGCATTCCACACACCCACCACTCTGTGTAAAAAAACTCACCTCTGACATCCCTCTAATCATCTTAAATTTATGCCCCCCCTCCAGTATGAACCATTTCTGCCCCAGAAAAAAGGTCTCTGGTTATCCACTAGAACTATCCCTCTCATCATCTCCAACCCTCCTTCGCTCCAAAGAGAAAATCCCAGCTCACTAGATCTTTTTGTCATAAGACATGCTCTCTAATGCAGGCAGCATCCTGGTAAACCTCCTCTGCACCCTCTCTAAAGCTTCCACCTCCGCCCTGCAGTGGGGGCGGCCAGAACGGAACGCAATATTCCCGGTGTGAGACGGGGAGCAGTAATAGCCGCGGTGGAACAGGAGAGAGCCGCAAGCTGCCTGTTGCTCACCTCACATCGGTAGCCTCCGATGTAGCTCCTGCAGGTGGCGCCGTTGTGACATGGGTTGGAGGCACACTGGTCCACCTCGATCTCACAGTAGCTGCCAGAGTAGGTCTTGGGACAGACGCAGTAATGAGTGCTGCCAGCGCTGAAACACGACCCACCGTGGTGGCAGAGCTGGGTGACGGCCACTCCTTTAGTGAAAAGCAGGTTTCAAAGTGAGAACTGAAGGCATTTGTTCCTGTATCACAAAATTCAAAAAAAAAATGGGGGATACACGGAGCAATGTTTTTACACTGAAGGTGTTGGGGCCTGGAGAGGGTACCAGTGGAGGCGGATGCAACCAGGGGAGTTCAAGGAGCTTTTGGTTCAGCACATAAAATGCAGAGAATGGTTCAGGTGTAGGCTGAAGAGATTAGCTTAAACTGGCACCGTGCTCGGCCCCAAATTACATTAACCAAAGGGTCTGTTCTGTAATGTTTCATGTTCCACTTTCGGCCCCATATCCGAGAAAGCATGTGCTGACATTGGAGAGGGTCCAGAGGTTTACAAGAATTACCCCAGGAATAATGAAAGGGTTAATGTACGAGGAGGTTTGATGGCCCTGTACATGATGGGAGTTTAGACGAATGGGGTTGGGGGGGGGGGAATCTCAAATATTGAACAGTCTAGACAGAGTTGACACGGTGAGGAGGTTTTCAATAGCAGGAGAATCTAATACCAGCCTCAGAATGGAAGGACATCCTTTTGGAAAGGAGATAAGGAGAATTTCGCAGGCCAGACGGCGATGAATCTGGAATTCATTGCCACAGACAGCTGTAGGGGCCAAATCATACTTAAAGCAGAGGATGATAGGTTCTTGATTCATAAGGCTGTCAAAGGTTACAGGGAGAATGGGGAAAATAAATCAGCCATGATCGAATGGCAGTCTCTGTTTCAATGACTTATGGACTAAAAGCTTCATACAAACTAAGTGGGAATGGAGCCAGTCTGTGAACAGGAGATTCAGAACAGACGGCATATTTTCTTGTTGAATAACTGTGGGTTTTGTGGATGCAGTGGTGCTACCATCAAATGCAAGGAGTGACTGCGATGATCATGCAGGCTGTTTTGTCCTGGTGCATGATGTTCCCCTGTGACCTTATAGAGCCAAGGACATCACTTCAGGCCAGTGCACAGGGCAATCCCAATCCTTGGAGTCAGTTTACAGAGGCCAATTCATTTACCGACCTACCCACCTTTAGGAAATGGGGTGGGGGGGGTGGGGGAGTCACAATGAGGAAAAGCAACATGGTCCCAGGGACAGTTAGAGTGCTTACCAATTTAGTTTTCAACATTAGCACTAACTTCCTCAGAACCCTCGAAATGACAGTGTTTGAAGGAAGTTATCCACATTGGTTCATAAAGGATGTAGAACCAGCATGGATAACTTTACGCACCTCCACACTGAACTTATTCCACAATGTACTGTCGCCCAGAGACCCAGTTTCAAGGACTCTACAACCCATGTTCTCAGTATTATTTATCTATCTATTTATTTAAATTATTTTTCACATTGGTTGTTTGTTAGTTTTTGTATGTAGTTTTTCACTGATTCTAGTTTATTTCTTTGTTCTACTGTAAATGCCTGCAAGAAAATGAATCTCAGGGTGATATATGGTGACAGATTTGTACTTTTTTTTATTAATAATTATTACCGACTATTATTTGTGAATTTTAAACTTCGAACTTTGCACAGGTTTGGGATTGGTTTAGCACAGTCTGCAACTTCTACCATGTTAAAACCACTGTCTGACACCTCCAGTTTCTGTGTGACTCATTGGCGCAGTTTCATCAAAGCACAATTCTTCGTGCTTCTCCATACAGCTCGAGTGGCTGCCACAGCCCGGGGGACACCACAGTGCGGGCTCCCTTACCTCTCTGTGCTGCAGCCACTTCGCAGGACATGCTGGGGATGTCACAGTAGCGTCCGGTCCAACCGCTTACACAGTCGCAGGTGAAGGACTGCCTCGTCGCGCGACACTGCCCGCCGTTCTTGCAGGGGAACTTGCTGCACCAGTCCGTCGTCACCTGCTGGGCGGAGAGGGAGACCAGCCCCATCAAATATTCCCGTCAGAGCAAATCTCCCCGAGGCAGCACACTGCCACCCTGTGAGCTCGAGATGAACTGGGACAGAGAGAGGCTCGTCGAGCTTCACTGTCCGGTGTCCTCAAGAGGGAGAATCCATTCCACACAACTCCACCCTGACAACAACGCTGGAGACATGCAATGTGCACACATGGACCCTGTCTGCGCTTTTCACTGCCTCGGTAAAGCAGCCAACATAATCAAAGGCACATACCCACCCCAGACATTCTCTCTTGTCCCCTCTCCCACAAGGCAGTCTCAACATCTAAAATGATCCTGGGCCCACATATTGATGCACTTATGAAGAAGATGTGCCAGCGGCTATGCTTCATTAGGAGTTTGAGGAGATTTGGTAACCAGCAGATCTTTTCAGAGGGACCATACAGAGCACTCTAACTGGTTGCATCACCGTCTGAGATGGAGGGGCCACTGCAGAGGATCGGAGAGATCTGCAGAGCATTGTAAACTCCAGCCAGCTCGCATCATGGGCACTTGCCTCCCCACCATCAAGGACACCTTCAACAGGTGATGCCTCTATAGGGAGGCACCCATCACTAAGGAGCCCCACCACAGCCCTCTTCTCATTACTATCATCAGAGAGGAGGTTCAGGGGCCTGAAGCACACATTTACTGTTTTATGCCCCTCCGCCATCAGATTTCCGAATGGTCCGTGAACCCATGAACACTGCCTCACCATTGTTGCCCTCTTCGAACAACTTGTTTATTTTTATATATACAAGCTCTCAAGACGAGGCTTTTCATTCCAGAACTAAGGAGATGTCCTCCTTCTTCAAAGAAAGGGGCTTCCCTTCCTTCACCATCAACGCTGCCCTCACCTGCATCGCTTCCATTTCGCGCACGTCTGCCCTCACCTCATCCTCCCGCCACCCCACCAGGGATCGGGTTCCTCTTGTCCTCACCTACTACCCCGCCTCACCTCTGTGTCCAGCACATAATTCTGCATAACTTCCGTCACCTCCAAGTGGGTTCCACCACCAATCACATCTTTCTCTGCCCTGCACTTCCTGCTTTCCACAGGGATCGCTCCCTATGCGACTCCCTTGTCCACTCATCCCTCCCCACTGATCTCCCTCCTGGCACTTATCCCTGCAAGCAGAATAAGTGCTACACCTGCCTCCACACCTCCTCCCTCACTACCATTCAGGGCCCCAAACAGTCCTTCCAGGTGAGGCAACACTTCACCCCCGAGTGTGTTGGGGTCATCTGCTGTTATCTGGTGCTCCCGGTAAAGCCCCCTGTACCAGACCTGATCTACACTGGGAGACCACTTCACTGAGCACCTGTGCTCCGTTTGCCAAAAAAACAGGATCTCCCAGGTGGCGATCCATTTTAATTCTAATTCCCGTTCCCATTCTGACACGTCAGTCCATGGCCTCCTCTACTGTCACGATGAGAACACACTCAGGCTGGAGGAACCACACCTTATATTCCATCTGGGTAGTCTCCAACCTGATGGCATGAACATTGACTTCTTAAACTTCCAGTAATGTCCCCCCTTGAGTTGGGCACGTGGCCAAGTGGTTAAGGCATTCGTCTAGTGATTTGAAGATCTGGTAATGCCCCCCCTTGTGTTGGGCACGTGGCCAAGTGGTTAGGGCGTTTGTCTAGTGATTTGAAGATCTGGTAATGCCCCCCCTTGTGTTGGGCACGTGGCCAAGTGGTTAAGGCGTTCATCTAGTGATTTGAAGATCCGGTAATGCCCCCCTTGTGTTGGGCACGTGGTCAAGTGGTTAAGGTGTTCGTCTAGTGATTTGAAGATCGCTAGTTCAAGCCTCAGCTGTGGCAGCGTGTTTGTGTCCTTGAGCAAGGCACTTAATCACACATTGTTCTAGTCTGTGTGAGGAGTGGCGCCCCACACAGACTTCCAATCTGTGCCTTGTAAGGCATGAAAATGCCCAACGCAAGCCTCTCATGGTCTGAGTTGACGTTCCCTCCCTCCACCATTCCTCGCTCCCATTTACCTCTCTCACCTTATCTCCTTACCTGTCCATCACCTCCCTCTGGTGACCCTCCCCGTTCCTTTTCTTCCATGGCCTTCTGTCCTCTCCCATCGGATTCCTCCTTCTCCAGCCTTGTATCTCTGTCACCAATCGACTTCCCAGCTCTTTACTTCACCTCTCCCCCTCTCCCAGTCTCACCCATCACCTACTACCTTGTATTTCTTCTCCCCTCCTCCCACCTTCTTACTCTGACTTATCTTTTTTTGTTCTCCAGTCCTGATGAAGGGTCTCGGCCCAAAACGTCGACTGTTTACTCTTTCCCATAGATGTTGCCTGGCCTGCTGAGTTCCTCCAGCATTTTGTGTGTGTTGTTCGAATTTCCCAATATACTGTATGTCAATGATAATCAACCCGATTCTGATCCTGAAACCCGACAGCATGTACGACTAGGCTCAAGGACTGTCTCTGCCAGGCTGTTATAAGACTATTGAATGGCTTCCCAGGACAAGATGGACTCTCTACCTCACAACCTACCTGTGCTGGAATGTTGCTGTAGCTGCTACACTTCCTTCTGCATTCAGTTACTGTTTTACCTTGTTCTGCCTCAATGCACTGTGTAATGATCTGATTTGTATCAACAGTGTGCAAGACAAGTTTCTCACTGTATCTCAGTACATGTGACAATAAAAAATTACCAATTCCAATTTCACTACCGTTAGTGGGTGCAGTCAGGCTGTAAGTAGTGGGTTAGTCATTATGTACAGTTAGTTATCGGAGGGTGTGTAGAATGGGAGTCCTGGATGTCAGAGAAGGCGGGAGAGTATGCAGGAAAAAGGAAGGCGGGTGGGCGGGGAGACAGGGAAATAAAGGGACAGAGTGAGGGAAGAAGAGGCAAGGAGAGAGACAGACAGGGAGGAACGCAAAGAGAAAGACAACAATAGAGAGATGGAGAGACAGACAGGAACATGGGGAGACAGAGAGAGAGAGAGAGAGATGGAGAGAGCGAAAGAGAGAGATGGAGTGACTGGGAGAGAGAGAGACGGTGAGAGAGAGAGAGAGACGGAGAGAGAGAGATGGAGAGACGGGGAGAGAGAAAGAGAGAGATGAAGTGACAGAGAGAGAGAGAGAGAGATGGAGAGAGCGAAAGAGAGAGATGGAGTGACTGGGAGAGAGAGAGAGAGACGGAGAGAGAGAGAGAGAGACGGAGAGAGAGAGATGGAGAGACGGGGGGGAGAGAGAGAGAGAGAGAGACGGAGAAAGAGGAGGAGAGACGGGGAGAGAGAAAGAGAGAGATGGAGTGACTGGGAGAGAGAGAGACAGGGAGAGGGGGAAGAGAACAATCAAGTAAAAATGGATATACAGAGGAGATATGGAACTACACAAGAGATACAACTTTAAACAAAGCTCACCTGACACCGGTCCCCTGTGTAACCGTGGGGACAGGTACACCTGTAAGTCTCCAGCCCATCGACGCACACCCCACCATTCAGGCACGGCTGGGAGTAACATTCGTCAACGTCGCGCTGGCAGTTGGAACCGGTGAAGCCCGAGCGGCAGTAGCAGGTATACATGTTAATACCGTCTACGCAGGTCCCTCCATTGAAGCAGGAGCTGAAATAAATTGTAAAATTAACATTTGCCCTCTGATGTGAAGCAGTTCTGACCACAGTCAGGGTTTTTCATGCCATGGTGGTCACATGAGACCCTCTCAGTAACCGCTGGGAGGTCCCAGCGAATATCCAGCAGGATATTTTGCTGCACCTGCTGAAAAATAATAGCCCATAAAATATTGGAGAACAATTAGGACATTGCATCCACCGAGACTTCTGCACCATTCTCTTGCCTTCTCCCCATAACCTTTGAATTCCTGACTAGTCAAGTACCTTTCAACCTCCAATTTAAATGTACCCAATCACTTGGCCTCCATGACAATCAGTTTCAGAGATTCACCATCCCTTGGCTAAAGAGATTCCTCCTCATCTCCGTTCTAAAGGGATGTTCCTGTATTCTGAGTCTGTATTCTCCGGCCCTAGACTCCCCCACTACAGGAAGTCTCCTCTCCATGCCCACTCTGTCTAGGCCTTTCAACACAGGGTACCTTTCAATGAAACTCCCCCTTGTTCTTCTAAACTCCAGCGATTACAGGCTCAGAGCCAGCAAATGCTCCTCCTATTTCATTCCCAATATCCTTACTGTGAGCCTCCTCTCCAAACCAGCACATCCTTTCGACATCACCATGCAAGATTGTCTGATCATGATCTTGAGCTGGGATAACCTAATCTAGTGCACAATTTATTAGCTCACTGGAGATAGGTATCTAGACTAAGTCCTTGTTGAAAATGTTTTGCCTGAACAAAGTCTACAATGTTAGTTTGATTAACTGTAGCAGCGTGCACTGATTCAGTTAACTGCTCTCTTCAACGAGAACAGGCTGGAATTGGCAACTCACCCAGAAGGTATAAGTGAGGCATACTCTCTCCTCCTCCCCCTTGTCTCTTTTTCCATTCCTCATTCTGGCTCCCCTCTTACACCTTCTCTTCTCTTTTCCTCACCTGCCTATCATTTCCTTCTGGCACCCCTCTTGGTTAGACTCAGTGCAGGAGCAGAGCTGAGGCAGCCTGTCAGATGGGATGGCTTTACACTCAGTGGCCACTTTATTAGGTACACCTGTACACCTGCTCGTTAATGGGAATATCTAATCAGCCAATCACGTGGCAGCAACTCAATGCATAAAAGCATGC
Source organism: Mobula hypostoma (assembly GCF_963921235.1). Taxonomy (NCBI): domain Eukaryota; kingdom Metazoa; phylum Chordata; class Chondrichthyes; order Myliobatiformes; family Myliobatidae; genus Mobula; species Mobula hypostoma. The sequence goes on from NC_086125.1 coordinate 20,285,201, forward strand.
AGACATGGTCAAGAGGTTCAGCTGTTGTTCAGACCAAGCAGCAGAAGAGGAAAGAAATATGATCTAAGTGACTCTGATTGTGTAGTGTTTGTTGGTGCCAGACAGGGTGGTTTGAGTATCTCAGGAACCGCTGATGTTCTGGGATTTTCACGCAGGACAGTCTCGATTGTTTACAGAGAATGGTGTGAAGAACAAAAGACATCCAGTGAGTGGCAGTTCTCTGGGCAAAAACACCTTGTTAATGAGAGCAGACAGAGGAGAATGGCCAGACTGGTTGGAGTTGACAGGAAGGCGACTGCATCTCAAATACCCACACATTACAACAGGGAAGTGCAGAAGAGCATCTCTGAACACACAACACGTTGAACGTTGAAGTGGACGGGCTACAGCAGCAGAAGACCACAAACATACACTCAGTGGCCACTTTATTAGGTATAGGAGGTACATAATTTGATCAAAGTAGTAGCTGAAATGGATGTGCAAAGAACATTAAATCTAAAAACTTGGAAGGCGTGGATAGACCTGGAGGAAATCTGAGCAAGAGGGAACTTTGCTTCATGTGAATAACCCCTGCTGTGCTGCAGAGAACAAAGCGCAGCTGCGAAAGGAGTGACTGAACACCCAGAAGACCCAACCACTAGCCACAGGCATCATTTACTCTTGCCCACACGGCAGCAGAATACATGGAATACAGATCTGCCTCTCCAGCCACCTGAAGACCCGCTAATAGACAACACACATCATACTCCACTCAAATGATCGCACGAAGAAACGTATGGAAAGCCGCCTCATGAGATGACCAACAGCAATAACTCCGAGGACCAGCAAATGCAGAAGATCACTAGTCCCTGAGAAGGAACTGCTGCACTGAATACTGGCCAGGTTCTTACAGAATGAGTAATACTTAAAATATAAGTTGTCGATTTCGAAGATGTGAAAATTAACTAAGGAATTGTGCAACCTAAAGAGTTAATGAGTTTCATTTAAAACTAAGTGAATCTTTCAGCAGTTTGAACTGATCTTGATTAAGATAGGAGCTTAGTTATTAAGCCAAGGCCTTGTTTAATATCTTTTATCGTGTGATATATTTAATTGGCAATGTCCCAATCAAACATGGTTCTAGGCAGGTTTATTCAGTCTATAACTAAAGTTTCACAGACATCCCAGGGCACATGAATTGATATCACTACACCCTTCCAAGTGCTGGGATGAATTACGGAAGTATGAACCCAGTATTAAAATGCATCCATTGAAACGTGTCTTCTTTCACATAGAATGCTTGTGCACCTCACAATACTTTGACTGAGCCAGGATATTTTGAATGTTTGGAGTCTTTAGACAATCCATGGGAATCTCTTTGTCCCAGTGAGGTGTTTGCTTTATCGATAATTCTTCAGAACCACTCATCTACATTTCAAGATATTTAATTTAGCCACTGTACATTGAAATTGTACTTAACCACCTGCAGCTATATTTGTACTTAGTAAAATTTGACATATTTCTTTTTATTCAGAGATAAAAACATGCGAACAGGCCTTTCCAGCCCAATGAGCCCATGGCGCCCAAACACCAATTAACCAGTACGCCTGCGGGACGTGGGAGAAAACGGGAGCAACTAGAATAAGCTCAAGCAATCATGAGGAGAACGTACAAACTCCTCACAGAGAATGGCGAGAATTGAACCCGAGTCGCCGGCACTGGGCAGCGTTGCGCTAGCCGCTGCACTACCCTGTCACTCCTCAACTCTTGAGCCAAACATACTTCGAGCTCAGGGAGATTTTCTCAGCAGGGATCCCCTATCTGTCAGCTTGTGAGAATTAAAACCCTGTTGCGTCAACAGATCTACTTGGCTCATCAGAACACGACGGCCTTGACAAAGCTGAAACGTACAAGCCAAAACTTGCAGCTTAAATTTACTGCCTTCTATTTCCCAATCCTGTTGAACTCACTTGGGAAAAAAAAGTGAAATATAAACGTGTTGCCAAACTCAGGAGTAGCAGTAACATCCATTCGAACTGCAGAGAGTTGTGAACACAGCCCAGCCCATGCTGCAAAATAGCCTCCCCTCCGCTGACTCCAATTACACACCTCACTGCCTCAGGAAAACAGCCCATGTAATCAAGGAGCCCTCCCAGCCAGGTCATTCCCTCTCTCCTCCCGCCCATCGGGCAAGAGATACTAAAATTTAAGAATATGGACCATCAAGCTCAAGGTCGTCTTCTATCCCACTGTTATCAGACTCTTGAACAGACCTCTCAATGGCTAAATATATGAGAAGTCAGGTGACCTGCTTCGCCCCCAGCACACAGATGCTGTCACAAGGAAGGTGCTCCAACTTCTTTACTTTCTTAGGAGGCTAAGAAGGTTTGGCTTGTCACCAAATGCTCTAACAACCGTCTAGAGATGTAGTGTTGGAAGTATCCCATCTGGGTGCAGCAACTTGAATGCACAGGAATGCAAGAAGCTGCAGGGAGTAGTGGACACGGCCCAATTTATCATGGAAACATCCCCTCTCCACCATTAGTCGTCTCTACAGCAGGTGCTTCCTCGAGAAGGCAACATCTCCACCATCCAGGCCATGACTTTTTCTTGCTGCTGCCACCAAGTGGGAGATACAGCAGCCTGAAGACCCACCCCATCAGGTCAACAGCAGCCACTTCCCTTCAACCATTCAGTTCTTGAAACTACCAGTACAATGATAACTGCTACAGTTTAGCAAAACTAGATGCAACACTGAGCGTCATAGGAAGTCATACCTGCCTGTGGCCATCAAACTTTACAACTCCTCCCTTGGAGGGTCAGACACCCTGAGCCAATAGGCTGGTCCTGGACTTATTTCCTGGCATAATTTACATATTACTATTTAATTATTTATGGTTTTATTACTATTTAATTATTTATGGTGCAACTGGAACGAAAACCAATATCCCTCGGGATCAATAAGGTATGTCTATGACTATAACCATGGTGATCAGTTAGCACTAAAATGGACATTGCGTTCTTTCCTGTACAACTTGTTCATAATTTATTTGTGAATGCTCCTTTACTGGCACTGGGTAGTAAGCTTTTCATTGCACCTGTTCATACATGTACCCGTGCATATGACAATAAACTTGACTTTGGCTGGAAGATGACCTTCTGATCTACCTGGTGGTGGCCTTTGAAATGTATTTGTCTTCCTGCACTGCATCTGCTCTGTAATGGCGACACTCGCTGCATTCCTCATTCTGTATTACAACCTTGGTGTACCTGTGTATGGACGGATCTATTGGGATGGCACGCAAGCCAAAGCTTTTCACTGTATCTTGGAACACGTGACAGTAATAACCAACTCCAGTATGTCCAGTAACATCCAATAACCTTGGTTAGGTACCAAAGGTCAAGGTAGGCCACTGAGGAGAGCAGAAAAACAGAGGGATCTGGCAATACAGATCCATAATCTCTTGAAAGTGACATCACAGGATAGTGGTGTTGTGGAGTGAGCTTTTGGCCTTTATCAATCAAAGTATTGAGTACAGGAGTTGGGATGTTATGTTAAATGTTGCCAAGGAGTAATTGTGGAGTATCGTGCGCCGATCTGGTCACCTACTTACTGTAAAGATATCAACAAGATCGAAAGAGTACAGAGATAACTTATAAGGATGTTGCCGGAATTTGAGGACCAGAGTTATAGGGAAAGGGTGAATAGGTCTGGAGGTAGGAGAATGAGGGGAGATTTGATATACTAAATTATGTGATATATATATATATATATATATATATATATATATATATATATAAGTAAGTGCAAGAATTTTCCACTGAGGTTAGCTGAAACGAGATCAAGAGGTCATGGATTAAGGGTGAAAGGTGAAATATTTAAAGAGAACCATGAGGGGATCTTCTTCACTCAGAGGGTGTTGAGAATGTGGAATGAGCTGCCAGCAGAAGTGCTGGATGTGGGTTTCCTTTCAGAACTTAAGAGAAGTTTGGATAAGTTCATGGATGGGAGGTTATGGAGGGCTATGGTTCAGGTGCAGGTCAATGGGACTAGGCAGAATAGTGGTAAACTAGATGGGCTGAAGGGTCTATTTTTGAGCTCTGAAGTGCTGGGAATGCCGGAATTGCAAATCTTAGTGTAATATCAGCTTGCAGCGCAGCTTTGGGAGACTTGGGCTAGCGGCAAGCTCATGTACTGTGGTAGCGGGAGCAGCCTGACTCACTGACCTCTCTGTGCAGTCCTGAATATTGTTCTCACAGTGAAGCCCATTGAACCCGGCCTTGCAGCTGCAAGTGTAGCTGTTGACGTAGTCCGTGCAGGAGCCTCCATTGCGGCACGGGCTGCTCTCGCACTCGTTGACCTCGTCGGCGCACTTGGTGCCCGTGAAGCCCGGCAGGCAGCTGCAAACGAACGAGTTGACGCCATCCAGGCAGGAACCACCGTTCACGCAGGGGTCTGGGGCGAGAAGAACGAAAAGTTAACGTCCACACTTCATCTCAGCCAGAGAAACTTGGCAAGCTTTTTAGGTTATTATGAAGTGCAGCAGTCTACTTGTGTGCAGGAAGCTCCTATCATCAAGAGGTAAATGGGGGGGAGTGTGTGGAAGGTTACCAGGAATGTGGACATGACATTACAAACAAATCAGCTTATTAATTGACAGAGACGGCTCAGAGGCTAGTGGCCGTCTCCTGCCCATAGTCTGTCTGTCACTATTTTGGAACTTTGAAAGAGTCAGAAAAGTTTCACGAAAATAATTCCAAGAATAAAGGAACTTAGTTATGTTGCTTAACCAAAGAAGGGACTATCATTCTTGTAAACAATAAGGACGCTTAGAGATTGGAGCAGAATTTAGAAGAGTCAAGGCAGAGAGAACCTCTTAATTTTGGTAACATATCAATACCCAATGGAAGCAGAATGAAGGTAACTGGTAGAAGAACCAAAAAAATGCCGCGAGGAAAGCTTGTTGGAGTTGATAGAGCCAGGAAAATGCTACCAAGGATATAGGAATAGATTGAGTTGTAAAGAGAGCTGGACAAGTATCTGAAAGCTTGCCAGACAAGAGGGAATGGGAAGGGCAATGGAGGTTGGTTAGTCTTACACAGAGCCAGTAGAGATGAAAAGCAAACTCCTCACTGTGACTGTGAGTTGAGCACAGTGGTTAGGCCTCAGGGCTCAGATCCCAGGGCCCTGCCCCCAGAACACACAGATGACCACTCACAGCGCACCGCTGTTCAAGATTCAAGATCGATAATTGTCATTCTTCTGTCCACACGTGTAAAGGAGGACAAAACGTTACTCCGGATCCAATGCAGCATAAAGAAACAAAATAAATATAAATATAAAGCAATCCTATAAAACAGAGTGTACAAGTAACTGTTGGGTCTGGCCACACACGTACTTCTGTACATAGACTGATCGTATCTACAGCAAGTGGCACGGTGCTACTGCAGCTCGGGGCATTCCGTAAGTTCACAGTTCAATCCCAACGCTGTCTGCAAGCAGTTTGTACGCTCATCCCATGACCATGTGGGTTTTCTCTGAGTGCTCTGGTTTCCTCCCACAGTCTAAAGACATACCAGTTAGTAGATTAATTGGTCATAGAAACACAGAAACATAGAAAACCTACAGCACAATACAGGCCCTTCGGCCCACAAAGTTGTGCCAAACGTGTCCCTACCTTACAAATTACCTAGGGTTACCCATAGCCCTCTATTTTTCTAAGCTCCATGTGCCTATCCAAAAGTCTCTTAAAAGACCCTATCGTATCTGCCTCCACCACTGTTGCTGGCAGCCCATTCCACATACTCACCACTCTCTGCATAAAAAACTTACCCCTGACATCTCCTCTGTACTTACTCCCAAGCACCTTAAACCTGTGCCCTCTTGTGGCAGCCACTTCAGCCCTGGGAAAAAGCCTCTGACTATCCACACGATCAATGCCTCTCATCATCTTGTACACATCTGTCAGGTCACCTCTCATCCTCCGTCGCTCCAAGGAGAAAAGGCCGAGTTCACTCAACCTGTTTTCATAAGGCATGCTCCCCAGTCCAGGCAACATCCTTGTAAATCTCCTCTGCACCCTTTCTTTGGTTTCCACGTCCTTCCTGTAGTGAGGCGACCAGAACTGAGCACAGTACTCCAAGTGGGGTCCTATATAGCTGCACCATTACCTCTTGGCTCCTAAATTCAATTCCACGATTAATGAAGGCCAATATACCATATGCCTTCTTAACCACAGAGTCAACCTGCGCAGCTGCTTTGAGCGTCCTATGGACTCAGACCCCAAGATTCCTCTGATCCTCCACACTGCCAAGAGTCTTACTTCTAATACTATATTCTGCCAGCATATTTGACCTAGCAAAATGAACCACTTCACACTTATCTGGTTCGAACTGCATCTGCCACTTCTCAGCCCAGATTTGCATCATATCCATGTCCCGTTGTAACCTCTGATAGCCCTCCACACTATCCACGACACCCCCAACCTTTGTGTCATCAGCAAACTTCCTAACCCATCCCTCCACTTCCTCATCCAGGTCATTGTAAGCTGTCCGGTGATTAGGTTCGTGTTAAGTAAGAGGATGGTGTGGCTTGTTGGACCAGAAGGGCTCGTTCCGTGCTACATCTCAGAACAAATAAACCAAATAAGGTGAATCCGTCGGGAAGTGAGAAAGAGACCAAGTTACTCTTGGCAAGAGGGTCTCCTCTAGGTAGCAGCAGGGTATATGGAAACACAGTAGGTCAGTGTCTGTGTCGGTGTAGGTATGAGCTGTGGAGTATAAGCGTAAAGTGGCAGTGCATGGCGGGGGGGATCAAAGGTGGAGAGAAGTGGCTGATGTGGATAGCTTAAGGAGTTAAAAGCCTTTAAACAATATCCATTAAAAACTGCTCAAATAAAAGATTGAAAGAAGTTTTAAAAAGTAAACAAATGCAATGTAAAGCATCAAACTACTAAAAATTAATGGAAGGTAATTTTCCAGTAAGTAATGGACTTCTTGCACCAGCCCTCATCATTAGGCTGAGGGGCAGATGTGGCACAGCCACAGCCTGGCAAACCTGCCTCCAGCATTGGGTCCAGTGCAGAGTCATGCAGCAGAGCTGGGAGCTGCACGTGTCGGACCCCAACTTCCAGCTCACCTTCGACCTCTATATTCCAAGCAGAGGGGTGACGGAGCCAGAGAAGGGCTGAAAGGACAGTGGCCATACTTGGGAACGGCCAAGGAGGGGCAGGTGAGTTCTGGTTTTGTGTTTTGGGGTGAATGGCTTTTCACAAGCAGCTGAATGAGTGGCCACTGGCTTTTATACTATCCTATTTAGACATACCCCACAGTAACAGGCCCTTCTGCCCTAACGCACCCATGTAACTAATTCATCTTCTAGCCTCCAACCTGATAGCATGAACATTGGCTTTTCTAACTTCCGCTAATGCCCCACCTCCCCCTCGTACCCCATCCATTATTTATTTATATACACACATTCTTTCTCTCTCTCTCCTTTTTCTCCCTCTGTCCCTCTCACTATACCCCTTGCCCATCCTCTGGGTCCCCCCCCCCGTCTTTCTCCATGGGCCTCCTGTCCCATGATCCTCTCATATCCCCTTTGCCAATCACCTGTCCAACTCTTGGCTCCATCCCTCCCCCTCCTATCATTTTGGATCTCCCCTTCCCCCTCCCACTTTCAAATCTCTTACTGGCTCTTCCTTCAGTTAGTCCTGACGAAGGGTCTCGGCCCGAAACGTCAACTGTACCTCTTCCTAGAGACGCTACCTGGCCTGCTGCGTTCACCAGCAACTTTGATGTGTGTTGCTTGAATTTCCAGCATCTGCAGAGTTCCTCGTGAATACATCTTCTAACCCATACGTCTTTGGAATGCGGTAGGAAGCCGGAACACTCGAAGGAAACCCACGGGGCCACAGAGAATATACAAAGTGCTTGCAGACAGCAGCGGGAATTGAACTGAATCACTGGCACTGCAATATTACACTAACCACTACTCTACTGCAGCTGAGGGAAGTGATTTCAAGATCACGGGTGAGAATGCACAAAGCTCCAGTAGACATGGGGGGAAGTTAGGATAGGTAAAAAGAACTGAGCAGGGGAGGATGGAGCCTAATCTGGGGACAGAATAGGGTTTCGCTCTCTCTCCCTCAGTTTAGGAACCAACTGAGAAAGGGAAAGCAAAACCAAGAAGGAACGTCTCTTGTTGCGACAGCTCTCAAGCAGCGAGCACTGATTGCTGGATCATTAATAAATACTCACTTGGGTTACAGTCATTGACATCGGTCTCACAGTCATGACCTGCAAAGCCCGGCCCACACGTACAAATATAGCTCCCCAGCGTGTTGGTGCAAGTGCCTCGGTTCTTGCAAGGGTTTGATGCACACTCGTCAACATCCACTTGACAGATGTGTCCTGGGGCCGTGGGTGTGTGTGTGGGAGGGAGGGAAAAAGGAAGCCATAAAAACATGGATCACTCTTCATTAATTAGTAAATGCTCATATGCACCAGCACCACACACAGAATTATTATCTCCAGCCCCCACTGCCAGGGAAGGGTTTCCTGCGTTCCCGTTACCTTGCCAGCCGTCTGCACAGGTGCACACAAAGTCCTCGTAGTCAAGAGTGTGGTCACAGAAGCCACCGTTCTCACAGGGGTTGGGGGAACATGGAACCAGCACATTCTCACAGTTCTCACCTGCAGACAGAGGAAGGCACAAATGTCACTGGCTTTTTTTTTGTCTGTGGGACTCTGGGTAAATGCTCTCACAGGACTGCCTTGTTAAACCCACCTCAGACGGTACTGGTGGGAATCTCCGTTTCTTTCCCCTTCTCTGCAAACCCATCAACAGCATCAGCAGGACATTTTTTTTGTAAGCCCAATCAGTGCTGTTAACAGGATTCATTTTTGCAAACTCATGAATTGGGCTCTCTCTGTAAATCCACCCAATGGTCTGAACGGAACCCTGTCCATTAACTCATCCAATGGTCTGAACAGAACCATGTCAATTAACCCACCCAATGGTCTGAACGGAACCCTGTCCATTAACCCATCCAATGGTCTGAACGGAACCCTGTCCATTAACTCATCCAATGGTCTGAACAGAACCATGTCAATTAACCCACCCAATGGTCTGAACGGAACCCTGTCCATTAACCCATCCAATGGTCTGAACGGAACCCTGTCCATTAACCCATCCAATGGTCTGAATGGAACCATGTCCATTAACCCATCCGATGGTCTGAACGGAACCATGTCCATTAACCCATCCAATGGTCTGAACGGAACCATGTCCATTAACCCATCCGATGGTCTGAACAGAACCCTGTCCATTAACCCATCCAATGGTCTGAACGGAACCATGTCCATTAACCCATCCAATGGTCTGAACAGAACCCTGTCCATTAACCCATCCAATGGTCTGAACGGAACCATGTCCATTAACCCATCCAATGGTCTGAACGGAACCCTGTCCATTAACCCACCCAATGGTCTGAAGGGAACCATGTCCATTAACCCATCCAATGGTCTGAACAGAACCATGTCCATTAACCCATCCAATGGTCTGAACGGAACCCTGTCCATTAACCCATCCAATGGTCTGAACGGAACCATGTCCATTAACCCATCCAATGGTCTGAACGGAACCCTGTCCATTAACCCATCCAATGGTCTGAACGGAACCATGTCCGTTAACCCATCCAATGGTCTGAACAGAACAAAGGCCATTAACCCATCCCAGTGGTCTGAACAGAACCATGTCCATTAACCCATCCAATGGTCTGAACAGAACCATGCCCATTAACCCATCCAATGGTCTGAACGGAACCATGTCCATTAACCCATCCAATGGTCTGAACGGAACCATGTCCATTAACCCATCCAATGGTCTGAACAGAACCCTGTCCATTAACCCATCCAATGGTCTGAACAGAACCATGTCCATTAACCCATCCAACGGTCTGAACAGAACAAAGTCCATTAACCCACCCAATGGTCTGAACAGAACCATGTCCATTAACCCACCCAATGGTCTGAACGGAACCCTGTCCATTAACCCATCAAATGGTCTGAACAGAACAAAGTCCATTAACCCACCCAATGGTCTGAACGGAACCATGTCCATTAACCCATCAAATGGTCTGAACAGAACAAAGTCCATTAACCCACCCAATGGTCTGAACAGAACCATGTCCATTAACCCACCCAATGGTCTGAACGGAACCCTGTCCATTAACCCATCAAATGGTCTGAACAGAACAAAGTCCATTAACCCACCCAATGGTCTGAACAGAACCATGTCCATTAACCCATCCAATGGTCTGAACAGGACCATGTCTGTAAACCCATGCAATGGTCTGAACAGGATTAGCTCCATTAACCCATCCAATGATCTGAACAGAACCATGTCCATTAACCTACCCAATGGTCTGAACGGAACCCTGTCCGTTAACCCAGCCAATGGTCTGAACAGAACAAAGGCCATTAACCCATCCCAGTGGTCTGAACGGAACCATGTCCATTAACCCATCCAATGGTCTGAACAGAACCATGTCCATTAACCCATCCAAAGGTCTGAACAGGACCATGTCTGTAAACCCATTCAATGGTCTGAACAGGATTATCTCCATAAACCCATCCAATGGTCTGAACAAGACCATGTCCATTAACCCATCCAATGGTCTGAACAGGATTATCTCCATAAGCCCACGCAATGGTCTGAACGGGATTATCTCCATAAGCCCACGCAATGGTCTGAACGGAACCATGTCCATTAACCCATCCAATGGTCTGAACAGAACCATGTTCATTAACCCACCCAGTGGTCTGAACGGAACCCTGTCCGTTAACCCATCCAATGGTCTGAACAGGATTATCTCCATTAACCCATCCAATGGACTAAACAGGATTATATCCATAAACCCACCCAATGGTCTGAACAGATTTATCTCCATAAACCCATCCAATGGACTAAACAGGATTATTTCCATAAACCCATCCAATGGTCTGAACAGAACTATGTCCATTAACCCACCCAATGGTCTGAACAGAACTATATCCATAAACCCATCCAATGGACTAAACAGGACCATGTCCATAAACCCATCCAATGGTCTGAACAGGATTATCTCCAACAAACCATCCAATGGTCTGAACAGGATTATCTCCGTAAACCCATCCAATGATCTGAACAGGACCATCTCCATAAACTCATCCTATGGTGCAAACAGGATTATCTCCATAAATCCATCCAATGGTTTTATGAACATAGAACTTAGAATAGCATGGGCTATGATGTTGTGCCGACACTTTAACTTGCCCCTGTCTCAATCTAAACCTTCCCTCCTATGTCGCCCTCAATTTTTCTTTCATCCATGTACATTACCTAAGTATCTCTAAAATATCCCTAATGTACCTGTTTCTACCACAACGCCTGGCAGTGCGTTCCATGCGGCTACCACCTTCTGTGTAATAAACCTGCCTCTGACAGACATCTCCCCTATATTTTCCTCTCAACGTCTTTAAGTTAGGCTTCCTTGTGTTAGCCATTCTGCCCTGAGAAAATATCTCTGGCTTTCCACTCGATCTATGCCTCTCATCATCTTGTACACCTGCATCTTAACAGTACCATCTCTGTGAACATATCCATTGTGTCAGGTTCAATCCATAAACCCTCCAATGGTGTGAGCCAACATCTCTCTGTAAACTCCCAATGATCTTAATGTGATTCCATACTCCCAAATTACTTCTGGAGTTTCAGAGTGAGGTGTTGCACTCCAGGAGATTAAATGTAAGGGGAAAGTGTATAATAAGTGGCAGGACCTTTAATAGCACTGATGTTCAGAGGGATATTGGGGTTGGTCCAAGTTCATAACTCCATAAAAGTGGATGCACAAGTATATAGGGTGTTGAAGAAGGCATATGGCATGCTTCCTAGTCCTGACGATAGGTCTTGACCCGTAATGTCGACTGTTTACTCTTTTCCATAGATGCTGCCTGGCCTGCCAAGTTCCTCCAGCATTTTGTGTGTGTTGATAGGCATGCTTGCTTTTATTAATCAGGCAACTGAGTATAAGAGGCAGGAAGGCACAAGAGACTGCAGGTGCTGAAACTAAGAACAACGAACAATCTGCTGGAGGACCCCAGTGGGCTGAGCAGCCTCTGTGGAATGAAAGGGACTGTCGATCTTTGGGATCAAAACTCGACATCAGGAACAATAAGATTCAGAAGTCATGTTTTAGCTGTATAAAAGTTTTGTCAAACTACGCTTGGTGTTTTCTAGTCTTGAATTACAGAAGACTAATTGAAGTACTTCAATGCCAGTGGAAATGATAGATGCAGGTTGGATTTCAATATTTTAGAGAATTTGGATAGGTACAAGATTGGGAGGGGTATGGGCTGGATTCTGGTCAATGGGACTAGGCAGATTATAGTTTGGCACAGACTAGATAGGCCAAAGGGCCTGTTTCTGTGCTGTAGTGCTCTTTAACTCTTTGATCATAGAGTCTATCAACCTCTGCCTTAAATATACATAAACCTATTAGAAAATAACCAACCCTTTCATTTCTTCTACTAAAGTGCATGACTATATACTTCCCGATACTGTATTCCATCTGCTACTTCTTTGCCCATTTTCCTAATCTATCCAAGTCCTTCTGTAGCCTCTCTACTTCTTCAAAACTACCTGGCCTCCACCTATCTTCGCATCATCTGCTAACTTTGCAACGAAGCCATCAATTCCATCATCCAAATCATTAACATAGAACATAAAAAGAATCGGTCCCAACACAGTGGAATACCACTAATCACTGGCAGCAAATGAGAAAAGGCTCCTTTTATTCCCATTCTTTGCCTCCTGCCAATCAGCCACTGCTTTATCCATGCTAGAATCTTTCCTGTAATACCATGGGCTCGTGCTTATTCAGCAGCCTGAGGTGTGGAAACATGTCAGGGACTCTCTAATCCAAATGTACAACATCAACTGATTCTCCTTTGTCTATCCTGCTTGTTATTTCTTCAAAGAATTCCAACAGATTTGTCAGGCAAGATTTTCTGTTGAGGAAACCATGCCGACTATGACCTATTTTATCATGTGCCTCCAAGTACCCTGAAACCACGTCCTTAACAATTGACTCCAACATCTTCCCAACTAGTGAGGTCAGACTAGCCGACTATAATTTCCATTCTTCTCCCACTCTTCTTCTTCTTGAAGAGTGGAGTGACATTTGCAATTTTCCAGTCTTCCAGATCCATTTCAGAATCTAGTGATTCTTGAAAGATAAATACCAATGCCTCCACAACCTCTTCAGCCACCTCTGTCAGAACCCTGAAGCGTATACCATCTGGTCTAGGTGACTTATCTACCTTCAGACCTTTCAATTTCCCAAGAACCTTCTCCCTAGTAATGGTAACTTCACACACTTCATGACCCCTGACACCTGGAACTTCCATCATACTGTTAGCGTCTTCTGCAGTGGAGACTGATGCAAAATACTAATTCAGTCGTCTGTCATTTCGTTGTCCCCCTTTACCTCTCCAGCATCATTTTCCAGCGGTCTGATATCCACTCCCACCTTTCTTTTACACGTTATGTATCTGGAGAAACTTTTGGTATCCTCTTTAATATTACTGGCTAGCTTACTTTCATATTCCATCTTTACCTTAATGACTTTTTTTAGTTGCCTTCTGCTCGTTTTTTAAAAGCTTCCAAATCCCACTAATTTCTGTTCTATTATATGTCCTCTCTTTGGCTTTTACGTTTGCTTTGACTTCTCTTGCACAGCCACAGTTGTGTCACCTTTCCTTCAGAATACTTCCTCCTCTTTGGGATGTATATATCCTGTGCCTTCCAAATTGCTTCCAGAAACTCCAGCCATTATGGCTCTGCTGTCATCCATGCCGGAGTTCTTTTCCAATAAATTCTTGCCAACGCTTATCTCTCATGCCTCTGTAATTCCCTTTACTCCATTGTAATACAGATACATCTGACTTTGGATGTCTTTCTCAATTTTTTGAGTGAATTCGATCATATAATGATCACTTTCTCCTAAGGGTTCTTTTACCTTAAGCTCTCTGATCTATTCCAGTTTTAAGACCATAAGATATAGGAGCAGAAGTAGGTCATTCAACCCATCAAGTCTGCCCCGCCATTCAGTCATGGGCTGATCCAATTCTTCCAGTCATCCTCACTCCCCTGCCTTCTCCCCATACCCTTTGATGCCCTGGCTCATCAAGAACCTATCTATCTCGGCCTTAAATACGCCCAATGACTTGGCCTCCACAGCCACTCATGGTAACAAATTCCACAGATTTACCACCCTCTGACTAAAGTAATTTCTCCGCATCTCAGTTCTAAATGAACGTCCTTCAATACTGAAGTCGTGCCCTCTAGTCCTAGACTCCCCTACCATGGGAAATAACTTTGCTATATCTAATCTGTTCAGGCCTTTTAACATTTGAAATGTTTCTATGAGATCCCCCCTCATTTTTCTGAACTCCGGGGAATACAGCCCAAGAGCTGCCAGACGTTCCTCATACGGTAACCCTTTCATTCCTGGACTCATTCTCGTGAATCTTCTCTGAACCCTCCCCAATGTCAGTATACCCTTTCAAAAATAAGGAGCCCAAAACTGCACACAATACTCCAAGTGTTGTCTCACGAGTGCCTTGTAGAGCCCCAACATTACATCCCTGCTCTTATATTCTATACCTCTAGAAATGAATGCCAACATTGCATTCACCTTCTTCACCACTGACTCAACATGGAGGTTAACCTTTAGGGTATCCTGCACAAGGACTCCCAAGTCCCTCTGCATCTCTGCATTTTGAATTCTTTCCCCATCTAAATAATAGTCTGCCTGTTTATTTCCTCCACCAAAGTGCATGACCATACACTTTCCAACATTGTATTTCACTTGCCACTTCTTTGCTCATTCCCCTAAACTATCCAAGTCTCTCTGCAGGCTCTCTGTTTCCTCAACACTATCCGCTCCTCCACCTATCTTTGTAACATTGGCAAACTTAGCCACAAATCCATTAATCCCATAGTCCAAATCATTGGCATACATCATAAAAAGCAGCGATCCCAACACCAACCCCTGTGGAACTCCACTGGTAACTGGCAGCCAACCAGAATAGGATCCCTTTATTCCCACTCTCTGTTTTCTGCCGATCAACCAATACTCCACCCGTGCTAGTAACTTCCCTGTAATTCCATGGATCTTATCTTGCTAAGCAGCTTCATATGCAGCACCTTGTCAAAGGCCTTCTGAAAATCCAAGTACACCACATCTACTGCATCTCCTTTGTCTATCCTACTTGTAATTTCGTCAAAAAATTGAAGTAGATTAGTCAGGCAGAATTTTCCTTTCAGGAAACCATGCTGGCTTTGGCCTATCTTGTCACGTGCCTCCAGGTACGCCGTAATCTCATCCTTAACAATTGATTCCAACACCTTCCCAACCACTGATGTCAGTCTAACAGGTCTATAGTTTCCTTTCTACTGCCTCCCATCCTCCTTAAATAGTGGAGTAACATTTGCAAATTTCCAATCATCCGGTACGATCAGGAATCTATAGATTCTGGCAAAGATCATTGATAATGCCATTGCAATCTCTCCAGCTTTCTTCAGAACCCGAGGGTGTATTCCATCAGGTCCAGGAGATTTATCCACCCTCAGACCATTAAGCTTCCTGAGCAGCTTCTCAGTTGTAATTTTCACTGCACATACCTCACTTCCTTGATACTTTTGAATGTCCGGTATATGGCAAATGTTTTCCATTGTGAAGACTGATGCAAAATACGCATTCAGTTCCTCTGCCATCTCTGTGTCTCTCATTACAATATCTCCAGTGTCATTTTCTATTGGTCATATCTATCCTCAACTCTCTTTTACCCTTTATATACTTAAAAAGCTTTTAGTACCTTCTTTGATATTAATTGCCAGCTTCCTTTCATAATTCATCTTTTTCTTCCTAATGACCTCCTTAGTTTCCGTCTGCACCTGTTTAAAAGCTTCCCAATCCTCGATCTTGCCACTAGCTTTGGCTTCCTTGTATGCACTCTCTTTTGCTTTTACTTTGGCTCTGATTTCACTTGTCAGCCATGATAGTGTCCTTCTTCCATTTGAAAATTTCTACTTATTTAGAATATATCTGTCTTGCACTTCCCTCATTTTTCACAGGATACACACTGTATATCTTTGGATGTTCAGCTCCCAGTGGCAGCCAGTTCATTGCACAACACCCAATCCAGAATAGCTGATAGCCTAGTGGGCTCAGCTATGAGCTGCTGTAAAAAGCGATTTTACAGGCATTCTAGAAATTCCCCCACTTGCAATCCAACACTAACCTGATTTTCCCAATCTACCTGCATATTGATATCCCCCATGACTATGGTAACATTGCCCTATTGGCATACATTTTCTATCTCCCATTGTAATTTGTAGACCACATCCTTACTACTGTTTGCGGGTCTACATATAACTCCCATCAGAGTCTTTTTACCCTTGCAATTCCTTAGTTCTATCCACAATGATTCAACACCTTCCAACCCTATGTCACCACCTCTTTCTAATGAGTTGATTTCATTTTTTACCAACAGAGCAATACTGTCCCCCCTGCCTTCCTGTCTATCCTTTCAATGCAATGTGTATCTTTGGACATTAAGCGCCCAGCTATAATCTTCTTTTAGCCATGATTCAGTGATGCCTACAACATCATACATGCCAACCTGTAACTGTGCTATAAGTTTATCTACCTTAGTTTGTATACCGCGCACACTCAAATATAACACCTTCAGTCCGGTATTCATCACCCTTTTTGATTTTGTCCCCTTTTTACATTGCAACTCATCGCGTTGTCTGCAGTTCTGCCCTATCATCAGCCTCTCCTTGTTAGGAGTCTCACTACACTCTGCCTCTGTTTGTAAACCAGCACTATCACTCCAGTTCCCATCCCCCTGCCAAATTAGCTTAAACCCGCAGGAACAAGTCAAGCAAACCTGCCCGCAAGGATGTTGGACCCCCTCGGGTTCAGGTGTAACCTGCCTCTTCTGTACAGGTCATACCTTCCCCAGAAGAGATACCAATGATCTACAAATTAGCAGTGCAAAGAGGCGCACGATATCTCATAAATGGAAAAGATTAAGTTAAATTCCAAAGTATTTTATAAGCATTGTAAGACCAAGAGTGCAACCAAAGAAAGAGTCCCTCAGGTCAGCTTCTAGCTCAACACCATTTTCTTGCCTTTTCCTGTATTCTCCAGATCTCTGAATAAATAGAAATCTACTGCCCTTAGTGCTGAGTGTACTCAGTGACTGAATACACTGTCCTCCGGAGTAGAGAATTCCAAAGAGTCAACAGCCCTTGAGTAAAGTAAGATCTCCTTATTTCACAGTTAATGCCTACCCTTTATTTTGCAGCTGAGACCCTTGTTCTAAATACTTCACTTAGAAAACATCCTCCCCATAGTTTTCTCCTTGAGCCCTCTGAGAATTTTGTTTATTTGGAGTGAGGCCACTTTTCAAACTTCTGAACCCAAAGAGGCTTCAACTACTCAATTCCCCCCCCCTTAGATGACAAATCCATGAACTTGTCCAAATGTTTTTTTGAACATTGTAATTGTACCTGCTGCTCTTTCTATTTAGCTGCCAGCTTCTTCTGTGAGAAATCTGCATCTCAGATCCCCTTCAAATCCTTCCCCTTACCTCTTTAGGGCTCGACCCTGAGGAAAAGTCTGCCTCGTCATCACCTTATTGTCTACCTGCATTGCAATATCTCTGCAGCTGTAACATTTTGTTCTGCATTCTCTTATTGTTTTACCTTACACTACCCCAATGTACTGTGTAATGACAGATTATGAAGACACGCAGTCCTCTTTTACTGTCATTTAGTAATGCATGCATTAAGAAATGATACAATATTTCCTCCGGTGTGATATCACAAAACACAGGACAGACCAAAACTAAAAAAAACTAACAAAACCACATAATTATAACATATAGTTACAACGGTGCAACAATACCATAACTTGATGAAGAAGTCCATGAGCACAGTAAAAGTTCAAAGTCTCTCAAATCTCACACAGACAGGGGAAGGAAGAGAAACTCTCCCTGCCATACCCGACCATGGTCCGACTCCGAGTCATCCGAAAACTTCGAGCTCTGATTTGATCTGTGTGAGCATTATGCAAGCCAAGTTTTTCACCGTACCTTGGTAAACGTGACAGTAATAGACCAATTCCAGTATACCCATCATGAGTTTATAACCCCTCAGCATCCTTCGTTCCAGCTAAAACATTTCCAGCCTATCCTGTCTCTTCTTGTAACTCAAGCCCTCCAATGCTGACAGCATCCTTTCTGTGCCCTCTCGAGCTTAATCATACCCTTGTGCGGTATTTAAAATCAGGAAGCACCTTTCCAGAGTCGATCCGGAGCAATTGTCCTCATCACCAATAAGAAGACCATGAGGCACAGTGCATTGAGTGTGCTCCACCATCTGATCACGGCTGGTTTATTAACCCCCTCAACCCCGTTCTCCCTGTAACCTTTGTCAAGAGGACATAAAATGGGAGATAATTGTGAAGAGAAGCAAAATAAAATGACCATGTGGTGAGCCTTTAGAACATACTTCAGGGGATGAGTAGTCGATCTGGTTGCATTGTCAGTCAGAAAATTGGGGGGGAAAATGTATAGGCTATGGGGAGTGCGACTCTCTCATTCACTCTTCAAAATCAGTACAAGTCTGACCAGCTGAATGGCCTCGTTCCATGTTGCAGCCTTTCTGTGATCCTGTGACAATTATTCAAACTTGGAGAGGGTAAATAAAACACATGCAAATTCTTGTCCACACCACTTACAGATGGAATTCCCCTTTACTCGAGAAGTTGTTTTCTTGATGGAAATCTCGGCTGCCCAGGCTACTCTGAAAGCGTTCCAGGCCACAGGTGGATGGGCAACTCACATTACTAATTAACAGGGTGTATATGTAAGCAAACCATTAGCGTGTTAACATGTACAGCACTGTGTCTACCTGCAGGTCATTTCCATCTCTGGGCTGCTTACAGATGAAAACATTTATCAATAAACAGCAAAGATATGCAAATAACCTGCAGATAAAGCCCAGCCCAAAGCAGTTGCCAGGATTAACTGGCAAGGTGCCAAGTTTGGACCCTTACCTGTATAAGGGAGTTCACACTGACAAGAGTAACTTGCAATTCCATCCACACAGATGGCTTTGTTTAAGCACGGGTTTGAGGCACAATCATTGATGTTGAGTTGGCAGTGCTGGCCTGCGTAAAGAAACAAAATTTAAATTGCATTGTTTACATGGTCCGCAGTTTGTTAGGCAGGCAGGCTACCTACAGGATTGGAGCGCTGAAGTTTAGTACTGAGAGCATCACTCTCCAAAACTATTAATCTATACACCAGATGTGTCATTTGTGTCAATGTGCTGAGGGGGCGGCACATACAATATTCAGCGATAAAAACTGTGACCTTTATTTAAAAGGCAGTTACATGGAGACTTTTCTTTGTGCTGGGAGTTATTACGAACTGCTAAGCTCAACTTGATGGGACACAGTTCAAATGCAACTTCGAAAGGGAATTTTTGGATCATTGCAACATCCAGTATGAAAATGGGCCCCACTGCCCACCGGGTTTGCATTCTGCATTAAATATCCAATTACTCTAAACATATTTCATTCATATACACTTTATCTGTGGTATATTTACAGTGAAAGCAGATTACGAGAGAACTCTACACACATTATAAATGAAAAAAATATATCGTCCATTTAAAAAGGTGCAGAATTCTAAATATTTATAAAGCATGTTATCTATAAAGTGTATTATCTCTAGTACCTACTATATTATTTCTATAGAAATAATTCTATATCTACAGTATATTTATAAATTCTCTAGACCATAAGACATAGGAGCAGAATTTAGGCCATTTGGCCCATCAAGTCTGCTCTGCCATTTAATCATAGTTGATCCTTTTTTTCCTCCTCCTCAACCCTATTTCCTGGCCTTTTCCCCGTAACCTTTGATGGCATTTCCAATCAAGAACCTATCAATCTCTGCCTTAAAATATACGTATAAAATGTGTAGAATTTTATGGATTCTATATGAATAGACATAGGAGCAGAAATTAGGTTACATGGCCCATTGAGTCTGCTCTGCCGTTGCATCATGGCTGATTTATTATCCCTCTCAACCCCATTCTCCTGGCTTTTCCCTGTAACCTTTGATGCCCTGATTAATCAGTAACCTGTTAACCTCCGCCCTAGGTATACCCAGTGAGTTGGCCTACACAGCCGTCTGTGGCATATTGATTAGAATTAGGTGGGTAAACTAGAGTGCAAAAAGATGAGATGTGAACTCAAGCATACAAAGCACTTACAGGGGTGAAAGGTGGATGTGGTGATAAAGCCTCCCCTTGACTCAAGAATCTCGGACTAAGGGTCATGGCCCTTGAGTTAAGGGGAAGACCTGAGACCACAAACGTCAGCACACAAACGATGCCAATTCTTCAGAATTCTCAGTCGCAGAGATGTGGAGGCTGGGGCAGTGACTTGATTCAAAGTGAGCATCAGTCGGCTTCTGGGATTTCAGGGAATTATTACATATAAGGACTGTGCAGGAAGATGAAACCAAGGTAAATGATCAGCCATGCTCTCAACCAATGGCAGGAAGGGCAAGATGGACAACTTACACCCTTGTTTCTTACAAGAATCATATTTATTACCATTGTCCTGTGTGACATGAATATTACAGGGGCCTATAATACAAAATGACGGCTGGGGTAAGGTCATACAAATCTCTCTCTACGCACCTCGAAAGCCTTCTTTGCATTTGCAAAGGTAACCGTTCACCAGGTCAGAACAGGTCCCTCCGTTCTGGCAGGGGTTGGAATTACATTCATCCTTGCCGATGTCGCAGTTCATTCCAGTCCATCCCGCCTCACAATCACACTTGTACCTGGACATGAGTTGTTGCAATTAATTCGGTTAAAGAACAATGAATCGGAACACATTCAGGAGTATAGTGAGACGAAGGGGTTCCAGGGTCGGGGGGGGAACAAATGGGGTGAATTGCAGGGAGGTATAGGACACTGAGAAAAAAGGGGTACAGACCAAAGGGATGGGCAAAAATAAATGATAAAGAGGAGAAAATGAGCGAGGGGAGGGAAGGAGTTGTAAAGAAAGCTATGGTTCCCCACTGGAAACGGCTGAATGAACGACTTGCTCCATTTAGTGGGTGAGCGCAAGAATCAGACTTGCTCTAAAAAGCTGAAGGGAAGGAGACAGAGAAATCTTTCCCCTGATCAGTGATCCATGATCCCTGTCAGGGAGACTGTAAGAACTGAATGAAAGGGTGTCCTTACTGAGCAACTTCAGCCCAACTCATTTATCAGGAAGCTGATGGGGTTGATGGAACGCTGGCCTTCCACTCCACTCCCACGGTTTAACCCAATCCCATGGGATTCCTGACCGGAGGCTCAACTCCTTCACTTCTCCAGGGAAGGACACTGTGCCTCCGAGGGAGGGGCAGGCTCTCAGGCCAGTCAGTGCTTCCTGACTGAGGAACGGGAGGAAGGGTCCGGGTCCCCCCGCTGTCTTACCCGTTAACATCATCGTGGCAGGATCCATGTATGCAGGGACCGCTGCTACACTCATCCACCTCAGAGTAACACAGGGGATCGTGGTAACCCTCCGGGCAAAGGCAGGAGAAGCTGTCCTCACCGTCAATGCACGTGCCACCATTCTGGCACGGACTTGAAGCGCACTCATCGATTTTAAGTTTGCACTGTGGCCCTGGATGAAGGGAGGGACATTTTTTTTTACAAGGTTAGAGAGCAGCACCGTAAGAACATGTGAAACAGGAGCAGGATTCGGCCATCTGACCTGGTCAATCTGCTCAATAAATCATCGCTGATCTGGCTGTGGACTCACCTCCAACCACCCGCCGCTCCCCCATAAACCTTAAATCCCCTGCTATGTAAAAATTGACCTGTGTCGTAAGTATCTTTATGAAGTAGCTTCCCTGGGCAAAGAATTCCACAGATTCACAGTTGCTCTTCATCTCCGTCCTAAATCTATTCCCTGAATCTTGGAGACATGCCCCCTTGCTCTTGTCTCATTTAGCAGTTGAAACAACTCTCCTGCCCTTTCATAATTTTATATGTTTCTATAAGATTTCTTCTCATTCTTCTGAATTCCAGTGAGTATAGGGCCAGGCGACTCAATCCCTCCTTTTCGACTAAACCCCTCATTTCTGATCAAACCTCATCTCCAATCCTCATCTCCAATCCTATTTATTTAACCTTGCTTTTAACTAACATCATTTTGTCTTTTATTTTTATGTTTGCACTTCGTCCCATTGTAAAGCATTGTTCGTGTGCGAAGTGCTGTATAAAAAGTTATTATTATTATCATATTTTTACTTTTTCTCAGCTCAAGCTGGTAAAACCTGAGGTACAGGCATAGCCAAGCACACTCATTTCTCAATTGCTAGGAACTTTCGGACTATTTTAGTGGTGTTCAGTATTGTGGCCTTTGGGAGATTGCTGTGTAGACCTAATTGTTTAATGCTATTGTGTAGTGACTTAGGGTGATACCAGCTATAGATATTACCATTGGGACAATGTATACCCTGTTCATGTTCCATAGTCTATCAATTTCCTCCTTTCTGATGTTTTTCACTTATTGATTTCTGTATGTTAATGTGTTTGGAATGGCTATATCTATGAAGTAAATTGTTCTTGCTTGTTTATCCTGTAATATTAATTCCGGGTGGATATTATGGATTATCTATCCGTAATAATGGATTGGTGTTAATATAGTTTGTTGGATTCTGACTCTAAAACTAGATCAGGCTCGGATTTATAGTGAGGTACGGTGTTTTTTATGAGTTTGCATTTTAAAGCATAGCTTTGGTGAATGATATTTGCCACTTTATTGTGCTTGTGTATGTAATCAGATCGTGTTAAACTGCTGCAGGATTCTGTATCGTGTTGGATTGTTTGTGGTTTCTCTTGACATTTTCTGCATTTATCGTTTTGAAATTGTTGGTCTTTTATTATGTATATTTTGATTTTTTTTTTTCTCTATTAACCACCTGGTCCTGTATTGCCACAAGGAACCCCTTTGTCTCTGGGTAGAGTCTCCAACTCTGAGCCTAGTGTTTGACACTTCTTTGGGAAAGGACAGGCACGGAGGGCAGACACAGACCAGAGCACCGCGCAATCTGGATACGGCCGTGCCTGAGGTTGTTTCTGTTCTGCTCTGCACCCACCTGCCCTGCATACCTACAGAGCATTTCCCAATCCGCCACCTGTGGACACACCTGATGGGGGACAGAGGACCCTTCCCCCAACGGATTATTAATGTATTCTTATTGTTTTCTCAGTACAGGCTGATAAAACCCAATAAATATTATTATTAGTAGTATCATAATCTCTGGAATCAGCCCGATGAACCTCCTCTGCACCACCTTCCAAAGCCAATAGGTCTTTCCACAAATAAGGAGACCAGAGCAGCACCCAGTCCTCCAGTTGTGACCTCTCTAGGACCCTTTGTAGTTGCAGCATAACCTCCCTGCTCTTAAATTCACCCATCCATCAGTATTGTAGGGATCACTGCACAAGCTGCCTCTGTCCCATCTCACAGTTTTACTAAACCCCATTCACTGTACAGACCAGAGAGCGAATGAGCTGGTGAGCCTGAGGTACACACCTGTGAAGCCTGGTTTGCAAATGCAGTCGTAGCGGTTAATCCCATCGTGGCAGATCCCGTAATCGCAGGGTTGGCTGGCGCAGTCATCATGGTTGATCTCACAGTTGACACCTGCAGATAACAGTACAAATTAGTCAAGCGAAACCAATCCCAACATGCACTGGGGGAGTCACTTAGTCACTGACACTCTGTGCTGGTTTCCCAGGTAAAATTGAAATTTCCAAAGGGGAGAAAGTCGTAACTACACTCCTCCACATCACACACACACACACACACAATGCTGGAGGAACACAGCATGTCAGGCAAATCTATGAAGTGAAATAAGCAGTCAATCTTTTGGCCCAAGACGCTTCATCAGGACACATTTGTACAAAGGAGGTTTATGCTGCCTGACCTGCGTTCTAGAATCTTGCTCAAGATTTCTAGCATCTGGAGAGTCAGAAAGTGCAGGAGCCTTTGGTCCCTTACCGGCAGGTTCAGCAACCGTTATTACCCAACAACCATCAGGAGGTACAGGAGCCTTTGCTGCCACACCACCAGGTTCAGGGACAATTATCACCCAACAATGATCAGGAGGTACAAGAGCCTCAGGTCCCACACCACCAGGTTCAGGATCAGTTATTACCAACAACCATCAGGTCCTTGAATCAGCATGGATAACTTCATTCACCACAACTATGAACTGACTCCACAACTATGACCGACTTTCAAGGTCTTTACAACTCATGTTCTCAGTATTATTTATTTACTATTTATATATTTTTTATATTTGAACAATTTGTTTTCTTTTGTATATTGGTTGCTTGCCAGTCTGTATGTATTAGTTTTCATAAATTATATAGTATTTGTTTATTTTTCTGTAAATGCCTGTAAGAAAATGAATTTCAAAGTAGTATATGGTGTCATATACATGCAGTGGCCACTTTATTAAGTACTTCCTGTGGCCTATCCGCTTCAAGGTCCGATGTGTTGTGCGTTCAGAGATGCTGTTCTGCACACCACTGTTAAAGTGGGAATATTTGAGTTATTGTTGCCTTCCCGACAGCTTGAACCAGTCTGGCCATTCTTCTCTGACCTCTCTCGTTAACAAAGTGTTTTCACCCACAGAACCGCCACTCACTGGATGGTATTATTTTTGCTTTTTGTACCATTCTCTGTAAACTCTGGAGACTGTTGTGCATGGAAGTCCCAGGAGATCAGCAGTTTCTGAGATACTCAAACCACCCCATCTGGCACCAACAATCATTCCATGGTCAAAGTCACTTAGATCACATTTCTTCCCCCAATTCTGATGTTTGGCCTGAACAACAATCGAACCTCCTGACCACGTCTGCATGCTTTTTTGCATTGAGTTGCTGCCACATGATTGGCTGATTAGATACTTGCAATAATGAGCAGGTGTACACATGTACCTGATAATGTGGCTTCTGAGTGCATGTACTTCGATGATAGATTTACTTTGAACTTTGAAACTCCATCCCCCTGGATATTTATTATGGTTTATCTGGAGATGACCTGAAACCTTTACAAGCTAGGCGCATCTAAAATCTCCGTTTAAGGGCGGTGACAACAAGAGCAATCAGCTAATTTTACCTGACGTTCCCGGCAGGCAGTGGCAAGTGTACTTGTTCACCAGGTCCATGCACTTCCCCGAATTCTGGCACGGGTTGCTGTGGCACTCATTGATCTGGTTCTCACAGCGGTAGCCCGTGTAGCCTGGCTCACACTGGCACGTGAAGCTGGCGATGCCATCGCTGCAGGTGCCATGGTGGCACGGGTCCGGATTGCAGTCATCTGTGTTCCTCTCGCACACTTTCCCCTCAAATCCTGCAGTGGGGTGGTGGGGGGGGGGGGGAACACAAGTTAAGTTCGGAAGAATGGAGCAGAAAGAGTCTGTGGAAGATTTGATTCATACCACAGGATAGAGTGCATTGGAAGTTGCCCACATCCTCATACTTGGGGAGTAGCACATCTGGTAAGCTGCCATAGGGACACCTTTCAATGCTGTGTGGTGTTTGTAAGTTGTTCCTTTTCCTACGTTCTTCAGGAAGGCAGCATTACCCTGTTGATGATATATTACTGAGCAGAGCTTGGGGCTTGCTGGGCCTTTCAAACAAAGCTTGGGAATAGTGTAAGGTATGAAATGCCACCCCCAGCTGTCAGTAACTGCTATGAGAAGTGCAGACAACACTACAAAGTGAATGCTCGGCACATCTTGCGGTAATCCCGAGATCTGGTCACCGTCTCAACTTCATCCCCTGAAACTGATTCAGATTCAGATTCTGAGAGGGTGTTCCTCTCTTATCCCTCTCGGGTGGGCAGCTTCACAGTGCCAGAGAGTGAGGTTCAATCCCCCCACGCTCTCTGTGAAGTGTTTGAACATTCTGCCCGTGACCACGTATGCTTCCTCTGGACCCTCTGGTTTCCTCCCATATTCAAAAGGCGTAGGAGTTAGGATTTGTGAGATGCTGGACGCCATGTTAGTGCCAGAAGCATGACGAGCCAGCACGTCCTTGGACTGTGTATGTTGTTGGCACAAATGACAAATTTCACTGCGTTTCAATGTACATTGGGTAAATAAGGATAATTCTTATTCTTTAACCTCCAGATGGGCAGTCTAGGGGAGCTACAATAATGTCTCCTTGCTGGGAAGACTACAAACTTTTCGAATTATTCACCATCGATGGCTCTGGAGGCTCTATCAATGAGATGAAACAGATTCTTGGATGTGAAAATAAACCTCAGCAGGGACCAGGAAGGAGTGTAAATAAGGATCAACTACGATAAACTTGCGGGGTTGCATGACTAACAACTGCTCCGACTTCCGGTCCCCGCAGAGCGGAGGGGCCACTGCGCAGGATCGGGAAAAGCTGCAGGAAGTGTCAATCTCGACCAGCTCCGTCATGGACACCAGCCTCTCCAGCATCGAAGACATGCCCCAGAAAAGGCATCTATCGTTAAGGACCCGCATCACCCATCACTCACGCCCTCTTCTCATTGTTACCATCAGGAAGGAGGTACAGGAGCCCGAAGGCACACACTTCAGCTTCTTCCCGTCCACCATCAGACTTCTGAATGGACAATGAACCCACGTACGT
Organism: Mobula hypostoma; assembly: GCF_963921235.1. Classification (NCBI taxonomy): domain Eukaryota; kingdom Metazoa; phylum Chordata; class Chondrichthyes; order Myliobatiformes; family Myliobatidae; genus Mobula; species Mobula hypostoma. The sequence continues at coordinate 20,312,010 of NC_086125.1, forward strand.
TACCTCACTACTTTTTACTTTTTTGCTGTCTTTCTGCACAACTTATTTAATTTTTATACGTATCTCCTTGTTGTAATTTATAGTACTTTTTATTATGCATTGCACTGTACTGCTGCTGCAAAACAACAAATTTCACGACATATGCCAGTGATGTAAAACCCAATTCTGATTCGGATCTTAGTAACCTGGTACGCTGGCATCATAGTTAAGGTGAATAATTAAGATGATAGTTAGGGAAGTTAAAATGCAATCTCTCAAGCAATCCTTGGTAGCTTCAGTAATAAAAAATTATTTTAAATCCATGCAGTTTATCATTATCCGTCATCCTTACCCGGAATGACTTGCTGGTGAATTCAGACTCACCGGTAGGTTCTGTTTCTCCAGTTCAAAGGGCAGTTACAGATGTGAATAATTTTTGATTGAATAAACAAGGGAATAAGGATTGACTGCCATAGAAAAGGATTAAATGTGTAAAAAAAAACAACTAGAGTTCAAATATCGCAAAATAAAATGACCAACGATAAACTTTTTGTAGTTTAATATTCTCCCTCTATTCCTCTCCACACTCCAGCCCAAGTTCTCTCACTTTCACTCACACTGCTTGGTTAAGCTCAGATCACAGCCTCTGTACCTTCTCTGAGACTGGGCAGTGAGTGGGCAGCAAGGTTATGACTCCCATTCTTGGTGGGGTGGGGAGTAAAACTGTTCATGAGTTGTAACTAACCAACAGTAGTGTGTGAGAAAGGGTCACAGCAAGAGCGGTAATGGAGAGCAGGGAGAGTGGCCGCCTGCCACTCTGATACCGATTCTGAGTGAGAGAGTCTGTCCCATTCTCCCAGCTCTGCTTGGTTCCACCTAGCCCCTGATTATTGCAACTTGTCAGGGGTGGGAGGGAAGGAGAAGGCGCATGGAAATTTCCCTGTTCCCAGAAGAAGCCAGCTGCCAGTAAACGCTCTCACTGAAGTCAGATGTCCATCAGGAGAGGCACGGGAGTGTAGCAGTTAGCGGCACACCATGACAAAGCCAGTGATCAGGCAATTCCTGCTGCCCTCTGTGGGGAGTTTGTACGTTCTCCCACAGTTTCCTCCCACATTCCAAAAGCACATCCTGGTTTGCAGGATAACTGGTGACCGAGGTGTAATTGAGTGGTGTGGGCTCGTTGGACTAGACTGGCCTGTAACCCAGCAGTATCTCTAAATAAAACAAAAGTGAATAAACCTGGGGGGCGGGAGGGGTGGTATTTTTACGCTGGAACAAGAAGGAAGCCTCATCCCTCCTCCTCCTCCTGATTCGACACGTCTGCTGGTCTGCCAAGGCCAGAACTTGAACTTGTCTCTTCTGAGTACGGCGTGGACCGGAGACTTGCCCATGGTTTTGCATATATTCATATGGTTCTGATTGTCCCTGTAGTCATTTAGCCTCTGTGGATTCAAAAACTTCAGAAGTCGCGATAATTTCCAAGATCTGGGTCTTATTTTTGTTTCTTACCCGTCCGCAGCTGTCTGACACAGATGCAAAGCAAAACTGGTTCTCACATTCGCTCCATGCAACACCTCTGCACTGATCTGAGCCCTTCGCACAGCAAGTAAAAAAAAATAGTGGGGGGGGGTTGGGGGGTGGTGTGGAAAGATCGCACAAACCTGCTATTGTTGAGCAGAATATTCTATGAGCTCTCTGCACAATAGACATCATATCCAACAGGCTTCCCTGGTGCCTGCGTTTAGATCCTGTGAATACTAATCAGGCTCGCTTGAACAATGCAGTTTTATCTATTCAGAGGCCTTGTTAGTGTCAGTCCGCACATAGGGGCTGATTTCTCCCCCGTTCGTCTGTATATAAATGTAACATCTTCTGAAAAATGACACAAGAAGCCTCCCTCTCACCCCTTGACTGGGCTGACATATACCTTTGTATTAATCCTACATTTCAAATAATTGAAGGGCCCTATATCTGGCCCAAAGTTCACTCGATCATTTTTCTTCCTGTTTTCTCCACGTTGACATTTGAGTAAAGGCAGATGCTTATGATGAGAGGCTATGATTTTGTCATTAAAGTAACTGTGGGAGAATAACTATTAGCTGTTGAAACTCAACTACAAACAGATATAAACAGTTTAGATTTTACTTTGGTGCTGTTTGTATTTTGACCTGTCAAGTGCAATGCTGAGCTGTGAATTAGGGCAATAGAATTTAGAACATATAACTCATGAGAGAATTGTGTCTGCTTGAAAAAAGATCTACAGGTGTACAGACAGCACATCCCTCTGCTTTGTGCACGAGTCCTGGGGGAGCGCGGGTAAAAAGATCTGCCGGATTTGGGATTTGAACAGCCTTCTGCCACTGACAGTCCGTTCTCGAGAGAGGGTACGAAGGGTAAGTGGCCTGAGGAACGGGAGAGGGTGGCACAGTGCGGAGAGGAACAGAGGGAGAATATAATGCAAAGAACACAAACTAGGTTATCTTTGCCCATTTTTCTCCCGTCTTAAGAGTTACACGCACACAAAATACTGGAGGAACTCAGCCGTTCAGGCAGCATCTATGGAGAGGAATTAACAGTTGATGTTTTGGGCCGAGACCCCTAACGAAGGGTCTCCTTGGATGCTGCCTGACCTGCTGAGTTCCTTCAGCATTACTGTACGTGTGTGCTACTCTGGATTTCCAGTATCTGCAGAATCTATTGTGTTTATAATCTAGCTTTCCATTCAATCCTTTCTTGGCAATTAAGGGTTTATTAGCAAGATTGTGTGGTAAAATAATTTCCCATCCCCGTGACTCATGATATTTACAGCCCCAAAGATACCAGTTTCTATTTCCAAGGGCCCAGTTCTTCAATGAACAAAGTTGGACCCGTTGACCAAGGGGGCATTGCAAGCAGAACAGTGCTAGGATCTGCTGAAGAGACGGGAGAGCAGCGGAACGCCTTGTGTCTGTGGTAACTGGCTGTATGCGGTCCAAGGCTTTGACTGCGAGGTCAGAGGCTCACCCTCTGCACATTTGCATTCGTATCCGTTCGGCCTGTCGAAGCACTTGGCTCCATTCTGGCAGGGGGTGCTCGCACATTCGTCAACGTCAATGTGGCACATTGCTCCAGTGAAGCCTGCCAAGGGAAAGGAGGAAAAGAGGTCAGTGTTCTCGGCTGTCAATCTCTGCAGTGAATGGTCAGACAGGCTCAAGGGGCTGAATGGCCTATTGTTCCATGCACTTGACAAGCCCAGAGGTATTAAATCAGCCGTTCCTCCGTGAGGGCCGAGGCTCACTCCAAACCAGTTACTGACTCCAACCACACTTATTGGCAGATTGGTACACGCCCAATACTGGCTTCCGGTAAACATACAGAGCTGCTTGTAAAGCCCCTCAAATCTGCTCCACCATTCAGTAAAATCTTTGGTCAGCTCATTTTCCAGTCAATGCCCACTTCTCTGTTAATCTTTACAACCCATCCCGGCCCTGAAAGACTCAACATTCACGGGTCTCTGGCATTGAACTTGAAATATTTATGGCCCTTACACAAGAAATTGCTCCTCATCTCCATTTTAAATGGACAAATCCTTTCTACTAAAACCATGTCCCCTGCCTCTGGATTTGCCACTAAGGGCAACATCTTCTCAGTATCAATTTAAACGCCCCTGGAGTACAAAAGTGCTCCCGTGGTTCCATCTTCCTGGCTTCCCCCCAAAAGGGGAGAGCAGGAGCAATACTTCAGGTAGTCAGCGTGTTTTGTAAAATGGATGGAATTCAAGAGTGCTATATTGTTGCTGTGAATGAAAGTCATCTTGTTGTAATGTGGGGTCAGTGAAATGGCTACAAGGCAAATACAATCTCCTCACGGCTAACTGGCCAAACTTCTCATGGATTATTTTCAATGCTTTTTATCTTTTTTGTGATTTTATTTTTTTTTTTTAACTTTTCAATGGCATTTCTTTTTGTACTTTCGCCATCGAGTTCCAGGGCGGTACGGTAGCGTAGCGGTCAGTCAGTCACTTCACAGTGCCAGCGGGCACTGATCGGGGTTCAATTCCCACCACTGCCTGTGAAGGAGTATGCACGTCTCCCAGTGTCAGTGTGTGGGTTTCCTCCGGGTGCTCCGGTTTCCTCCCGCATTCCAAAGACGTACGGGTTAGGGTTAGCGAGTTGTGGGCATGGTATGTTGGCGCTGGAAGAATGGTGACACTTGTGGGCTGCCCAGCACAATCCTCACTGACTTGATTTGACATTCAACAACACAATCCATTGCATGTTTTGATGTACATGTGACAAATAAAGCTACTCTTATTAGACGTAGGAGCAGAATTAGGCCATTCAACCCATGGAGTCTGCTCCTTCATTCCATCATGGCTGATTCATTATCCCACTCAAACACATCCTCCTGCCTTCTGCCCATAACCTTTCATGCCCTCACTAATCAAGAACCTATCAACCTCTGCTTTAAATATACCCAAAGACTTGGACTCCTGAGACATCCATGGCACTATATCGCAATCTCTGGCTGAAGAAGATCTGTTCTAAAGGGAGATCCTTATACTCCGAGGCTGTGCCCTCTGGTCTGAGACTCCTCCGCGATAGGAAACATCCACTCCACGTCCACACTCGATCTAAGCCTTTCAATATTCAATAGTTTTCAATGAGACCCCCCCCTCATTCTTCTAAACTCCAGTGAGTATAGGACCAGAGCCATCAAATACTCTTCATACATTAACCCATTCATTCCTGGGACTTAGAATATTATGGTACCGCAGCGAAGAGAGCAGACACGTCCTCAATATGAAAAAATTCTCATGGCACTATTTTGTGGACATCCACTGGCACACTCCCCAGAGCCGGCCAATTTTGGATTATATTAATAAAGGAAATTATTTTCCTGTCACATCCCTGCTTGTGAGGCCTGAATTTGTTCCTACTTTCCTGTTTTACAACAGTGACCACACCTCAGTAAGTATTTCATTGGTTGTATGGTATTCAGAGACGGCATGGCAGCCATAGTGGTTAGTGTAACGCTATCACAGCCCCAGCGATGCAGGTTCGATTCCCACAGCTGTCTGTCAGGAGTTTTTATCTTTTCCCCATGACTGCACGGGTTTCCTCCGGGTGCTCCCACATTCCAAAGTGGTACGGATTAGAGGGTTAATTGGCCATCGGGGTGTCATTGGGCCAGAAGGGCCTGTTACTGCCCTGTATCGCTCAATTAAAAAAATAAAGCTGAGACTTCAAAGTTGTGGAAAAGTTCAAAAAAAAAGTGCAAGCATGCTCCCTAGTTCATTACCGAGTGAAAGAATCAGTTCCATAATGCAGACATCCCACCCTGCAAAAACTGATTTCAGGGAGGTAGCACCATCAATTTGCGGGAGACTTCCGGGAGAGGTGGGATGTCTGCAATAGAGTAGCTCCTTAGCAGCTGGCCAGCTAGTTTAAATAACGTTAGCTATGCTAATGAACGAATGACATCTGTTAAACTCATCTCAACATGTCTTTTACAGTCTTAACCCACCATGGGCAATAGAAAAGTCACTGTTGCAAACAGTGCAGCGAGCAACACTGTCATTATTTTGACCCCTATTAGGCAGGGGTACACTTTAGTGTAGTCTGGGGTGACGTACGTTTTATATTTTGTTTTGGAACACTCCGCCATGGCGTGCTCTCGCTCTCTCACTCTCTCACTCGTGCTCTCTCTCTCATGGTTGTTCACGCACTTTCTCTCTTGCACTCTCGCGCTCTCGCTTGTTTGCTCTCTCGCGCTCTCTCGCTTGCTTTCTCTCTCGCTTGCTTTCTCTCTCGCGCTCTCTCTCTTGTGCGCTCTCTCTCGCTTGCTTTCTCTCTCGCGCTCTCTCTCGCTTGCTTTCTCTCTCGCGCTCTCTCTCTTGTGCGCTCTCTCTCTTGTGCTCTCTCTCTCGCTTGCTTTCTCTCTCGCGCTCTCTCTTGCGCTCTCTCTCGCGTTCTCTCTCGCGTTCTCTCTCTCTTTTGCTCGCGCGCTCTCTCACTCTCAAAAAAATTGTTTTCCGTGATATTGTATATAATTTGCGGGCATCAGGAAGCCACTATTCATATGTGGGAGATTCCCGGAACTTCCAGGAGAGGTGGGATGTCTGGTAATGAGATACCTTAAAATCAGGAAAGACACAGATACAGAAAGCTAGACAAAATGTGTCAGCTTGTATTCTCAAAACGTGCGGTGCTTTTTGCTTTAACGATCTGAATAGCCCACGCGTTGTGGGCTTTGCCAGCATTTATTACTCATCCTCAATTGCCCCTGGAAGCAGGGGGCTTGCTCAAGGCCGTTTGGAGCCAGCCGTACTAGTTCAGGTATGGAGTGGTCCTGCTTTCCTTCCCTGAAGAACAGGAATGAACCTTGACCTTTTCCGGGGATAGTCACTGACATCAGCCTTTGATTCCAGATTTTAGCCAATTAGTTCAGCTTAATTTCCTAGCTGGCATGGCAGGGTTCAGCTGAGGTGTTCCAATCAATAGCCCAGACGTGAAAATATTAACCACTTCATCATTAGATTCACGCTTGATAATGTCACCAGTATAACACGGATCAGTGACAGGGACCAGCTAACATTCTAATGTAAATAGCTAATTCAACTAAGTACCATGCTCAATAAATCCAATTAAGAGTGTGAATAATTTAGCACAAAATCACGGTTAAATTGTATATTCATAAAATGCTTCTAGTTAAATCCAGGTGTGCTGCACGTCATCTTGCATGGCACGTTAATAAGGCGCAGTAGCGCTGCGGTTAGTGTAACGCTAGTTCACATTTAAACGCTGCACGGCATCTTGCATGTCACGTTAATAAGGCGGCATCGTAGCATTGCGGTTAGCATAACGCTACCTCATCAGCACCTCATCAGCAACCCAGACTCCATTCCGCTACTGTCAGTAAGGAGTTTGTATGCTCTCCCCCCACCCCCCTCCCCGACCACATGGGTTTCCTCCTGTTTCCTTCCTTGTTCCAAAGATGTACAGGTAGGTTAGTTAGTCTCATGGGTGTAACTGGGCTTGTTGGGCTGGAAGGGCCTGTTACCATACCGGACCTCTACATCCAAATCCTCAAATTATTGGGGGTGGCAGATCCCATTTCACCATCTCGTGGGTTCTCCTAGTCGGGCTTCTCTGTTTTCCGAAACACCACCACAACCCCTGCACCCGGAAGACGGAGCTATATTTGTTAGAACAGGTCACCCAGCGTTCTGTTAGTGGGATGTTTGGTCGGTTTGAACAGTCCCTGTGATGGTTCACCCAATAACCACGACACTCCCAAGTAAGGGGATCAGGAGCCCATGGGAGCCTTTGCTGATCGACGCTCCCCATCATACACCTGACGTGTGCCACAGGAAGGATGTGGGAGCTTTAGGGAGGGCTCAGAGGAGATTTACCGAGTTGCTGCCTGGATTAGAGAGCATATCAAATGAACATAGGTTGAGCAAGCTAGGGCTTTTGGAGCAAAGGAGGATGAGGGATGAATTTATAGAGGTGTACAAAATGATAAGAGGCATAGATCAAGTGGGTAACCAGAGACATTTTTGCAGGGGAGAAATGGCTAGGGGGCATAATTTTAAGGTGATTGGAGGAAAGTGGGCGCGGGGGGGAGATGTCAAAGGTAGGTCTGTTTTTTTTTCACACAGAGAGTGGTGAGTACTGCCGGGGGAGATGGTAGAGACAGTTACATTCAGGGCATTTAAGAAACTCGTAAATAGACACATGGATGACAGAAAAAAGGAGGGCCATGTAAGGAGGGAACGGTTAGATTGTTCTTAGAGTAGGGTAAAATGCTGGCACAACATTGTGGGCCGAAAGGCCTATACTGTGCTGTAATGTTCTCTGTTCTATTTAACCTCCGTCAACATTTAGTGAACTGATGTCAAAATTAAAGAGCTTGCCAATGCTGCCCAGTAAAGCAGGTTGTTTACAAAGCAAAAGATACAGTAACTGGATAGTCAAACACCCTTGGGATTCTGCTGCAAACGATCAAAGGGAGGCTGGTATTTCATTCCTTTTGACTCGTTCATAGCTTCAGCTGACCCACCAGGCAGTGTTTGGTCATGAATCCATTTTTTTTTAAAAAACCCTCGCTAATAATGAATTCCCGTTCAATGGGAAAGACTCTTCTCAAGGCCAAGGTTGAATGGGTAACTAGGGCCAACTGCCTCCCACTGGCGAGGAACTCCTCTCGGTTGTTCAGGTAAGCAGAGGTCTGGACATAATCAATACAAACTCAATGGCTGGGATACAAGAACAAGGGCAGGTGAAATATTTGGGAAACAAAACAAGATAGCAAGAACATTTTGCAGATGAATATGCTCCCTGCTACGTATGTCATTTAGCTGAGGATAACTTTTGAAGGGTTTTGTTAAAATGAAGCGGTCTAAATTCACATCTGAATCTTACAGTATATTCGGCAGCTCGCTGAGAACTGCAACAGAAAATGTATTCAGAAACTTGGGAGTTCTCGGTGAATGTAGTCCTGTGTCAGCTTACTGAGAAAGGGAAGGCAGAGCGACAATTCAGAATAAGAAAGGAGAGCAGGAGCATCGGGCGGACTGACTGAATCTGACAGCTGTATTCTGAGGTGCTGCTCCTTCAGGCAGACCGTCAATGGCTGCGTGTGAGACGCACTGAGCGCGTGAGGGGCCCTGTGTCTGCCCCAAATGTAAATTGTGCCTGAAAGAATTGAGCCTCCCTCTCATTAAGGGCAGCTCCTTCTCACGTGAAGGGGAGCAGAGGCCCTCGGAACAATTGGGACATTGTCTGCCTCAAGGAGATAACAGACACGGCCCCCTCTTGTCAATCAGCCACCAACAGAGAGCTTCTTCAAAGGACAGGCTGAGGTACACTGCACCCTGACCCCTGAATAACCTCACAGTTACAAGACAAGTTGGTGAAGCCTGGTCTGAAGGCCTCTCACGAGCTAGGCACCTACCAAGCAGCACACAGGGCAGGGATTGTATTGGTCAAAAGAAAAGATTCCAGTACTCAGTGCAATCTATTCTCTTATCTGGAATTTGATTATCAATGCAATTAGCTAATTTTTTGGGCAGAAGATCAGCCAATCAGTCTAGAGAGTATAAATTTTCAACCATCTCATGTGAGTTTACTCTTTGAGGCCTATACAGTCACACTTCTCAATTATCAAAAATAATATATATTCCCGTCTTTGGCACCCACTATTGAGATCTTCCTCATTGTCACAAACAATTTGTGCAGTCATATTATACTGAGAATCCCAGTGATACTTCAGAGTAATGCCATCAAGGCAAAAGTGTCATGGTCAAAGTGACCGGATGGTTTGGTGGGAAAGATGGGCTTTAGCAGACATCACACCCTGCAAAAATTCATTTCAGGGAGGTAGCAACATCAATTTGCGGGAGACTCCCAGAACTTCCGGGAGAGGTGGGATGTCTGCAATAGAGTAGCTCCTTAGCAGCTAGCCAGCGAGTTTAAATAACGTTAGCTATGCTAATGAACGAATGACACCTGTTAAACTCACCTCAACATGTCTTTTACATTTTAACCCACCATGGGCAATAGAAAAGTCACTGTTGCAAACAGTGCAGCGAGCAACACTGTCATTATTTTGACCCCTATTAGGCAGGAGTACACTTTAGTGTAGTCTGAGGTGACGTACATTTTACATTTTCTTTTTTTGGAACACTCTGCCACTCTGACTTTTTTTTGGAACTCTCTCGCTCGTGGTCTTGTTCTCGCTCATGGCCACCCGCTCTTGTGCTTGCTTTCTCGCTCTCTCTCTTGCTTTCTCGCTCTCTCTCTCTCTCTCTCGCGCTTGCTTTCTTGCTCGCTCTCTCTCTCGCACGTGCGCACGCTCTCACGCTCTCTCTCGTGGTCGCTCTCACTCGTGCTTGTTTTCTTGCTCTTGCGCTTGCTGTCTCGCGCTCTCTCTTTCTTTCTCTCTCTCTCTCCCTCCCTCCCTCAAAAAAAAATTGTTTTCCATGATATTGTATATTATTTGCGGGCATCAGGGAGCAACTATTAATATGCAGGAGACTCCCGGAACTTCCGGGAGAGGTGGGATGTCTGGCTTTAGGGAGCACCTGAGTGAAGGTGTACGTACGGAAATCCTTTCTCAGCAGTACTGCGAGAACACCTCTACCAGAAGGATTACAGCAGTTCACGAATCTAGCTGAACATCAAGGCTGCGGAAGAGATTCACCAGGATGCTGTCTGGATGAGGGAGCACGTCTTATGACGTTAGGCTCAGTGAGTCGCAGCTTTTCCCTTTGGAGCAAAGGAGAATTAGAAACAACTTGATCGCAGTGCATAAGATGATAAGAGGCTGGAAAGACTTGACAGCCAGCACCATTTTCCTGGAGCATCAAAGGGTTAAACAACAGGACGTGAGTTTAAGACAATTGGAGGAAAGTATAGGGAGGATGTCAAAGGCAGGATTTTTTTTTACACAAAGGATGGTATCTGCCTGGAATACAATGCCGGGAGGTAGTGGAAGATACTTTAGGGATATTTAAGCAGCTCTTAGATAGGCACACAGATGAAAGAGAAATTCATGGCTATGTGGGAGGGAAGGGTTAGGTCGATCTTGGAGTAGGTTAAAAGGCTGGCACAACATTGTGGGCTGAAGGGCCTGTACTGTGCTGAAATGTTCTGTGTGGTGGCTCGTGTATTCTGGAGTAACAGTTAATTATTTTGGTCCCACACATAGTGGTGAGGTTAGTGAGCGGTTCCTCTTAGTCGTAGAGAGAGACAGCGCAGAAACCGTCTCTTCAGGCCATTGAGCTCACAGCGATCATCAACAACCCGTGTGCATGAAACCTACACTAATGGTATTTAATTCTCCCCGCACCTCATGACCTCTCCCTCAGATTCTGCCCCTCACCTACACACTGAGGGCAATTACAGTGGCCAACTAACGGAGCACCCTGGACGTCTCTGCAACTTGGGAGGAAACTGGAGCAACCAGAGGTCACCTGAGAATGTGCAAACTGCAGAGAGACAGCACCAAACACAGCCTGCAGATATATGTCCCTGTGTACCCCTACCCCTGACACCCACCACTCTCTGTGTAAAAAACCTATCTCTTGATATCTCCCCTTTCCTCTCCTCCAATCAGCTTAAAATTATGCCCTCTCATATTAGCCATTGCTGCCCTGGCAAGAGGTTGCTGGCCATCTGTTCTCCCTGTCTTATCATCTTAAACAACTCTATCAAGTCACCCCTCTTCCTCCTTTGCTCCAAACCCTAGCTCACCTAAGGTGTGTTGGGCACGTGGCCAAGTGGTTAAGGCGTTCACCTAGTTACCTCAAGGTCGCTAGTTCGAGCCTCAGCTGTGGCAGCGTGTTTGTGTCCTTGAGCAAGGCACCTAACCACACATTGCTCTAGTGTCTGTGTGAGGAGTGGCGCCCCACACAGACTTCCAACCTGCGCCTTGTAAGGCATGAAAATGCCCGACGCTGGCCTCTCATGGTCTGAGTCGACGTTCCCTCCCCTCCCCTTAGCTCACCTAACCTTCCCTCATAAGACATGCTCTCTAATCCAGGCAGTACCCTCTGCATTGTCACACTATACTGAGAATTCCAATGTAATTTCTTAGTCATGCAACCAAGGTAAATATGGCATGGTCAAGGTGACCAGAGAGTTTGGTGGGAATGGTGGCCAGTAGAGTCATTGAAGTGTACGGCAGCAGCTCTAGTAGCGGTGGTTATTTGAGGAAGAAATGTTGGCCAGGAACCCACTTCTCCACACATCCTGATAATGGGGCTGCAGGCTGAGGATGTGGAGCACTTGGTAAAGATCTCGCTGTCTCTGTGAATTACGATGAAATATTCTCCGACAGTTTGCACTCGCACAATGTGAAGGAGCTCCACATTGGGATGTTTTTGTTCATTCATTTTTCATGATCTGGGCTTCACTTGTGAGGCCAGCATTATTATCCAGCCCCGTCTGCCACCGTTTAGGGTGGCACCGTAGCACGATGCTTTACGGTGCCAGCGGCCACCAACCAGGGTAAGTTCCCATCGTTGCCTGTAAGGAGTTTGTACGTTCTCCTGGTGATCGCGTGTGTTTCCTCTGGGGGCTCCAGTTGGTGTCACTGAACTGTGTGCATGCTGTGTAGGCTCTGGAAGCCTGACAATACTTGGAGGACACTATCCTCGCTGACTTGATCTGACTCAACCACTGAATGTTTCGATGTACATGTGACAAATAAAGCTCATCTTTTAAAAAAAAGGGTGATAGAACACAGAACAATACAGGCTCTTCAGCCCACAATGTCGTGCTAACTCTTTAACCTACTCCAAGATCAATCTAACCCTTCCCTCCTACACAGCCCTCCATTTGTCTTTCATCCATTTGCCAATCTAAGACTTTCTTAAACCTCCCCAATGTATCTGCCTCTACCACCTGGCAGCATGTTCCACACACCCACCACTTTCTATATAAAGACTTTACCTCTGATATCCCCCTGTACTTTCCTCCAAACACCTTAAAATTATGCCCTCTCATATTAGCTGCTATATGCTGGGAGGAAGGCCGTGGTCTGTCCATTTGATTAGTGCCTCTTAATATTTTATACCGCTCTATCACGTTGCTTCTCATTGTCCTTTGCCCCAAGGGAAAAAGCCCTAGCTCATTCAACCATTCCTCAATGACATGCAAGCAGCATCCTAGTAAATATTCTCTTCAACCTCTCTGAAGTTTCCAAATCCTTCCTATAATGAGGCAACCAGAACAGAACACAGTACTCCAAGCATGGACGAAACGGAGTTTTATAGAGCCGCAGCATTACCATGCGGCTCTTGAACTCCAGCCCGCCCTCCCCAACTAATGAAAGCCAACATACCATGTGCCTTCTTAAAATCTCCATCAACTTGCTGCATTATCAATACCAATATCTGTAAGTATTTCAGGAATGTGGCCCAGTGCGATGTCCTCCAAGGAACTGAGCAGGTACCCCAAACTAGTGCAAATCGAAGTTTTCTTCAACAAGTTACAAGCTCTAGCAGCAGATATATGAAATAAAATTCAGGATCAAGGAACACCTAATTTGGTTAGTAATTATTGATGAGAACGGATCGGGAACTACAAGGAGGTTATGAATGGGAAGCATTATGCATGCTGAAAGGCAATGCAGTGTGTAACCATCATCGTGTGTAACATGTGAACTTCTCACTGTCTGATTGGGTAGTCTACGCACAACTACTCAACAAAAATCACTGTCAAAGCCCATTTCTCTAGATAACACTAAAATAGCAATGTCAATGGCTAACTGAAAGAAGAGATAGTAAGAGATTTGAAAGTGGGAGGGAGAGATCCAAAATGATAGGAGAAGACAGGAGGGGGAGGGATGGAGCCAAGAGCTGGACAGGTGATAGGCAAAAGGGGATACGAGAGGATCATGGGACAGGAGGTCCAGGGAGAAAGAAAGGGGGGGGGGGGGAAGCCCAGAGGATGGGAAAGGAGTATAGTGAGAGGGACAGAGGGAGAAAAAGGAGAGAGAGAAAAAAAATAATAATAATAAATAAATAACAGATGGGGTACGAGGGGGAGGTGGGGCATTAACGGAAGTTAGAGAAGTCAATGTTCATACCATCAGGTTGAAGGCTACCCAGACGGAATATAAGGTGTTGTTCCTCCAACCTGAGTGTGGCTTCATCTTGACCGTAGAGGAGGCCGTGGATAGACATATCAGAATGGGAATGGGACGTGGAATTAAAATGTGTGGCCACTGGGAGATCCTGCTTTCTCTGGCAGACAGAGCGTAAATGTTCAGCGATAACGGTCTCCCAGCCTGCGATGGGTCTCGCCAATATATTGAAGGCCGCATCGGGACCACCGGATGGCATGAACATTGACTTCTCTAACTTCCGTTAATGCACCACCTCCCCTTCATACCCCATCTGTTATTTACTTACATACACACATTCTTTCTCTCTCTCTCCTTTTTCTCCCTCTGTCCCTCTCACTATACTCCTTTCCCATCCTCTGGGCTTCCCCCTCCCCCTTTCTTTCTCCCTGGGCCTCCTGTCCCATGATTCTCTCTCTTCTCCAGCCTCATATCCCTTCCGCCAATCAACTTTCCAGCACTTAGCTCCATCCCTCTCCCTCCTGTCATTTCGGATCTCCCCTTCCCCCTCCCACTTTCAAATCTCTTACTATCTCTTCTTTCAGTTAATCCTGACGAAGGGTCTCGGCCCGAAACGTCGACTGTACCTCTTCCTATAGATGCTGCCTGGCCTGCTGTGTTCACCAGCAACTTTTATGTGAGTTGCTTGAAATTCCAGCACCTGCAGATTTCCTCGTGTTTGCATTTTTAAATGTCAATGGCTGTTGATCTCTTTGGGGGCAGGGGGGGATGGCTGGGAGTCACTACTCATCCAATGGCCTGGAGTGCAATCTCTTCAAGGGAACAGAATTCAGATTTGATTGTAGTTCCCATAGTGCAATTACTCAGAGAGAAGAGGTTTCAGGGTTATGGGGAAAGACCAGGGAGGGAAGGGGATTTTTCTTTTAAAGAGTCAAGACAGGCCCTAACGGGCCAAATGTTCTCCTCCTGTGTTGTCTGGAGGGCACACTACCTCAGGTGCTGCCTCACAAGTCCAGCGATCTGGGTTCAGTCCTGACCCCCAGCACTGTCTGTGTGGAGTTTTCCCGCTCTGCCTGTGGCCGTGTGGGTTTCCACCGAGTGTTCTGGTTTCCTCCCACAATTCCAAAGGATGTACCGGTTATAGGTGTATTCAAGTTCAAAATTGTTTAATGCCTTTTCCTGTACACAAGATAATTGTTACTCCAGATCTGATGCAGCACAAAAAAAAACACACAAAGATAAAGAACACATAGTAAGAAACACAGTAAATATAACACACAAGATAGCTGAAATACACAGCTTGCTTGTATGTGCATAAAGAGAGGTAAGGTACAGGAGTGTCTGTACATAAAGTGACTGACAGGAAATGGTAAAGTCATGGTAGTGCAGTGGGTTAGTGAGTGGAGCTGTTGATCAGTTTACTGTTTGGGGAAATTAGCTGTTTATTTATTATTAACTGATATTGGGCACAGAGTTGCAACTAGGTGGCGTAGGCTTGTCGGGCCATGCTGTATCTCTAAATAAAATAAAAATCCCAAAGGTATGCGGATTAATTTGCTGCTGCAAACTGCTGGTGGGATAATGTGGCGAATACATTGGGATTAGGGGAGAATTTGAGTAAATGAGTGCAGGATGGGTTCGATGCACAAATGGTTTGTTTCCATGTTGTATGAGCCAGAGGCTCTGAAGATTGTATCAGTGATGTAGGGCAGTAAATGGAGCTGTTTGCCATGCTGTCTTTTCCATTGTCCCACCACACAGCCCGAAGGGAGGCCTGGACTCCCTCTCCTTGGGGAAGTGAATGACAGCTGGTACGATTTCTGGGCCTCTGAAAAATCCCAACATTTCGTTTAATCTAATGTTATCCAACCATATCCAATTGCATTCCTGAGATGATATTTCCATGGATCCGGCAGGACTGTTGCCATGGGAACCGTGTATCTTGGACTCAAGACAAAGTCAGTCACAGTGCCTGTTGCTCAATAGAGTCACTGTGACATTTCCTTGTGAACAGCCCTTGGCAGAGCATTTGAGAGCCTTTTACCTGGATATTTCCTCATTGTTCATTTAAACTTTATTTCATGGGTGTGCTTCTTGATTTGAAGATCACAAATCCTTAGCACTCTCTGTGTCTGTCTCCTTATCTCTGTATCGCTCTCTCTCTCTCTCATTTCTGCATTACCATTGGGTCAAGCTGGATAAGTCTGACAATGCTAAGCAGAAACCTGCATTTATATAACATCTCCAATAAGTTTAATGCTCCAATGCGCTGCTTGAGTGTGGTATCAAATCTAATTTTATATCCAGGCAACGATCCCATAGCACTGGAACCTCAGCCAAAGGGGCAGGTTCACTGTGGCTTAAAGGAAGAAGACAGAGACACATGGAGGGACAGAAAGAGATTGAGAGAGAGCAAGAGAGGGTGAAGGGAGTGTGAGAGGCAAGCAAGGGAGTGGAAAAAATGAGAGGGAGGGAGAGAGGCAGAGAAGGAGGTAGGAAGAATGAGGGGGGACCTCATAGAAATGTTGAAAGGCATGGACAAAGTGGATGTGGCAAAGTTGTTTCCCATGATGGGGGAGTCTCGTATGAGAGGGCATGACTTAAGGATTGAAGGGTGCCCATTCAGAACAGAGATGCGAAGAAACTTTTTTAGCCAGAGGGTGGTGAATCTGCGGAATTTGTTGCCACAGGCGGCAGTGGAGGCCAAGTTGTTGGGTGTATTTAAGGCAGAGATTGATGGGTATCTGAGTAGCCAGGGCATCAAAGGTTATGGTGAGAAGGCGAGGGAGTGGGACTAAATGGGAGAATGGTTCAGCTCATGATAAAATGGCAGAGCAGACTCGATGGGCTGAATGGCCGACTTCTGCTCCTCAGTCTTATGGTCTTATGGAAGAGGGAAAGAGACAAGGGGGACAAAGACATGTTCAGCACAGCTTTGTGGGCCGAAGGGCCTGTATTGTGCTGTAGGTTTTCTACGTTTCTACAAAGATTCCGAAAGAGTAAGAGTGCAAGGTAGAGAGAGAAATGGAGAGCGAGAGAGAGGAGTGAGGGAACTCTCAACTGAGATTCAATTGCACTGAAAATCTGGAGAAGACAGAAGTCTTCTGTGATCAGGGTGGTTGAGAGATTAATAAAATGCCAAAACTCAAGAAGCATTTGGACAGATAAAGTACAACTCATTTTCTGTGTAAGAGTAGCAAACTTGAAGGCACACATTGAAGGTGACAGCCTGACATTCAGAAGCTGCATCCAGACTCTTCACACTAGGTTTGCGGTCAGTACCATGCTCTCCAAAAGGAACCATGCTCTCCAAATTGTGTGAATTTACCAAAGGGAATTCGGTCATCGGAGAAAGAGGTGTAGCAGAAACACAGCAGAAAGGTACAGAGTGCCGGTGGTCCAAGTACCTCCTGAATCCCAACTCTGATGAACTAAGACTCTAATTAAGGTTAAACCCAATTCCACTCCTCCAAGATTTCCTGCATGCCCTGGGTGGAGGGGGTCCCTGACGATGGGTGGTGCTTTCCTACGACAATGTTTCATGTAGATGTGTTTAATAGTGGGGAAAGCTTTACCTGTGATGGGCTGAGCTGTATCTACTATTTTTTGATAGGATTTTCTCTTCAAAAGCATACATGTTTCCCTAGCAGGCTATGACACAGCCAGTCAATATACTCTCTGCGGCACATCAACAGAAGTTTGTCAAAGTTTTAGATGTCATGCCGAATCTTCGCGAACTCCTAAGGAAGTAGAGGTGCAGCCGTGCTTTCTTCGTAATTGCACTTGCGTGCTGGGCACAGGACAGGTCCTGCATAATAGTAACACTAAGGAACTCTCCACCTCTGATCGTCCAATGAGGACTGCCTCATGGACCTCTGGTTCCCCCTCCCAAAGTCCTGACATGAAGAGTTCCAGCCCGAAACGTCGACCGATCTTTTCCACGGATGCTGCCCGACCTGCTGAGTTCCTCTAGCGTGTTGTGAGTGTCGATAATCAGCTCCTTGGTCTTGCTGACATTGAGTAAGAGGTTGTTGTTGTGGCACCACCCAGCCAGATTTTCCATTTCCCTCTAAATGCCAATTCGTCAACACGTTCCATTCGGCCTACAACAGTGGTATTGTTAACAAACTTGAGTACGAGTTTGGGTGATTCCCAACCTGTCCAACTGTACTTCTTCCTCAACCCTGTTACCTGCGTCAAAGCCAGGACTGACTTCGTCCCAGAAGCTTGACTACTCCCTGCCTGCTGTAGCTCAGTGGGCAGCTACTTTGCCTCTTTAGGGTCACGGGTTCAAGTCAAGTCTCACTCCAGTAACCTGAGCACAAA
Organism: Mobula hypostoma; assembly: GCF_963921235.1. Lineage (NCBI taxonomy): Eukaryota > Metazoa > Chordata > Chondrichthyes > Myliobatiformes > Myliobatidae > Mobula > Mobula hypostoma. The sequence goes on from NC_086125.1 coordinate 20,329,887, forward strand.
ACTACTTCCAGCGTAGCAAGTTCTGTCTTTTCAATAAGACATTAACCGAGGCTCCATTTGCCTCAGGAGGTGTAAATCGTTCTTAAAAAGAAAAAAGATGGATTCAGGTACAAGATATTTATCACATGAATATTGAAACACACAATAAAGTGAGTTGTTTGCCACTAACAACCAATAAAATCCAAGGATGTACTTGGGCAGCCTGTAAGTGTCACACATATTCTGCTGCCAACATACCATGCCCCATAATGCTCGAGAGGACAACACAGAACACAACAAGCAACAAAACAACAGCAAAACGAGCCCCATTCCTCCCTCCCATCCACCCACGAACATACACAGACCTCCAACAGTCTTCAACAGTATCCAAAATTAATAGCCGTGGAAGAATCAACGTTAGTGATTGCAGCGAGGGATCTTGCCACCCTGCTCCGTACCTGATGGACACTTGCAGACGAAACCATTGATGATGTCAGTGCATGCGCCGTTGTTGACGCATGGGTTGCTCTCACACTCGTCAATGTCAATCTGGCAGTAGGTCCCGGTGAACCCTGGGGATAAGAACACGGCAGAGTGTTGGTTTGACACCTTGCTTTGAAGACAAGCAAAAATAAATCAGAGAGAAACTTACACAGCAGCAGCAACACGCACACGCAAACTGCCCGAGGAACTCGGCAGGTCAGGCAGCATCTGTGGAGGGGAATAAATTGGCAATGTTGCGGGCTGAGACCCTTCATCGGGGCTTGCTGAGCTTGTGGGTGTTGTTCAAGATTTCCGGTATCAGTAGGATCCTGTGCTTACATGGCAGGAGGTCATTTGACACAGTGTATGTCACCCTAATCCTACATACCACCTCCAACTCCATCTAAAAGTTTGCATACGATACCACAGGTGTGGAATGCGAAGTGCAATGCTTACGTTGCCTAGGATGACACACGACCAGCTGAGATATTAGGTTTCATTGCGATGTGAGAAATCACGCGGGGCACGCCAGCGTGGCGGCTAGCGCAATGCTTTACAGTACCAACGACCCGAGTTCGACTCTGCTGCTGTATGTAAGGAGTTTGTACGTTCTCCCGGTGACCGTGTGGGTTTCCTCCGGGTGCTCCGGTTTCCTCCCACAGTCCACAGACCTAATGGCTGGTAGGTTAATTTGTCATTGTAAATTATCCCGTGATTCGGCTAGGATTAAATCAGGGGTTGATGGGCCAGAAAGGCCTTTTCCGGGCTATAATCAATCAGCCAATCAAAAAAAGCTAGGTCAGCTTCTTGGAAGAAAGTAAGTTCTTATTATTAATGGAACTACATGCAAGTCTTATGTACTTAGAGGACGGAGAAAACACTTCAAAAATTCCAATGATTCTCGCAGTCTCAATCGGGTATTTCTGATTGGCTGAAACACAAAAGTGAGGTCACATTATGTGGGTGGAGGATAAATAAAACAAAAACTATGGTTTAGAAGTGGGCTATTTAGCCTTTCATGGTCACACCAGCCAACGACAGATATCAGATTAATTCCACTTCCCAGCTCCAGGTTCCAATCTGGGCCCGTTACAGGTAAACGATATACGTGTTAGATGTAGCGAGGGCTTCTGCCTCCCCCTCACCCCTACAGGAAGTTTCCACACTCTTTCCCCTCACTGTCCCTTAAACACCTCTAAAATCAGTAACCTCTGCCCTTAAACCAGCTGCTAATGGCTGAGAGTCTGGGCTAGCAACTGGAGGAGGGAGGCCCGGAGATGGCCTGTTCTGGGGTTGGACGCCTGTCTCTGTGTGTGGAGTGGGAGGGAGAAAAAGGGGCTCACGTTGCTGTTGTTGTTTTGTTCTTGTTGTTTGTGTTGTTTTGCCGAATGTTGTGGACGTGCTATGTTGGCGCCAGAATGCGTGGTGACACTAGCGGTCTACCCCAGCACATCCTTGTGTGTGTGTTGGCGGTCAACACAAATGAGCATTTTGCTGAGTGTTTCAATTACACATGTGATAAATAAATGAATCTGAATTTGGATAATGGAACAACTTCCCTCTCGAAACTAGTCCTGATAGTAGGCCTGCATCAAAGCTGTCTCCAATAGTGCGGGAGTCTCGGACCGGAAGGTATTCTTCAGAATAGAAGAAAATCCCTTTAGAATAGAGACGAGGAGGAATTTCTTTAGCAAGAGGGTGGTGAATCTGTGGAATTCATCTGTGGAGGCCAAGTCATTGGGTGTAAGTAAAGTGGAAGTTGAGAGATTCTAGATGAGTAAGGGCATCAAATATTACAGAGAGAAGGCAAGAGAATGGGGTTGAGAAGGATAATAAGTCAACCATGATTCAATGTCGGAGCAAACGATGGGTCAACTGGCGTAATTCTGCTCTTGTGCCTTGTACCAGATCTCTCAACCCTCTTCGCTCCTCAGAAAATGTCAAGCTCTCCGATCTAACCTGGACGCCTGTGGGGAAGGTGAGAAGCAGAGGAGAGAGGGGTTGGCAGAGGTGAGATGGAGAGAGGGGTTGGCAGAGGTGATATGGAGAGACGGAGTGTGAGGATAATGGCAGGGGCAGCTGTGAAAGGAAACGGGCCACAGAGCGATTTGAATCAATAGATTACGGATTCATTTCCTCAGTGCAGGAGGGATCTAAATGCTGGGCGGTGAGCCAGAAGAGACAAGGTAAGGATAGGTGGCTTCTGATAAACTATCAGGACTAGTTTCGAGAGGGAAGTTGTTCCATTATCCAAATTCAGATTCATTTATTTATCACATGTGTAATGGAGAGTGGTGGGTGGGTCTCATCGGTGAAAGGGAAGGATGTGGAACAGTGAAGAGGGAAGCAGTCTCCGCAGACATGGGGAAGGTACAGGCAGTAATGGGTCAGCAGAGCGTGGAGCCACTCCCAGAGAGCCAGAGGAAAGTTCTGTCAGTTTCTGAGTGTGTCAGTGTGTGAGTGCGTGAGCGTGTGAGTGTGTGTTCACTGAGAAAGAGTCAGACAGACAGAGATAGTGAGCAAAAGAGAGAGGAAAGACATGAAAGACATTGAGATGGGAGGGGTAGAGAGGGAGGGGATGGGAGGAGAGTGAGGGGGGAGGGAGAGGGAGAGGGGGAGGGGATGGGGAGAGTGGGGGAGGGGAGAGGGGGAGGGGACAGGGATGGGATCAGGGGGAGAGGGGGAGGGGGACAGGGGGAGACAGGGAGGGAGAGAAAAAGAGATGGGGAGAGTGAGAGAGGAGAGACGGACAGGGAGAGAAAGGGAAGGAGAGATAGAGGAGAGAGAGAAAGAGAGACAGGGAGAGGGGGAGAGAGAGAGGCACACACAGAAGAGGGGAGAGAGGAAGAATGCAGATATGCACGGGCGCATGTCTCTACATGCATTTCTATGCATGCATGCACGTGTGCCAGTCTGCACAGGTCTGAATATCCAACTCAGCATCAAAGTACTGTCTGCTATCCTGGCCCCCAGCCCTCTTCCCCCTCCACCCCACAATGGTAACACAGACACAGCTCCAAGCTCCCGAGGCTGAGAGCATGGATTGAGGGGCCTACCTCTCGGGGTTAGGGGCGGGGAGCATCCTCTCTCATGCCTGCAGAATTCATCAGTTTCAGCCAGCTTTGTTGGCAGACAGGCCAGCAGGACTGGCAGTGAAAGCTATTGAGCAGTAAGGTTCAAAGGGAAAGCTATGCAAAGTAGGATGACGGCCCTTTCTCTTTTCCCTTTCCACAGGAGAGCAACTGGAGTCTAAGTGCCTTTGTGGGTTTACAGATCCCTGTCTGGTGTGACAGTAATGTAGTATGTGAGTGACAGGCTGTGTTGAAAAGCACTGGCATCATACAGTATACTTGTGTCTGCACAATGGACTATTTACATAGTAACGTAAAGCGGATTCCAAACGATGGGATTAATTGGAGGTTCATTAAAATAGAATACATTGCATAATTAACCTTTCTCGGGCCCTACTTTCACGGGAAGTAGACCTTTTCATCTTTCTGTCAGTGACAGAACAGCCATATCTGGTGTGAACTAGGCTGGTAGTTCTTGAGAAGCAGGCTGAGACTGAAGACGTACAGTCGCTGTTATACGCCAAGGTGTACGCACTCTACGTTAGTGCCTTAGGCCAGCAAGTCCTCAAGCCGAGTTTCCAACTACTCAGTGGTGGCAGTGCAAACACTCGAGTTCAGTATGATGTTCTCCTTTAACGGAGAATGCCTGCCTGAGTTTATTCAAAATGGGGAAGCTGGCACACAGGCAAACACCACGTGACCCTTGACAGATCAGGGTCAGGGCCCGGTGACGCGGCATCCAAGACGACTGGGGCCCCTTCACGGCTGTAACCTTCCTCCGCCTTCACTACCGTTGTGAGGTGACGTCATCTTCTGCCAGCTCCACCACTGAGGTCTTGGTTGGATCGCTCTTTCTTTGACCTTACCGCCAGGGGTGACCCTGCCAGGAGCTAGGCTCCAGACAGAGTCGTTCTTGGGATGTCAGGAACTCACAACCCTCTCCAGCGCGACAAGATGGTGATACAGACCAACACAGCATGAAAACAGGCCCCTCAACCCAGCTCGATCAAGGTGCTTTCCTGACGTAGGCCAGATTGCCCGTATTTGGTCCATATCCCTCTGAACCTTTCCTGTCCGTACACCGGCCCAAATTTCTGTTCTTTACTGCAATGTGAGCCGCCTCAGTTCCTCGTTCCAAATGCCCATCGTCCCGTGTGGAAAAACCTATCCCTCAGGATCCCTAAAACTTCCCCTCTTACCTTTAACCTGTGCTCTCTAGTTTCATCCTCAAAGTTATTATCATGTTTCCGTATAGTACCTTGAAATTCATTTTCTCATAGGCATTTACAGGATAAAATTTAAAAAGAAACTTGTGTGTTTCCATACTATAGGAAGGATGTGATTAAGCTACAGAGGGTGCAAAAAAGATTCTCAAGGAAAGAATCATAAAAAATTATACACCGACAGACCCATTCCACAAAAGAATCTGTGAAAATAAAAGTAATACTAAGGACATGAGTTGTAAAGAGTCCTTGAAAGTGGGTCTGTAGATCATAAAATCAGTTCAGCATAGTGGTGCCTGAAGTGATCCACACTGGTTCAGGAGCCTGATGGTTGTAGGGTAATAACTGTTCCTGAACCTGATGGTATCCTGAGAAACAGTCAGTAACTACCCATCCCATAATTTTATGAACACCCTAGAAGGTCACCGCTCAGCCTCCTTCACTCGAGAGAAAACAATCCCAGCCCACTCAGTCTCTCCTCATAACTCAAGCCCTCCAGTCCTGACAACATCTTTCAGAATCTTTTCTGCACCCTCTCTAGCTTATCACATCCTTCAACACACAATATTCCAGGTGGGGTCTCACCACCATCCTTTACAGCTGCAACATGGCTCTCCAACTCTTGTACTCATTGCCAAATACAATGAAGGCAAGCTTGCTACATCCCTGCTTCATCACCTTGTCTCCATGTGTTGGGGCTTTGAAGGAACTTGTATCCCTTGGCTTCTGTGTTCTGCAACACTCTCCAAGGCCCTGTCTTTCACTGTGGATGTCCTGCCCTGGTTTAACTTTGCAAACTGCACCGACCCGCACTTGTCAGAGTCAAATTCCATCTGCTATTCCTCACCACTTACCCAGATGATCTAGATTCTGTTATAACCTTAGACAACCTTACTCATTCTCCCCCACACCAACATCTTTGGTGTCATCTGCAAACTTACTAAACATGCTATCTACATTCTCATCCACGCCACTTGTATGGCCAAACGCAGTGGACTAGCGCCAATCCGTGTGGCACCCCACTGGTCACAGGCCTCTTGTCCGAAAAACAGCCCTCCACGAGCAACCTCCGACTCCTTCCACCAAGCAAACTCTGTATTATAACTTGAGAGTGAATGTGTAGATCATAGAGTCAGTTCAGAGTAGTGGTGAGTGATGTTATCCATGCTGGTTCAGGAACTTGACAGTTGTAAGATAATAATTGTCCCTGAACCTGGTGGTTTCTTTGTGACTATCCACCTTATCTATGGGACTCGTGACTTCATGATTCTCTATAAGGTCACCTCTCAGCCTCCTTCACGATAACTTTAGAGTGATACAGTAGAGAAGCAGGCCCTTTGGCCCACAGTGCCCATGCTGACCATCAGTCACCCAATTACACAACTCTAACGTTCATTCTTCCCACATTCACTTCAATTTTTCCCAAATTATACCACTCACCCACACACTAGGGGCAATTTACAGTGACAGTTAACCTACCACTTCGGGCTGTGGGAGGATACCAGAGCACCTGGAGGAAACCCACATGATCACAAGGGGGGCATGCAAACTCCACAGAGACAGCTACCAAGGTCAGGATCAAACCTGGATCTCTGGCACTGTGAGGTAGACTAGCTCACTTCAGCCCACATCTGTGGGAAGAGACCAGGTTTCACGTCATAGACCCTTTATCATTTACGGTAAAATCCCTTTTTTAAAATATTCTCCCCAATTCCCTCCAGGTTCTTCCCAATCCTTGATTCCAGGACACAGACTGGGGAGGCCAACAGACAAGATCCCCAAATCCATTGCGGTGTGGTTGACATGGGCGCCCTCTTACTTGGCGCACAAAGACTTAGTTCCAGGAGCAACGGGGGGCAGGATAATACATGACGACCCTGCTAATAATGTTCATTCTGTAATAATTACGAATAAATGGAGAAAAGGGATACCAACCCCTAATTATTCCATGAGCCTGTCCTTGTCAAACAAGATGGGATGATCCAGAGCATGAGAGGTTTCACATCTCCCCAAGTAGTCGTTTAAGTTCCAGGGATAAGGACAGGGGTTTATCAATCCCCAGACTGGAAACTCAGATCCCTTTGGGTATTATTAAGAAATAATAAAGATTTTACAAAATCTAAGAATAGGTTAGAGGTCTCAGTTTTAAACTTGCTGGGGTTGAATCTGAACTTGTGATTGATTAGTAAACTTCATAATAATGTTTATGATGTAATAATGAATTCAGGTTTAGTCTATTCATTCACAATTATTAGATTAAAAACATTACTTGAGCATTATAAACATTATTGTCTGAGCAGAATTTGTCTCCGAAAGTAACTTCCTAGAATGACTCCAGTTAAATATTATTTGCCTCTGTATTCAAATGCATTTCCCCTTACAAAAGCTAGCCTACAGGCATTGTTGTCGTTACTCTAAGCACTTGGCGAATGGGGAGGCTCACCTGTAAATCACTACCGAGCCCATGGCTCCTGACGCTAACAGATATACAACATGCCACAGACATTGATACAATGGTGTAGCTAACAGAGCAGTTGCTTCTCAATTCTAGGCACCAGAGCTCAGTTCAAATCTCTGGTATTGTCTATAGAGAGTCTGCATGTCCTCTACAATTGCATGTGTGTCCAGTTCAAACATCCCAAAATAGACCAGTCAGTGGGTCAATCGGCCTCTGCAAATTGTCCTTAGGATACAACGAGTGGAAGAACCTGGAGGGAATTGGGGAGAATATTTTAAAAAAGCAATTTTACTGTAACTAATGAAGGGTCTACAACCCTAAGCCTGGTCTCTTCCCACAGATGTGGGCTGAAGTGCACAGTACCCTCAGCAACTTCTGTTCCTGCTTCTGATTTGCATCACCTGCGGTTTTGTTTAATTTCACTGGACAAAAGAAAGCTTAAAGATCAGCTTTATTTGTCACACGCACAGCGAAACTTACAGTGAAAGGTGCCGTTTGCGTTGGCGGCCAGCACAGCCCAAAAGGTGTGCTGGGAGCAGGCCGCGAGTGTGACCACATTTCTGGAGCCAACATAGCATACCCTCAGCTCACTGACTCAAAACCGCACGTCTTTTTGGAATACGGGAGGAAACCGGAATTCCCAGAGGAAATCCACATGGTCACAAGGAGAGCATACAGATAGTGGTGGGAATCATCAGATTGCCGGTGCTGTGAAGCGTTATGCTAACCACCACACTGCCGTACCACCCCTACTGATGGTCAGCTTATGGACTTGACGGACCAGAAGACTCGTGTCTATGCTGTATAGATCTATCACAAGGCAAGTCAGCATCCCTCCGATATGCAATCTACAACGGGAGCATTGAGGAGAACCGTGACAGTGCCTTGGCTTATCTGTGGCACATAATATTAAAACAAAACACTTGTCTGCACTTGCTGGGACTTAAGTCAGGGAGAGAGGGTGAGGCCATTGGGACATTTTTCATTGGAGTATCAGAGAAAGAGGACTGATTGTATATAAAGCCAGAATGAAGATGAGGTGGAGATTTAGCATAACCTCAAATAACACCCCTACCAGAGATGAACAGCCTTTGACACTCAATATATTAAGTTCATGCATTGAAAATGAACTTAAATATCAGTCTGCTGCTGACAAGTCTCACACTCAAGCCATCCTCTCCTCCCAGCTCTCGGCTAAGCACAGGACCTTCATGCGTCTCTGCGATAATCTAATGCCCCAGCAGCTGGAAGCCTGTGACCAACACTTCTAAGCTGCCTCTAAAGGGATTGGGAGATACATTTTGGCAGGACAGCTGATACACACTTCTCTCCTGTAGCTACTGTTAAATGCAAAATCTCCCTTCCAGAGCCTGGCATTAAAAGGCAAAGCAATTTTTTTTTTTAATTATTGAAAGCTTTCCCCAGGGAAAAATTTAAACTCCACTGAAGTCTCAAAGGTTGAAATTAATGATGGAGGGAATATTCGGCTTCCCAATATGTGGTGTACAGGCAAACAAAGAGGATTTCCTCAGTGAAAGGGGGCAGGCCAATTCTCCTGTACTCTGCCGCATATTAACATTCAGATCACACACCCAGTGTCTCGTTCCCACCTCCTCTTTGGCTCACAGCAGCTTCAAGGTCTGAAACTAATCTAGAGGTGTTTCCCCCCCCAACCAACCCCCGTTCTGTCCCACATCTCTACAGCAAGACCATAACAGTAGACCCTCACTCCGAACAGCAGCGTCAAACTGTTACCGTGTGTGTGTGTGTGTGTGTGTATGTGTATGTGTATGTGTATGTGTGTGTGTGTGTGTGTATGTGTATGAGAGAGTGTGTGTGAGAGAGTGTGTGTGTGTGTGAGTGTGTGTATGTGTATGTGTATGTGTATGTGTGTGTGTTGAAACAGACAGCAAAATGTGTCACTTGTGTCACGACAAAATTGGAAAGGATTGATTTGAGCACCGCGCAAGAGTCACCCCGCTTCCACCGCCAACCCAGTCACTATCTTAACCCATACGTCTTTGGAACGTGGACAGAAACTAGAGGAAACACACGTAGTCACAGAGACAGTGTACAAACTCTTAGCAGATAGCAGTGGGTATTGAACCCCGATCTTACAGTGGGCACTGTAATAGCTTTACACTAACCACTACACTACCTGAGAACTATCCACTGGGTCCTGTAGATGGTCAATTCTGCTCTCTCCCTCTGCCCTGCAATAGCCCAGTGGTGGTAACTTCATTCTCTGCACCCAAGTTTAACCGCAAGCTATCTGCTGGAGGAACTCAGCCGATCGAGCAGCATCTCTGAGGAGGGAGGGAAGGAAGGAAGAGGGAATGGTGATATTTCGGGTTGCAATCCTGAGTCAGGTCTTAAGGCGTCATCCTGAAATGTTGACGATTCTTCTCCTACTGACACTGATCAACCTGCTGAGCTCCTCCAGCAATAACTCTCTATTGCACCAGATTCAAGCACCTACTGTCTCCTGTGCATTTAGGTGTAACTGTAAAAGGGGACAACCAATTCCCGTCAGTTGATTCAAAGACACTGGAATAGGGGAGGCTTTATAGAGGTCGGCAACAACATGAAAACAGGAAATAGCTATTCTACAAGCCCTATCACGCACCTCCTGCAGAGTGATTCTACCTCTTTTTGCAGCACTCCGGTCCAATTTCATCCCAATTTTACTCAGTTTTGGTCCCTCTGTTTGCAAAGGATAAACCTGTTTAGTAATGCCTGTTTTTTTAAAATACAGAACATTCAACATGAATATGCCTCTCTGAAAGCATTTTAAATGCCACTATCATATCTGTTTCCACCACTGCCCCCACAGTCCGTTCCAGGCACCCACCACTCTTTATATTAAAAGAAAACCTGACCTGTAGATCTCCTTTAAACTTTGCCCCCTCTCACCTCAAATACATGTCCTCTGGTACTTAATATTTCTACCCTGGGATAAAGATATCCCAATCAATGCCCCTCATGATTTTATAAACTTCTATCAGCTTTCCTCTCAGCCTCCGACACTCCAGAGAAAACAACCCAAGTTTGTCCAAAGTCACAGCCCCTAATCCAGTCGGCATCCTGGTGAGCCTCCTCAGAACCCTTTCCACAGCCTCCGCATCCCTGTTGGAATCAGGGACCCAGAACTGCACACAATTCATTTCTGCTGCTTACTTCACGGAGGTGGTGAGAGGGGGGCCCTTACCTGGCATACAGATACATGTGAATTCCCCAATGCGATCGAGGCAGGTGGCATCATTCTGGCAGGGCATGGAGAGGCATTCGTTGATATCCGTCTCACAGCGAGGGCCAGTGTAGCCGTTCCCACACTGACACTGGAAGGAGCCCTCAGTATTCACACACTTCCCAAAGTGTTCACACGGATTGGCCCCTTTGGAAAACAAATAAACACATGGAACTTAAACAGAAACAGAAGCAATACGACACATTTCAGGGGGAAATATGAGGCGAGGCATCAGCATAGGGTCTGATTATCCAAACCTACACTCTCAGTGGCCACTTTACTTGGTACACCTGTGCCCTGCTCGTTAATACAAACATCTAATCAGCCAATCACATGGCGGCAACTCAATGCATAAAAGCATGCAGACATAGTCAAGAGGTTCAGTTGTCACTCAGACCAAACATCAGAATGGGGAAGAAATGTGATCCTGGAATGATTATTGGTGTCAGACGGGGTAGTTTAAGTATCTCAAAAATTGCTGATCTCCTGGGACTTTCATGCACAACAGTCTCTAGAGGTTACAGAGAGTGATGCAAAAAAAAATAAAAGCATCCAGCGAGTGGCAGTTCTGTGGGGCGAAAATGCCTTGTTAATGGAAGAGATCAGAGGAAAAGGGCCAGACTGGTTCAAGTTGACAAGAAGGTGACAGTTACCCAGACATCCACATATTCCAACAGTGGTGTGCAGAAGAGCATCTCCAAACGCACAACACATTGAACCTTGAAGTGGACGGGCTACAGGAGCAGACGACCATGAACATACAGAAATGCACTCAGTGGCCAATTTATTAGGTATCTCTTACACTTAATAAAGTAGCCAATGAGTGTATGTTAGGTGTGGAGAACAACAGAGTGTAAATCCAGATACAAGATGATAAGAGGCATAGATAGACAGCCAATGCCTCTTTCCCAGGGCGGCAGACAACAGACTTTTAAGGTGACTGTAAGAAAGAATAGTGGGGACGATAGGTTATTTTTTTTTTACACAGAGAATGGCAAGTGTACTGCCAGGGGTGATGGTAGAGGCAGATACACTAGGGACATTTAAGACAGTAAAATGTATCATGAGAGGAATTTGTTCATCTAAAGTGAGACAGTGAAAAGATGCAACTTCTGGGAACTCCAGTTGTTACCCAACATCTAATGGGACAAACTGTTGTCACTTCCACCAGCTCCGCTGGGCAAAGTATTCATCCGTACCTATTGAGCATTCGTCCACATCCTGATTGCAAGCAGGCCCGGAGAATCCCGAGGGGCACGTGCAGATGGCTTCCCCGTTCACTGGGTTGGTGTCACAGATGGCCCCTTCGTGACACGGATTGCTAACACAAGCATCCTCGAGGTGGCACAGCAAGCCTGCAAGTCAATGAGGGAAGAGTTAGAAGGTGCCGAGGAGAAGCCAGTGGCTTTGTAGGCTATTACTGGGTGTGGCATGCCAACATTGTGAGCTGGAAACCATCAAAGTGCCAAATCAGCCCACAGCCTGGTCAGGAAGCATCTGAGGAAACAGAAAGAGAGCTAACCTTTCACGTCACAGAACACCACAGAACAGAAACAGGCCCCCCGGCCCACCTAGTCCTTACTGAACTTATACTCTGATTAGTCTCATCGTTCCCAGATCATAGTTCTCCACACCTCTCTCATCCATGCCCTAACCTCTCTTAAATGTTGAAATCAAACCCACATCCAACACTTCCGCCAAGTTTTCAAGTTCTAAGTTCACTGTATACATGCCATTCAACTGTATACATGTGTAAAGCTAAACAAAACATTCCTCAGGGACGAGGGTGCAAAGTACTGTCCATATATCACATACACCACATAAAATAATATTAACAGATAAAGTTACTCTGTAGATGTGCAAGCTGACATGAAGTGCTTATACGAAGTATAATTAAATATACAACAGTATATTATTACTAGTGCTCTCATAAATAATATATTCCACACTCTCAGCAAGTAAAAAAAGCTCTCCCTCATGTTCCCTTTATAGGTTTTACCTTGCACCGTTAACCCTTAGCCTGCTTATATTTAACCCATTTATTTGTATACCTATATATGTGATCTGAGACTTATTGTCTGAAGGGCTTCTAAACAAAACCGTGAACTCTGTTTCCTGTTGTACCAATGCCGTCTGATCTCTTCAGTGTTGCCAGCAATTTCAGTTTTTATTTCAGACTTACAGCGGTTGCAGGTTTTGATTTCTCCGACTAGTGGTTTTGATTATATATACATGCAGTATAGAGTGGTGAGCATGGAACCTGGCCCTCTGGCCCAACACGTCTTCCAGACCACCCAGCATCCACCCACCTTGATCCCACTCAGATCCAACCCAATCTCCACGCATTGCCCTCAGCTCACTCCAGATCCCACCTCTCACCTCCGCACTCAGAGCTGCTTACACTGGCCAACTACCCGCCAATCCACACGACGTTGGAACATGGGAGCAGCCAACATCGTCACAAGAACATACCAGCATCTCACAGACTGCACCAGTCACGGGGAAGATTTCCAGGGTGACTGAGGGACTAGTTTTTCCACGCAGAGGACTGGAAATAGAACGAGCTGCCAGAGGAAGTAGTAGAGGCAGGTACGGGTAAAAGACCCTTGGACAAGTAAACCGATAGGACAGGTTTGAGGGGACCAACGTGGCCAAATGGGGCTACCTCAGCACTGTAGTCAGCATGGCCAAGTTGGGCCGAGTGGCCTGTGTCCCTGCTGTACGACTGACCACATAGGTAGCAGTGGGTCAAGAAGATAACTCAGGGTCACTGCTTTAAGAGCAAACGCAACAAAGCGTGGACTTTTGTCACTGTGTCATTGGCACCTATGACATCGGTTGAAAGGGGGAAAAAGGCCTTGTGCAATGAGAATAGGAAGAGGCTGATGGGCAGGACCTGCAAAGTAATCTCCGATTACTGCCAGTGCCACGCACTCGCCAGGGCAGGAATAGAATGATAGTGCAGGTGAATGAGTGGCTGAGGAACTGGTTCAGGGAGCAGGGATCATTGGGATCTCTTATGGGGAAGGTATGACATACAAAAAGGATGGGTTATACCTGAACCCGAAGGGTCCAATATCCTTGTAGGCAGGTTTGCCAGAGCTGTTTGGGAGGGTTTAAACTAATTTGGCAGAGGGATGGGTGCCACAGTGAGAAGGCTGAGGATGGGGCAGCTGGTGTATAACTCGATGCATTGTGGGGAAGGACAGGCAGATGATTGGGTAAAATTGCAGTCAGTGGGATGAGTTGAAGCGTAACACGGGGACAAAATCAAAAATGATGATCAATACAGGGCTGAAGGTGTTATATTTGAATGTATGCAGTGCATGGAATAACAGATCATCTTAGAGCGCAGTTAGAGATTGGCACTTTGGTAGAAAAAACAAAGATGCAGACGATTTTCTAAACGGGCAGAAAGTTCAAAACCCAGAGGTGCAAAGGGACTTGGCCGTTCTTGGGTAGGATTCCATAAACATTAACTTGCAGATTGAGTTGATGGTGAGGAAGACAAATGAAAGTTTAACACTCATTTCAAGAGAACTAGAATATAACAGCAAGGATGAAATGCTGAGGCTTTATAGGTGGCCCAAAATGTTGACTGCTTATTCATTTCCATAGATGCTGTAGATGCTGCCTGACCTGCTGAGCTCCTCCAGCATTGTGTGTGTGTGTGTGTGTGTGTGTGTGTGTGTGTGTGTGTGTTGCTTTAGAAAGTATTAGTCAGATCACACTTGGGAGTATTGAGAGTGGTTTTGGGCCCATATCTAAAAGATGTGCAGGCATTGAAGTGAATCCACAGGAGGTTCACAAGAATGATTCTGGGAATGAAAGGGTTAACATATGACGAGCATTTAAACGCTTTGAGCCTATACTCACCAGAGTTTAGAAGAATGAGGGGGGATGTCATTGAAACCTACCAAATATTGAAAGTCTTAGATACAGTGGATGATTCCTATAGTATGGGAGTTTAGAACCAGAGGTCACAGCCTCAGAATAGAGGGACGTCCATTTAGAACAGAGATGAGGAGGAATTTCTTTAGCTAGAGGGTGGTGAATCTGTGGAATTCTTTGCCACAGACAGATGTGGAGGCCGAGTCATTGGGTATATCTAAGGTAGAGGTTGATAGGTTCTTGATTAGTGATGGCGTCAAAGGCAATGGAGAAAAGGCAGGAGAACGGGATTGAGAGGGATAATAAATCAGCCATGGTTCAAATGTGGAGCAGAATCAATGGGCCAAATGGCTTCATTCTGTTCCTATGTCTCCAAGTGAATGCAAAACGGAGGGTGGGGAGGAAACAAATGCAGATCAGTACCTGTCTTCCCAACGGGGCACTCGCAGAAGAAGGACGCCACTCGGTCGTGACACGTGGCGCCATGGAAACAGACCGCCGTGGCACAGTCGTCAATGTTCTCGCTGCAGTCATCCCCCGTCCACCCGTTGACGCAGACACACGTGTGGCTGCCTTGAGTGTTGAAGCAAGTGCCACCATTGTGGCAGGCATTGGGCTGCAGGTGACACTCATCGACGTCTTCAGTGCAGAACTGACCTGAAGGGGCACGATCGTCGGAGGGTCAGAGTCCCACAGATAACAAAAGTATTTCTATGTTACATATTTAGTCAAATGATCAATCAGGCTCGAATATCCCTCAAAATAATTCAGTAAGGTCGGAAGCTGGCTCAAGTTGGTACAGTGTCCATTGTCATAGAAATACAATTCGAAACAGATTGATAAAGAAAAAGACTGGCTTTATTTGTCACAGGTACGTCGAAACGTACAGTGAAATGTATCATTTCCTTCAAATCAGATTAGTGAGGATTGTGCTGGGCGGCCCGCAAGAGTCGCCATGCTTCCAGTGCCAACATAGCATGCCCACAATTTACTATTTGTACATCTATTGGAATGTGGGAGGAAACCAGAGCACCCTGAGGAAACCCTCGCAGTCACGGGGAGAACTCGGAGGCAGCGGAGGGAATCGAACCCCGTTCTTGCAGCTGGTGCTGTGAAGCCTAGCAATCACTTGCTGTGCTACCATGCCACCCAGTCCAGGACTGCCAACACATCCCCGGCCAGAGTGGTGTGGTTACCTGCCTGGTGATCCAACAGATCAAGCTAACTACTGGAGAAGCAGTGTCATATTCCACCACAGCAGTTGCTTATTAAATAATTAAAGATTCAAATACACTTATTATCAAAAAATGTATAAATTATACAACCTTGACATTTGCTTGCTCACAGGTCGCCACAAAGCAAGAAACCCAAAATAAGCCAATTAAAGAAAAATAAAGAATAAAAATAAGAAGACCATCACTCAATACATAAGAGAAAGGGGGAAAAAAGACAAATCAAGCAAACAGTAGCATTCCAATCCAAAACTGAGTCCTCAGATCTGAACCCTGGGATAGGCCCAAAGCCTCATTTATCAGTTCATCATATTAGCGGGCACGGAGCACAGCAGTCGGGGCAGTCTTTGTAGCCTCAGCTCCATGGAGATGACCATCGGGGAAAGAGTGGGATAATCCACTGTCATCCCAACTGGCACCCTGTCTTTACAGACTATCTGGGCCAGCGTTTAAATGTACTTTTAAAAAGAAAGTACCTCATTAACAGTGAACATGAAAAGCCTGGACCTTTGCAAAAGCCCCTCAGGCTCACTGAGGTCAAAGTAGGAAATCTGTCGTCCTTATGAGGAGATTCCATGCAAGGTAGCAAACCCTTAAGTGCCCTAATCAGCTACTTAATTGGATCATAACCACTGCGTCAATATAGAGAATCTGGGAGAAGTGGGGGTTCACACTGTAGCAGCAGTTCAAGAAGTTGGCTCAGCACCACCTTCTTCAGTGTAATTAGCGACAGGCATAAACACTGGCTTTCAGGTGACACCCACCTCCTGGAAAACTAATACACACCACAAAATATATTCAACGTACAGCACCAAAGCAGGACATTTATCGCCCCCCCCCACCCCGAAACATAATGCACCCTCAAAACCTGTTTAATTCAATCCTGTCATTTTTATCCTTTCATCCTCAATAGTTGATCCAGCCTTCCATTACATAGTTAATGAGCGAGGTCGGAAGAGAATGGCCAGAATGATGGTTGAAGCTCAATAACCAGACGTAACAGCAGTGGTGTGCAGAAAAAAACACATCAGATCTTGAAGTGAGTGGACTACAGTGGCCGAAGATCACAAACACACAGCGCTGTACAAAAGTCTTAGATAGACGTGCACAGACACACACAAAACAAGCGTGCCTAAGACTTTTGCACAGTACTGCAGTAATTTTATGCATTGCACTATACGCTGCTGCTGCAAAAAAGACTAATTTCATGAGATATGTGAGTGATGATAAAAACCTGATTCTGATCGTGGGCTCTGCTGTGGAAGAGAGTTGAAAGGGGGCAGGGAGAGGGGAATCATGGTTGGAAAAGGGGGAAGGGAGAGGGGAGGGAGTGGGAAGCACCAGAGAGACATTCTATAATGATCATTAAACCAATTGTTTGGAATCAAATAACCTTGCCTGGCGTCTCAGGGCTGGGTGTGTCTGCACACGTGCCACCTCCCGGCCTTGACACTCCTTCTCTGCCACCTGTCCCACACCCCTCCCGTGACGCTCCACCCTCGATGTTCCCGACATCCTTTGCTCCTGCCAAAATTACAAGCTCACTCTCCATTCCATGTTGACAAATACAGTACTGTCCAGAAGTCTTAGGCACCCTATGTGCTTAAGACTTTTGCATGGCACTGTACACTCAGTTGTCACTTTATTAGTTACAGGAGATACCTAATAAAGTAGCCACTGAATATATAGTAACTTCTTCCTCCTTTCAAAGATGATTAGAGATCGACTATATTACCATTAACGTCTCATGAGCAATTAGACAAAAAAATTCCCAAATCATAAATACAAATCCTTCCTCCTTTCATTGGGTGATAATGGTATCTCACCTGCCCTGCTAATGTTATTCTTGCTAATGCTGACATACCTGTCCACTCAGGTGTACACTGGCAATTGTAGGTGTTCACCCCATCGATGCAGGTCCCGCCGTGCCCACAGTTGTGCTTGGGGCAATCGTCGATGTTAATCTCACAATTCTGTCCCTCAAAACCTAATGAGGAAAGAAAGAAAGCGAGGATCAAGCTTCCTGAATAATAAACTGAACTGCAGCCCAAATTACTGGAGTTCAATGCAGGTGAGACGACACCTAGAGCTATACTGTGCAGCCTGGACTTTCAATATAACTTGCAGTGGAGGCAAGTTAGAGAAGGTTCAACAGGTTGATTCTCTTGGGCAAAGAAGCCATCTTACAAAGTGAGGTTGGGCATGTTGGGGCCATGCTCATAGTGTCAGGAAATGTAGAGGAGGCTTGACCCAAACACAGAGCAGCAGAGACAATTTAGCACTTTAATAATAAACTGCAAAATAATGAGCCACAGAACAGATACTTAACGACAAGGCAACTGAGTAACTGAAGGCTAGGAGCGACTGGTTGGTTCAATAGGTGGTCAAGGACTGTGGATGAGAGCTGGGTTTAAATAGGTTGCAGGTGATGATTTGGAAACAAGTCACAGGTGACTCCTGCTAGCCTGGTGGTACCTGCCTACGCAGGCCTGACACATTGGGCTTTAGAAAACTGAAAGGTGATCTTATCGAACATATGACTGAGAAAGGGATTGACCAGAGTGGGATGTTAGGACAGGATGTTCTACCCCCACCCCCCAAACCCCGTGGGAGAATCTAGAACTTGGACTAAGTTAAGCCAAGGATCAAATTTCTTTACAGAGAGTTGAAAAACTTTGGAAGTCTCAACCTCCACAGAGATGACTTATTGAATATATTCAAAGCTGATGATTGGACAACATGGGGAACAGGCAGAAAAGTGAATTAAGGCCCAGGACCAGCCATGATCCCACTGAACCATGAAGTAGTGATAAGGTGCTGAATGGCCTGTTCCAGCTTCATTTTTGAAGGCTGTGAGTGAGCAGAGTTACAAAGCCCACTAATTCGTATTGCAAAGTATCTTTTTATATCTACATTGATTGTATAAAGTGCTTCTATATAACTATTCAGAGAACACTGTGTGGGTTTGCAATTCATAATAAAAAATATATACCAAAAAAAAGCATTAAAACTTTTTCATTCTTCAACTTTGCATTAACAGTAGTAACATATTTTTTAAAAGGATAGCACCATTGTCACTTACACGGCCCCCCTGTGTTGATACACTCTGTCATTGGGAGGCGAGGAGAAGATGGCGGCACAACACAGCGCACGCGGCCGCTCCGAATTGATATCGGTATTTGTTAAGTAGGATGCCGTGCACAATCCTGATTTGATGGAGACAGACGTGAGAAGCACGGAGGAACATCTGGAGAAACTTCTGAAATGCCCGCTTCGCTGCCGCTGCTACTGTGCAATCGAGAATCTCCGGAGGGGAAGGCCCCAAATCCTCGGCTTTGCCTATTGCTTGGCGGCCGGGGCTGGGGTCGAAGCGCTCGGCAGAGATGGTGCTCAGTGCTCGGTGTTGGAGGGCTGTGGTCAGGTGCTTCCAGGGTGCTGCATCGGCGAGTTTGCGGTGCTGGAGGTTCATAGCAGGGACAGTTTTTCTTCCTTCTACCGTCTGCGTGAGATGATGGGACTTTCGAGAGACTTTGAGACTTTTTTTTTTAACCATGCCCATGGTCTGTTCTTTATCAGATTATGGTATTGCTTTGCACTGTTGTAACTATATGTTATAATTATGTGGTTTTCGTCAGTTTTTCAGTCTTGGTTTGTCTTGTGTTTCTGTGATATCATTCTGGAGGAACATTGTATCATTTCTTAATGCATGCATCACTAAATGACAATAAAAGAGGACTGCGTGTCCTCATAATCTAATTGGTTCCCTCCCCAAGCATCCTGCAGTACAAGAAGCCCGGACAAGTGCCGGTGAATCGCTGTTCCACACCAGTCTGGCCACATACAGGGGAGTGGCAGGACAATGGGATTGAGGAATTCACCTTTAGTCCACGAAGGTTGAGATTATGTCTAGGCAACAAAGTGTCAGCAGAGTAGGGGCTTTGATAATATTGCGATAATACAGTTAGAAAATTCACAAGTATAAACAAAAATCTGGGGTCACGGGCGTGCAGGAGGCATGAGAGAAGTGGCCCCATAGATAGGGGAGTCGGTGAGACTGGAGGTCAAGGTCTCGTGGTCAGAGTCCGGTCATCGGCGAGCCCAGAGCTCGAGCCCTGGAGTTCAGGGTTATCACTCGAAGCCCCGTTATCGGCGAGTCCTGGGGTCAATACAAAGCCCAAAGGTCAATTGGAGTCAAGAAGATGAGGCCCAACGGCCAAAGCCCTGACTCTGGGAATCCACTGGGGAAGCCGGAGGACCAATGCCTGTGAATCCCCGGGTCCACTGCAGGCTGGAGGCGGCCTGTCCTGGGTTCCGAGACTATATATGTGCATGGGACTCACTCTCCTGCTGGTGTCTTGGGCTCATTGTGTTCTGTTTTGCTGTGTTCTGTGTTGTTCTGCCCAGCATGGCGGGTACGCTATATTGTTGCCAGAATGCGTGTTTGCTCCCAGCACATCCTTAGCTTGTGTCTGTTAATGCAAATGCCACATTTGTGTATGTGATAAATAAATTAATCTGAATCTCAAAAGCACTGAGCACTGGGACATTCCCCTGGACAACTCCAACTCCAAAAAGAAGTGGTTTCCAATGTCGCCATGCTTTGATGCGGGGTAGCAGGGGTATTTTACTGAATACGAACAGAGTGAGCTCTTATTCAAGAAGGTCAAGACCCTGTGGATTGAATCATTATGACACTGACAATGACCACGTTGACCGCTCTCTCCTTCAGCTGTTTCACCTTGCAGGAACCACGGAAAATCACCTGAGGCAGGACAGTAAGGGCATCCGTTAGTCTTGCGAGACCATGGATCTGCGCCTGGAAAGTCTTCACTCTCCAGGGCGCAGGCCTGGACAAGGTTGTATAGAAGACCGGCAGTTGCCCATGCTGCAAGTCTCCCCTCTCCACGACACCAATGTTGTCCAAGGGAAGGGCATTAGGACCCATACAGCTTGGCACCAGTGTCGTCGCAGAGCAATGTGTGATTAAGTGCCTTGCTCAAGGACACAATACACGTTGCCTCGGCTGGGGCTCGAACTCGCGACCTTCAGGTTGCTAGTCCAATGCCTTAACCACTTGGCACAGTAGCTTAGTGTTTAACACAGTGCTTCACAGCACCAGCGACCCAGGTTCAATACCCACCACTGCCTGGGAGGAGTTTGTACGTTCTCCCGGTGACTGTGTGGGTGCTCCAGTTTCCTCCCACAGTCCAAAGGCATAGCGATTGGTCATTGAAAACTGCCCGTGATTAGGTTAGGGTTAAGTTGGGGTAGCTAAGCTGCTGCAGCTCAAAGGGCCACAAGGCCCACTTCGTGCTCTATCTCTCTTCATTTCAAGATGGTGGGGGGAAGCACTGGCTTTGTGCTAAACACTTGCTCTTGATTCTAATGGGGAATGGTATTGGGTGGACTGTCATCCAGGTACACATCAGTCCTCAGCAGAAGTGATTCTTTCCCAAGAGTCATCATGTGTCATGGTGGAGAGGCCTCGGCATTCCTGAGATCCCGAGAGTGATCCCATCTGCAGCTTAGCTCCTGGCTGGGTCACCCATGGCAGTAGGTTCCAGACAAAGAGCGATCCAACCAAGACCTCAACGGTGGAGCTGGTGGGAGATGATGACACATCACAACAGCAGTGAATGAGGAGGAAGGCTGCAGAAGTGAAGGGTCCGCAGTCATCTTGCACTCCACGTCACTGGGCCCTGACCCCAATCAGTCAATTACCTTCCCCATCCCAAAGACATGGGTTACTAAGTTAATTAGCTTCTGCAATCTTTCCCCAGTGGAGAACTGGGGAAGCAGCATGGAAACCGGCCTTTCTGCCCATCGAGTCCGTGCTAACCATCAGGCATCCACTTTATCCTCCTTCACACTCCTATTAACTCTTCCCCAGACCTACACGAGGGTCAATTTACAGAAGCCATTTAACTTGCCAATCTGCACAGTTTCTGGATGTGGGAGGAACCAGAGCACCCAGAGGAAACCAACACGGTCACAGGGAGAATGTACAAACTTCTTACAAAGACAGTGCCGGAAATCGATCGGTGGCACTGTAGAACGCTGTGCTCCGGGAGTGCCATTAGCCAGAGGACGTTTTGCCATCGGCCCTGTGCCTTTGTGTTTCCCTTCACTGCACGAGGCGCTCTGCTGACCTCATTTACTGCAATTGATGTGAAATACTTCCAACTGCTTCCTGCTCCATAGAAAAACATTTCCTCCCGAGACCTGTGAGCATGAAAAGAATCCGACATCTGACATAAATGTCCCCCTCGGTTATTCAGGAAGCAATGACTAATTGCCAAGTAGTCGTTTTCTTTTATTTAAGACAAACATTACAAGAAAAGCAAAACCAATATGAACTCGTGACCCTGAATACCAACAATATCTTGACTTTGGTCGTGTTTCCTGTTTGACCACAGTGTTGCCACATCTGCCTGATCTCATCGGCTTGGTTTTCACCAGCCCAGCATCTGTGCCTTCTTACACTGGCTCGTGGCACCCCGGAGTTCAACGTTTGTCCCAGAAGAAGCTATGAGAACATTTAGAAAAACCAAGCAGGCCCTAAACGGCCTCGTCTTCTTGTTGTGTCCACATTTCCAGCTGCTTTGATCTGTCAATTTCATTAATTGACCTTAGTTGAATACCAGCTGTAAATACTAAAATAAAACCAACAAGTGGCTGCTGTTAATGTACGGCTCGCCAAGTGCATGGCTTCTCATGCATGAGATGTAGACTGGTTGTGAATCGCTGGTGTGGCTCAGGATTAGGTTCAAGGAGTTGTTCAGGAAGATTCAGTCACTCTCTCCATGGGCATCTGCTCAGACATGAAGTTCTGAGATTCCTAAAGGCCATCACTGCCTAATGAGGAATAAATCTCCTTGTGAAGCTGCCTGCGTGGTTCAGAGATGCAGCATCGAGCTGCAGAGATGTGACTTTCTGCAGCCGGACCACGGCTCCCCCTCCTGCCGTAACATTACGGGGGCCGTGATTGTGTAGCGGTCAGTGCAACGCTCCTACAGTCCCAGGTGTCAGAGTTCAGAGTTCAACTCTGGTGCCATCTGTAAGGAGTTTGTATGGGTTTCCCCCGGGTGTTCCGGTTTCCTCCCACAGTGCAAAGCCGTACCAGTCAATAGGTTAATTGGTCTTTGCAAACAATCCCGTGATTAGGCCAGCATTAAATTGGGGGGTGGCTGGGTGGCACAGCTCAGAGGGCTGGAAGGGCCTGTTTTGTGCTGTATCTCAATCTCAGGCTGGGGATTACTAGGTGAGCTGTTGGGTGGCACCGCTCGCTGGACTGGAGCAGTGTTCCATGCTGTATCTCTAAATAACTAAATAAATAACAAGCATCTCGATCGCATCTCATCTATTTCCTCCATCTCTGCGCTCACTCTCTCCTCTCCACTCCTAGTCAGGGCAATATCACAGCTTTCTGGTCCTCAGCTCAAACCCCAGCGGCATCTGCACTCAAAGGGTCAACCCTCGGAAGAGGAAGATGGAAGTAACCCAGTGGGAAGGTGTGGACGTCAGTGGATACCATGGGCTTTATCCCATCTCAGTGTCAAAGCAATAAGCACTTACATTTGTGGAAATACTTTCCCATTGTCTCTCATCTACACTACTCCAGATATGGCCATTCAAACCTGTGGCATCTCCTCCTCCATCATTCACATCTGTAACATCATCCTCCTTCATCCACATCTGTGGCATCTCCTCCTTCATTCACATCTGCAACATCTCCTTCATTCACATCTGTAACATCATCCCCCTTCATTCACAACACCTCCTCCATCATTCACATCTGTAGCTTCACCTGCCCAAACAAATCTTTCTTAATATTGTTCACACATGTAGCAATGGGTCCCTATTTATTCACGTCTGTAGAAGGATCTTCCCACTAGCTCACACCACCTTCCCAATGATACACGTCTGTTGAACCACTGACCCGTGCAGAGTGAAGCCAAGCCAGTGGATCTAACTGAGACCTACGCTGAAGGCATGGTCGCTAAGTTGCTGCTCCGGTTTCTCAGAGCCCAAGTCAAAATCCCACCCAGGCAGCTAAGGAACTTAAATTCATGTAATTAACTAAGCCGGGAATCAAAAAGCAATTTCAGTAGTGATAAACACAGAACCAGTTTCTATGTGGTTAGAATCCCTTCAGGTTCACTAAAGCCCTTTCAGTCCAGCTCCAAACCCCATAGTGTAATTAGAACATAGAACATAGAACAGTATAGCACAATACAGGCCCTTCAGCCAGGTTCCACAATATTGTGCCAACCTTTTAACCTACTCCAAAATCAATCCATCCCTTCCCTCCTCCGTAGCCCTCCATTTTTCTTTCATCCATGTGCCTATCTGAAACTTCTTAAATGTCCCCAATTTTCTTTAATTGAGATGTGGCAGGGAACAGCAATCCCCTGATTTAATCTGAGCCAAATCACAGGACAACTTACGATGACCAATTAACCTACCAACCGGTAGGCCTTTGGACTGTGGGAGGAAACCAGAGCACCCGGTGGAGACCCACATGTTATGGGGAGAACATATCAACTCCTTGCAGGCAGCGATGGGAATTGAACCTGGGTCATCTGTACGGTAAAGCGTTGTGCTAACCACTATGCTACCGTGCCAACATAGTTATCTGCCCCTATCTTAGCTGTCTAAGTCAACTTAGTTGACTTTTAATTCCTTCTTAATTCAGGAATACTGTATGTCAGCCTTGCAGCCAAACACACTGAAAGTGTAGAAAAACGAGTCTGATTTCCATTCTCACTCTTTTCACATTGAGTTTCACTTAGTCCTTCATTATTCCAATGGAATAATGATTAGGGCAATAACAACAAATTAAGCCTCTCCGGGATATTGGACAGGAAGGATCATGGCATTTGGGTTGTATGGAATTGAGGTGACTAGCAGAAACAAGGGGCTTCAATCACTCACATTCACTCTGGCATTCTTAAGGGAAAGAAGAAGAGGGTTTCCCCACGTTACAAACACCCGTTTCAAACGACTGAGCGTTTGGATAGTCATGGGATGGATGGGGATGGATTCACCGGGTGCTGTAGCTTTCCCACATCCTTTATCTCCCCCACCCCCGCCACAGCAGTGTGGTGGGGTTGCTGGACTGTGCCGAGCAAAGCTGAGAGAGTTGAGCAAACTCTCTGTCAGTGAGGCCGACTGGCGGCTGGTCACTCCTCCCGTTCCTGCTCATTCTCCCGTCACCACTGCTTCTGCGATCTTCCCTCGCGCACTGTTTCTTGTTACGTCCAGCAGAAAAAATTCAGGTTACAAGAAGTTCCTGGGAATGGAATCTCGTCGTAACTCGGTCTCTGCCTGTAGAGTGAAGTCTGTTGTGGGGCAGAAACATCAGTACAAACCTGATGGGCCGAATGGCCTATTTCTATATTCTACATTCACTTACAATATTAGGTCCTGGTTGGGAAAGGGTTACTCAGTCACAGTAAAGACTCCACCCAAAGGAAGCAGACCGACAGAGACCCGAGACGGTGTGAATCTCTGCAAGTCCGCCGGGGATGTCAGCAAATCCACAAGTCTGCTGGAGGATAGCGGCCAAAGACAGTCTCCGTTTTGTTGTGTTCTGATGAGCGTACTGCCCCCCACACATCCTTGGGAGTACTGATTATTCACCAAATGACATATTATGCTGTATATGTGATAAATAAATCTTAATCGGAATGTAGATGCCGGAAATCGGGAGCAACACACACAGAGTGCTGGAGGAACTCAGTGGATCAGAATGGACAGTCGACGTTTCGGGTCAAGATCCTTCACCCGGTCCTGACAAAGGGTCTCGACCCCAAACACTGACAGTTCGCTTCCCTTCACGCCCGACCTGCTGCGATTCCCCTAACATTTCGTGAGTGTCGATCCCTCCCGAGGAAGCCACGCGCGCTCTCACCTGGCAAGCAGGCACACTCGTAGGTCAGATCGCCGGTCTGCCGGCAGGTTCCTCCGTTCTGGCACTGTGAGGGAGCGCAAGGGACGTAGACGCTCTCGCACTGGCGCCCGGTGAGGCCGGCCGGGCACTGGCAGTGGAACGTGCCGGGGGCGTTGACGCACAGCCCTCCGTTCCTGCAGAGCTTTGGTGCCTTGCACTCGTCGATGTCCGTACGGCAGTGCTTCCCCGTGAAGCCAGGGGCGCAGGTACAGTTATAGCGGTTGTTCCAGTTGCTGCAGCGGGCTCCGTTGGCACAAGGGTTTGTGGCACAGGCGTCGACCTGCGAGCAGTTCACTCCTGAGCAGGCAAAAAAAAAAGAGGGCATCACAGCTCATCACCAAGGAATGGAGAAGTCCTGTGTAAGCGGCAAAACCCCATCAATACTTTTCTAGTTTTTATTTAGAGATACAGCACAGTAACACACCCTTCCAACACAATGAGCCCACGCTTCCCAATCGCACTATGTGACTGATTAATCTGCTATCCCATACGTCTTTGGAATGTGGGCGGAAACTGGAGCACCCAGAGGAAGAAGAGGTCATAGAGAGAATAGACAAACTCCGTATCGACAGTGGTGGGAATCGAACCTGGCGGCGGCGGGGGGGGGGGGGGGATCTGTAATCATGTTCTGCTAACTCCTATGCTTTTGTACCACCTCTTTAAAACAATCTCTTTTTGAATGCTAGAACGGCTCATTTAAATGGAATACCAGGGAATGCAGATACTAGACATGCCCGGGCATCATCCCTGATGAAGATGGCGGAGTTTGTTATTGAAACGTCGGTTACAATTAATATCTGTACCCGGCTGGAAGCCCTAGTAGAGCTTATTCAAACACATGAATACTTGGAGACACAGTGCGTTATGCACTATCTCAGGAAGGAAATGGACAGGCGATGTTTTAAATCAAGACGCTTCATCTGGGTGTAGAATGGATGTCCAGGTGAAGGATCTTGTCCTAAAACATCAACTGTCAGAGCCGGAATGTGTGGTGACATTTGTGGGCTGCCCCAGACCATTCTTAGGCATTTCGGTTGTCAACGCCAATGACACACTTCGCTGTATGTTTCCATGTGATGGGTACATCTGAATCTGAAGCTGTTCGTTCCTCTCCGTAGATGCAGCCTGACCTGCTGAGTTCCTCCAGCATTTTGTGTGTTACCTCACTCAAGTGGCTGCCCTTATGGGGCAAGTTTGATCGGGGGCCAGAGGCGTTTGGATGTCACAGAGTCATTCCGCAAGGAAACGTGCCCTGAGACTACACCAACCATCAAGCACCCATTTACGTGAATCCTTACATACTCATCCTCTCAGCACTCAACCTGATGAACCCCGCCACTGATCTGCTCGACAGATGCACACTAAGCCCCACAACCATCCAGGGCTCCGGACTTGGTGCTTGAAGCGGGGATTGGACCAAGGGGCTCTCTTCAACTGGTGCAGATACAATAGGCCAAGTGGTCACTCTCTCATATCTAAAGTTATCCAATTCTTTGACCGCAGGGCTGCCTGTACTTCCAAGCATCACCACCAGATGGCAGTGAGCAATGGGAACCCAGACTGTCCCACACAAAGTGCAGTGGCTACTTCCAGTCCAGTGGCAACTGGCCAGCACAGCAGTGACGACAGTCTAATTCTGGCTCCCCGTGGTCCACAAGATCATCACAACTATACCTAACCACAGTGGTACTGTACTGTGGTGCCCCCAGTTTTAAGATAGAATGTGGTTTACTCTGCACAACACCATACAACATAGAACAACACAGCACAATACAGGCCCTTCGGCCTACGATGTTGTGCCGACATTTTAACCTTCTCCAAGATCAATCTAACTCTTTCCCCATATATACCCTTCTATTTTTCTTTCATGTACCTATCAAAAAGTCTCTTAAATTATCTAATGTACCTGTCTCCACCACCACCCCTGGCAGTGTGCTCTATGCACCCACCACTCCCGGTGTAAGCATGGAAGCATCCAAAGCCAAGGGGTGAAGAGAAGGAGAGTGGAAGGAAAGTTTTCACCCAAAGGGTGGCTGCAATCTGGAACACACTGCCTGAGAAGGTGATGGAGACAGTTACCCCCTCAGCATTTAAAAAGCATCTGACAGAGCAACTGAATGGCTGAGGTACATAAGGCTGTGAAAAGTCTCATGGCAGGTCTGACCGCGTGCTGGGGGAAAGCCACGTCTCACTCAGACATAACACACAACAATCTCTCATTTCCCCCTGATATAGCAATCTTGCCCTCAGGCCCTCAACTGAGCACATCTACACGAAAGCAACATCCATCATCAAGGACCTCTCACACCCAAGGCCAGTTACTTGTTCCCGTACAATCACCAGTACTCATAAGCAGCCATGAAAAGTTTCAAATGCCACCTCCCTCCCCACCTTCAGACCGGGCCTACTTCATGTGCAGGAGCACTGGGCATCAATGCTCTGCCTCAGCAGACATCTCCACAATAGCTTTACTGTTAAAAGCATCGCCATCACCGACACAGCAGAGACTTACCTCGGAACCCTCGCGTGCAGCTGCAGGAGTACCGCGCCGAGCCGTCCACCACCGAACTGGAGCATATTCCTCGGTTTAAACACGGTGACCTTTGACACGGATCAGGAAACTGGCACAGGTCCCCAAGGTAACCAGGCCGACACCTGAACAAACCGAGAAAAAGAGGAGGCCTTAGCTGCTTTCGTGTTCTTTTTAAATAACAAGGTCATGAAAAGCCAGATTATATACAACAACAAAAAAGAGTAAGCCACTTGGCCTTTCAATCCTGCCCTACTATTTTACCTGATCATGGCTGATCAGCCCGAGGCCTCATCTTCTGTGTCGGTTCTCCACAGCCACCAAATCCCAAATCGCTCAAAAAATACTTAAGCATCCTCTCTAACTATCCCCCAACGACCCGTCC
The DNA here is from genome assembly GCF_963921235.1 of Mobula hypostoma. NCBI lineage: Eukaryota > Metazoa > Chordata > Chondrichthyes > Myliobatiformes > Myliobatidae > Mobula > Mobula hypostoma. The sequence goes on from NC_086125.1 coordinate 20,358,338, forward strand.
TCTACAGGGTAGGGAACGTGAATGAAACCACACACAGGTCTGTATCACAAACAGAACACACAGCGTGGGAGTGTAACGCTTTACAGCACCAGCAATAAGGTTTCTATTTCTGCCGCTGTCTGTAAGGAATTTCCACATTCTCCCTGTGGTTTCCTCCAGCTTCTCTGAGTTCCTCCCACATTCCAAAGCCCTCGAGGTTACAGTTAGTAAGCTGTGGGCACATAGGGCTGCCAACTGTCCCATATTAGCCGGGACATCCCATATATTGGGCTAAATTGTTTCATCCCATAGGGGACTGCCCTTGTCCCATATTTCCCCCGCTAAGGTAAGAGTGTTCCTATGAAACCTTTCGTGCTGAAATGGTGTAAAGTGAATTAATTTATATGGGAAAAATTTTTGAGTGTTCCCAGACCCAGAAAATAACCTACCAAATCATAGCAAATAACACATAAAACCTAAAATAACACTAACATATAGTAAAAGCAGGAATGATGTGATAAATACACAGCCTATATAAAGTAGAAATAATGTAGGTACAATGCAGTGGGGAAGATTAAGCCAAAACCGATTTGTGGAAAAAAAATCAGCACGTAGACGCATGCGCACACAGGCGCCCGCGCAAGGCTTCATGGTCATGGTAGTCTTTCTCGGGGTAAACACAAGTGTCCCGCATTTGACTGCTACTTTTGTCCCTTGTATGGGAGTGAGAAAGTTGGCAACCCTATGGGCACACTAAGCTGGTGCTGGAAGCATGGCCATGCTGCCCCCAGCACATCGCCGACTGTGTTCAACGTTGACACAAACGACACATTTCACTGTACAGTATGTTTCGGGGTGCATGTGACAAATAATACTAATCTTTTATGTTTTAAATGCGGGGGATTTAATTTTTTTTTTAATTCACCTTAGTAGCGGTAACGCTGTAGTTGCCAGACTGTTGTGAAAATGCATTGTGATCAAGAGTGCCCTTCAAGAGAGGAAAGCACCTCCCCTCATGTGACCACAGACTCACAGTGTGATTGGCTCCTAACTATGCCGCCCACCCTCCCCACCTCCGTTCAGGGACAACCAAGGTTGGGCGATAAATGCTGGCGTTGCCCGTAACATCCACATTCTTTGGCTTTCACCAAATGGGCCAAAGGGGAGGAGAAGATGGCGGCACGACGGAGTGCACGCGGCCGCTCCGGAATGATTATCAGTATTTGTTAGGTAGATACCATGCACAATCCTGATTTGATGGAGACAGCCGTGAGGAACACGGAGGAACATCTGGAGAAACTTCTGAAATGCCTGCTTCGCTGCCACTGCTACTGTGCGATCGAGAATCTCCAGAGGGGAAGGCCCTAAATCCTCGGCTTTGCCTATTGAATGTTGCTGGGGCCGGGGTCGAAGCACTCGGTGGTGGTGTCAGAGGACTGGTCGGAGGCTCGAAGTTTTCGGACGGACTCGAGTTGGCTGTGGTCGGGTGCTTCCAGGATGCTGCATCGGCAAGTTTGCGGTGCTGGAGGTTCATGGCAGGGAGGGTTTTTCTTCCTTATACCGTCTGCGTGAGATGGGACTTTCGAGAGACTTTGGGACTTTATTTTACCGTGCCCATGGTCTGTTCTTTATCAAATTACAGTATTGCTTTGCACTGTTGTAACTATATGTTATAATTATGTGGTTTTTGTCAGTTTTTCAGCCTTGGTTTGTCTTGTGTTTCTGTGATATCATACTGGAGGAACATTGTAACATTTCTTAATGCATGCATTACTAAATGACAATAAAAGAGGACTGAGTGTCCTCATAATCTAATCTAATCTAAATGGCCTGTTCCTTCTCTGTGAATTTCAATGCAAGCACCACAAACGAGATGCTGGCGGGCAGAGGTTAATGTTGACTGAAGCTTTTCCGAAAGGAAAAGAATGAGGAAAGAGAGATATTGGAGTAGTTATGTCAGTGCAGTAACAGAACTTGAAGGAACAGCATTGCTGGAAATACATCAAGCCCGAGTGGGAGAACTCAGCGTTCTCAGGCTGGTGACTGGGGCCTCCAGTCCAACAGCTTGTTCTCATCAAGCTGCCCGGGCTTCAGCACAGCTCCACTTTCCCACACTGTCACGTCCCCGGCCGTCCATGCAACCAGCTGCGGTCTGTCAGCTGCCCCACCGCCAGCCCTCGTGGCGGGCTCCCCTGCCCTCAATACTCCCTGTCCCCGCGCTACCAACCCCTGTTCCCAAGGGGGCTGAGGAGAGGACAGGGGCAAGGAGATCCTGACTGACCAGGTGTGCCTTCGAACGGGGAGCGTCACTGTGAGGAGCCTCCTTTTGTGCACGATGAACGAACTGCAGGTTATTCCCCCAAGCAGGTTAGGGTATTGTTACATTGAACAGCGGGTGGGCCAGGCAAGGATTAAAGAGCCGTCTTTTCTTATAATCCAGCTGTTCTCCGCAGCTGCTCGGCAGCAACAGCGATAGACATTCCATCGGCAGAGGGAAAGGCAATAAAATGTGAGCTGGCAGGGGAAGGATAAGTTCAAGTGGTGGTGAATGAACTTATCCACGTTGGTCCAGTAATGAGATGTCAGTCACTGAATGCCATCTCAGCGGGCGTGAAACATTTTGTTTACTTTATTTAGAGATACGGCGTGAAACAGGCCCTCCCGGCCTAACCCAGCAACCCACCCTGGCCTAATCACAGGACAATTAACCTGACCAGCACATCTTCTGAACGTGGGAGGAAACCAGAGCACCTGGAGGGAACACCGTGCTCATGGGGAGGAACGTACAAAGTCCTGACAGGAGGCATTGGAGCCGAACTCGGAATTCTAGTGCCCTGAGTTTCACAAGACCACAACACACAGGAGCAGAGTTAGGCCACTCGGACCATCGAGTCTTTACAAACTGCTGAAAAACTAGAGGTGCTGTCACACCTTCCTTCTGATGACACTTGTCTGCTAAACCCAGGACAGATACATTAATGCCAAGGAGTCCTATGTCCTCCCATACATCAGTCGCCAGAATTGTTTCTATTACAGGGGTCGTCACCCAGAGAAACCAGCAATGATTTTCTCATCATGTTAAACATGGAATGCCAAACTCTACAGTTTGGGAAGAATTATCCCAAAACTCTTCATTGCTCAAGAAAAACATCCTCCCTTGTTCTGGCTCACAGCCAGGTTCTGCCCTAGTCTGAAACAAGCTAACTTTGTAACTTGCTTGAAGGGTAGAACTAGGGTGAATAGAAGCCTTCCTCAAAACATAGGATACCACAGGCTAGTCAGACCATTCTAGCCATGCCAACATTCGTACACCTCTCCTTGTCTGCCAGGCTTCCCTCGTGTGTGTGTGTGCACCTGTGTTGTTTCATTTTTACAGCAGTTAGCTGTTGAATGGTTTCCAGCTGTCCACGGTTGGATTCATCCCATAGAAACTGGAGTCTAGAAGAATGAAGGGGAATCTCAATTGAAACTTGTCAAATATTGAAAGGCTGGACATTGACAGGATGTTGGGGGGGGTGGGGGGGGTTGTGGTTCTAGGACCAGAGGGCGCAGCCTCAGCATAGGACAGAATTTGAGGAGGAATTTCTTTAGCAAGAGGATGGTGAGCCTGTGGAATTCATTGCCACAGACAGATGCGGAGACTGAGTCCTTGGGTATACTTGAAGTGGAGGTTGATCTATTCTTGATCAGTAAGGGCATCAAAGGTTATGGAGAGAAGGCAGAAGAAAGGGGTCGAGAGGATTAATAAATCAGCCATGGATCGAATGGCGGAGCAGACTCCATGGGCCAATTGGCCTAATTATGGTCTTAGGTGAATCTATCAGCATACCTTCCAATAAATACCACTCGACTCATGGGCAGGGGCTATCCCGCTGTCATCCAACCCTTAAGAGACCTTGACCTCCCAGTTCCATCGCTCTGTGGCCCTTGTACTTCACTTGCCTACCGACTGACTACATGTGCCGTGTTTGTGCTTTGCACCCTGGTCCCAGAGGAACGATGTTTCCTTTAGCTGTATATTTGTGTACGGTTGAGTGATGATAAACTTGAACTTCCCCTGTAACTCTAACACTGTATTCTGTTATCTTTTTACTGTCTCGCTGGAATTACACCATGATCTGTCGGGATGTTCTTTGATGTGTTCTGTGTTGTTCTGCCAAGCATTGTGGGGCGCCAAAATGTGACACTTGTCAGCTGCCTCCAGCACACCCTCGGATGTGATGGTCATTAACACAAGCAGTTCACTGTATACATGATTAAAAAAACTTAATTCTTGAAACAAACTTGTATCTCAGATGGCACGCAAGTAAAAGCTCTCCAACGCGTCACAGTACGTGCAACAATAATAAACCCAACTGTCCCTTTTTCCTCCACGACTTGTCCAGCCTCCCCAGAAATGCATTCAACCAAAACATCCTCCAAGCTACACCCTTGGGAAATGTTTTGTGAAATGAAATTTTCCAAATTAAAAAAGACTGGGCAGACGTTTATATAGTTCATTCCTGTAGATGGGCACTTTTCGTTGGTGAGACAAGAGTTTAAAGTAAAGTTGGAGAAGTTTAGGGAGAACCTTCCAGAGCTTGTGGTTAAGGCAGCTAAAGGCATGGCCACCAGCAGCAGGGCCAACCATTTTTATTTAGAGATTTAGTGCAGAACAGGCCCTTCACAGCCCAATGAGCCAAACCGCCGAGCAACCCACCTATTTAACCCTAGCCTAATCACCGGACAATTTACAATGACTAATTAACCTACTAATCCGTACATCTTTGGACTGTGGGAGGAAACCAGAGCACCTGGAGGAAACCCACTGAGATCATGAGGAGAATGTTCAAACTCCTTACAGACAGCGCGGGAACTGAATTCCAAACTCTGGCGCCCCAAGCTGTAACAGCGTCGTAAACACACAAGAAAATCTGCAGATGCTAGATAGTTCATGTGTGTGTGTGCGCTGTAAAAGCATCACGCTATGCTACAAACACCGACATTTCGAGAGTCTAGAACTGGAGGAGAATAGATTGCTGGCAAAGCTGAGTGAGATCAGGGAGGTAGGGAGCGGTGAGGCGAGAAATGAGAAATGAGACTGTGTTGCCCAGTCACTAAGTCCCATCTGTCTCCACTCCAAGTCTCTGCGTAGACAGCCCAGGAAGAGCTGCCCTCCCCAACACTGAGCACATTTACAGGGAGCTGCACAAGAGAGCAGCTTCCATTATCAAAGACCCTCACCATCCAGGCCATGCTCTCTTCTCACTGCTGCCATCGGGCAGCAGATACAGGAGCCTTCGGTACCACACCATCAGGTTCAGGAACAGTTATTACTCTACGGCTGTCAGGCTCCTCAACCAGTGTGGATAACTTCACTCACCTCAACTCTGAACTGATTCCATCTTACAGACTCACTTTCACGGACTCCACAACTCACACTCTCAGTAACTCACACTCTGTCTTATTTCTTTGTTTGGTTGTTTACATAATTTGTCTTCTTTTGCACATTGTTTGTTTGTCAGTCTTAACTTACTGTATGCATACTTCTCATAAATTCTATTGTATTTCCTTATTTTCTTGTAAATGCCTCCAAGGAAATTAACTCAGGGTTGTATATGGAGACATACATGTACTTTGATAATAAATTTACTGTGAACTTTGAACTTTAAAAAAACAGCACCACTTTCAGGACGGCCTGAAGCTCTGGCCTGCATGTGTGCATCTCCGGAGTCGGACTTGAACCGCCAATCTGTAGGCTGAGGGGCAACAATACCACATGCTGCACCGAGCCCGCCCTCCCATTGCACGATCTGGAGGTTGGCTTTAAAAACGGTGACTCCTTACCTTCGTTGTTGGGGGCAGAGAGTATGAATGTTACGAGGTTATAAAACCTTGGTTAGGCCACACTTAGATTAGATTAGATTATGAGGACACTCAGTCCTCGTTTATTGTCATTTAGAACTGCATGCATTAAAAAATGATACGACGTTCCTCCAGAATGATATCACAAGAAAACACAGGACAAATCAAGACTAAAACTGACAAAACCACATAATTATAACATATAGTAACAACAGCGCAAAGCAATACCATAATTTGATAAAGAGCAGACCATGGGCACGGTAAAAAAATGTCTCAAAGTCCCGATAGACTCATCATCTCACGCAGACAGTAGAAGGGAGAAACTCTTCGTGCCATGAATCTCCAAGCGCCACCAACTTGCCGATGCAGCACCATTGGAAGCACCCGACCGCAGCGGACTCCGAGTCCGTCCGAAAACTTTGAGCCTCTGACCAGCCCCTCTGACACAGCCTCTCCGAGCACCATCCTCTGCCGAGCGCTTCGACCCCGCCCCGGCCGCCGAGCAACAAGCAAAGCCGAGGACTCGGGGCCTTCTTCTCCAGAGATTCTGGACCACACAGTAGCAGCAGCAGTGAAGCAGGCATTTCAGAAGTTTCACCAGATGTTCCTCCGTGCTCTCACGTCCGTCTCCATCAAATCAGGATTGTGCACGGCACCCTACTTGACAAGTAACAGACATCACCACCGGACTGGCTGCTGCGAGCCGCGTCACGCCGCCATCTTCTCCTCCCCTTGCAGCATAACCTGCAATGCTGGTCGCCTCATGACACGAGGATGTGGAGGCACTGGAGAGGGTTTGGAAAGGATTTACCCGGATTGGAGGACGTTAGCGAAAAGGAAAGGTAGGACAGTCTGGGGCTGTTTTCTCCAGAGTGTCGAAAGCTGAGAGGAGACCTGATTAACACACACAGAACGCTGGAGGGACTCGGCAGGCCAGGCAGCATCTATGGACAGCAGTACAGTCGACATTTTGGGCCAAGAGCCTTCTTCAAGATAGTAGTTAATAAAACTGTAAAATTCTGGGTGGGCAGCCAGAATATTTCTCCCAGGGTAGAAATGGCAAATACAAGAGGGCATGAGTTTAAGGTGGGGGGGGGGGAAGTTTGGGGACTTTTTCATGCAAAGAGTGATAAGTACATGGAACAGGCTGTCAAGGGTGGCAGTGGAAGCAATGGAGGTATTCAAGAGGCTTTTAGATAGGCACATGAATATGTAAGGGATGGATATGGATCATGTGCAGGCGCAAGGGATTAGTTTAATTTGGCATTAGGCCAAAGGGCTGTACTGTTCTACTTTAACGCTCTACATTTTACCTGTCTTCTCCAGCACTGGGGGAGCCGACAACTAGAGAGCACAGATACAAGATAATAGGGGGGAGATTTCGGAGACCTGAGAGGCCACTTCTTTAAACAGAGGATAGTGAGCGCCTGGAATGAGCTGCCAGAGGGAGTGAATGAGGTGGGTACACTTGGAAAATTCAAGAGGCATTTGGATAGGTACATGGAGGGGAGGGGTTTGGAAGGTTGTGGGCTGAAGGCAGGTAACTGGGACTGGCAGCGCCAGCTTGGAACAGTCCCTTTTCCGTGCTGTGTTACTCTATAACTCCACAACAAGGCGTCTTCCCAGCTGATGTGTAGGCACAGTTTCTGCAGCCTACTTGGGAGAGGGGGCACTCACCACCAGTTGGGAAAAGGCCAAGGGCTGACCTGTACGTTGGGGGAAGAAAAATGCAGCCGGCCAGGCCTGAAGGGGTCAGTGTGGCCGTGGAGACATGCGATAGGTCTCCGGGTGTCAGGAAAGCTGCACTAACCTCTGCCTCCCCGCCATTCAGAAGCTGGCACGCTAGAAAGAGTTTACATTTTTATGGCGGGAGAGGAGGAGAAGAATTCAACCCAAAGAAAAAGCCATTGATACACATCGAGAGAAAGATGTGAAAAATGATTTAAAATGATTAACAACGGTGCAGAAGGAGTTGCCCCCATTGTTGTTCTGTGGTGGTCATTTTGCCTCCTTTTGTTTTCTCTTAATGGACACAAGAATTAAGACTAAAACACGGCATTGTGGGGAGAGAAAGGGGGTCAGAGGGTCAGTTGCCACACAAAGAGGCTGATTTAGGCCCCAAGCTCCGCTCTTCCAACCTTAAAGTTCAGTGGCTGCATTCCATAAGCTGCTGTCTCCAGTGCTGCGGAAATGGGCTGATCCACTCATCATGAGCAGAGCTTGGATAATGGGGTATTACACAGCCCTCCTTCTGAGGCAGCCGCATTCTACGTCCCAGCAGGTGCCTGGCCCCTCCGAACCGTATCTCCCTCCCACAAAACACGCCCTCAGCTCCCACTCCTTCCCAGCTTAGGCACTCCCTCCCCTGCCCGTCAGCAACAACATCTTGTGACTGCTGCCCAACAGGTGAGCGTTGGAAAACACACCCATGGGGACGGAAGCAGGTAACCTGCCTGCCCTTTGGCACAGGTTGGCTGTGAGCTGCCAGAGGAAGTGGCCGAGGCAGCTGGAAGAATAATATTTAGAAAGCACTGGGATGGGTATCCGGAAGGGAGGAGGCCTGGTGGGATATGGGTGGAAACTGGGAAGTAGGACTACAGACATCCCACCCTGCAAAAACTCATTTCAGGGAGGCAGCACCATCCATTTGCGGGAGACTCCCGGGAGAGGTGGGATGTCTGAAACAGAGTAGCTCCTTAGCAGCTGGCCAGCTAGTTTAAATAATGTTAGCTATGCTAATGAACAAATGACACCTGTTAAACTCACCTCAACATGACTTTTACAGTCTTAACCCACCATGGGCAATAGAAAAGTCACTGTTGCAAACAGTGCAGCGAGCAACACTGTCATTACTTTTGACCCCTATTAGGCAGGGGTACACTTTAGGGTAGTCTGGGGTGAAGTGTGTTTTATATTTTCTTTTTTTGGAACACTCTGCCATGGCACGTTCGTGTTCTCGTTCTCTCTCTCATTCTCTCTCTCATTCTCTCTCTCTCTCTCGTGATCACTCTCGCGCTCTCTCGCTCTCAAAAAAATTGATTTCCAGGATATTGTACGTAATTTGCGGGCATCAGGGAGCCACTATTAATATGCGGGAGACTCCCCGAACTTCCGGGAGAGGTGGGATGTCTGGGACTAGCAGGGTGGACGTGATTGGCATGGACGAGCTGGAACTAGGGGAACTCACCAGAATCAGGTTTATCATCACTAACATACGTCATGAAATGTGCTGTTTTGCAGCAGCCATACAGTGCAATTCAGAAAATATACTATAAATTACAATAATATATATAAGTTAAATATATCTCTTATTGTAATTTAGAATCTGTTGTTTTGCAGCAGCAAGAGAGTACAAGACAAAATATGCTATAAATTACAATAAGAAATGCATATATATATAAATAATATATTTTTATATATATATATATATATATATATATATATATATATATATATATATAAATTTAAATACATCTCTTATTGTAACTTACAGCATATTTTATGTGTTGTACTGCACTGCTGCCGCAAAGCAACAAATTTTTAGGAGAGACACACACACACACACACTCACACACAAAATGCTGGAGGAACTCAGCAGGTCAGGTAGCATCTATGGAATTGAATAAACAGTCAGCGTTTCAGGCCGAGACCCGTCATCAGGCCCGAATTAATAACGGTTTATTCATTTCCATGGATGCTGCTTGACAAGTTGAGTTGCTCCAGTATTTAGTGTGTATTGCTCAGAATCTCCAGCATCTGCAGGATCCCTTGCGCTTGTAAAATCTGACAACAATGCGTCGAAGGTAATCAACCTGATTTTGACCCTGTCACTCATCCCCTCCTCTGACTGTAGGTGTGCTGCAGTTAAACAGCTTAGAGCTCAGCTAGCAAAGTCACCGTCTCACAAACCCAAAGACAGATGCTCAATCCTGACCAATGTCTGAATGCCTTGCAAGTTCCCCTTATGACTTGTGTGGGTTTCCTCTGGGTGCTCCAGTTTCCGCCCACGTCCCCAAGACATGCAGATTGATGGGCTAGTTGGCCTCTGTAAATTTCCCTTATTATGCAGGAAAGTCGGGTTGGGGGGACGGGGGGGGGGAGGTGGAATGAATAGGAACTCATACGATCACCATAAGACATTGGACCAGAATTAGGCCATTCAGCCCATCAAGTCCATTCCACCATCGAATCATGGCTGATTTACTTTCCCTCTCAACCCCATTCTCCTGCCTTCTCCCGGTAACCTTTGACACCCTACTAATCAACCTCTGCTTTAAATGTACCCAATGGCTTCACCTCAACAGCTGTCTGTGGCAATGAATTCCACAGATTCACTGCAACCTGCCGAAGGAAATTCCCTCCTCTTATCCGTTCTATAGGGATGTCCCTTCGAATGTGAGGCTGTGCCCTCCAGTCCAAAGATGCATGGGTGAGGGTTAGTGAGTTGTTGGTGACAGAAGCACAGCAACACTTCCGGACCGCCCCCAAAGTATCCTTGGAGTTTGTTGGTGCAAAATGGTGCGTTTCACCACAACGTACATCTGAGAAATAAAGCTAATCCTAATCTCTACCCAGGATTGGCCTACATACCACTCGACCTGTGTTTCTGTCATTTGCCTCCAGCATAGGACTGGCACCTCAGAAATGACCACCTGACATATCTTCATCAAAGAAGACAACAGTTGGTTTATTTAAGTCAAACAGGCTAAAGTTATGTACAGGCTAAGATTGCAGTGAACCGGGCAATTCATCGCCTAATTAACTGAATTTAAATTCCCCAGCTGCTGTGGAGGGATCTGAACTCGTCTTTGGAACCTGTCCAGGACTCTGATTACTAGTCCAGTAACATTGCGGCTATGCTGCATGGCCTTTTTAAAAACCCAACGGGGTTTAACATTCACACAAGGGATTCTACAGATGCTGGAAATCTTGAGCAACACACACACACAAAACGCTGAGGGAACTCAGCAAATCAGGCAGCATCTATGGTGGGGGGAACAAATAGTCGACATTTCGGGCCGAGACCCGTCAGCGGATCCTGATGAAGGGTCTCAGCCCAAAACATCAGCTGTTTTTGCCCCTCCATAGATGCTGCCTGCCTTGCTGAGCTCCTCCAGCATTTTGTGTGTGTTGCGTAGTGAGCTGGCAGCACTGCTCAGTGCTTGTCACCTGCTCTCCATTCCCATGGCCTATGTTATGAGGCTCACCCTCAATTATAGTACAATAGGGTCAGAGGTTAACTTTCAGATACTGAGATAAAGATGAATTGGCTCTCACTTCCCTCCCAGTTTAATCCTTCCTCCCTCAACCCCCCGGAAGGATTTCCAACAAAGTTATTACAACTCGGTTGGTAGGGCTTTCCAAAGGGCCAATAAGCAAACTTGATTGGCCACTAGCACCCGATGTGGCCTTCTATATATTGGCGAGACCCGACGCAGACTGGGAGATCGTTTCACTGAACACTTACGCTCCGTCTGCCAGAGAAAGCAGGATCTTCCAGTGGCCACACATTTTAATTCCACGCCCCATTCCCATTCTGATATGTCTATCCACGGCCTCCTCTACTGTCAAGATGAAGCCACACTCAGGTTGGAGGAACAACACCTTATATTCGATCTGGGTAGCCTCCAACCTGATGGCATGAACATTGACTTCTCTAACTTCCACTAATGCCCCACCTCCTCCTTGTACCCCATCCGTTATTTATTTTCATACACATTTTTTTCCTCTCTCTCTCTCTCTCCTTTTTCTCCCTCTGTCCCTCTGACTATACCCCTTGCCCATCCTCTGGTTTCCCCCCCCTTCCCCCTTTTCTTTCTCCCTAGGCCTCCCGTCCCATGATCCTCTCGTATCCCCTTTGCCAATCACCTGTCCAGCTCTCGGCTCTATCCCTCCCCCTCCTGTCTTCTCCTATCATTTCAGATCTCCCCCTCCCCCTCCAACTTTCAAATCTCTTACTCACTCTTCCTTCAGTTAGTCCTGGCGAAGGGTCTCGGCCCGAAACGTCGACTGCACCTCTTCCTAGAGATGCCGCCTGGCCTGCTGCATTCACCAGCAACTTTGATGTGTGTTACACATAATTAGTAATCGTTTCACCCCCAACTACCCTATTGAAGCCCTCAGCAGTATTTTTGTGGGCGGTATATTTCAAGGATCAAGAATCAACTTTATTTGCCATATACATCTACACGTATTAGGAATTTGCTGTGGTGTGTTAGTGTGACATGCAGCAAAAAACAACATTCAACAATTATAAAGAGTAAAGAATTATATCAAAATAAAGATAGAGGTTAAAGTTCAGATGTGGAATAAAATGTGCATAATTACATAAATACCAGCATGGATGGTTGGAAGAAACTTCAGAAGGAAATATGACCCTCAGTGGTCTCTTTATTAGAGACACCTGTACACTTGCTCATTAAACAAAAAAAAGTTCCATCGGACTTTTTGCACCAACCACCTCTTCAGATCAAGCCAATATAACAGTATATAATTTTTTTTTAAATACACGCAGTGACCACTTTATTAGGTACACGTACTCATTAATGCAAATATCTGATCAGCCAATCATGTCACAGCGACTCAAAGCACAAAAGCATGCAGACATGGTCAAGAGGTTCAGTTGCTGTTCAGAATCACAAGCATCAGAATGGGGAAGAAGTGTGATCTAAGTGACTTTGACAATGGGATGATTGTTGCTGCCAGACGGGGTGGTTTGTGCAACTCAGAAACTGCTGATCTCTAGGATTTTCACACACAACAGTCTCTCTAGAAAGGAACCTGGGTCATTGGCGCTATGAACTGTTACGCTAACCACATGCTGCTCTCATGTATTAGTATAGGATTACAGTAGGATTAGTGTAAAATTGGTGATGCTCAGTGCCAGCTTGGTGGCTGAAGGGAAGTTTCTGAGCCATTCTCTCCATCGCTCCAGCGGAATCCCTTTCTAAAGCCGACTGCCCACCATAATATACACAGATGAGCTCACAGTATCCCTGGCGGTGTATCGCCCACAACCCGTCCCTGCTTTAGCCAGGCCAATAGCTGAAGACAACAGCAGCAGCCAGCCAGGTCAACCTGAGAGGGCTGTGTGTGCCAGATCACTCAGGTTTTGCACTTTGTTTTAGGACCATCCTTGTTGTCAAGGTTATGACACTGCTGGTCTCATCTATGTAAATCAGATTCCTCTGATTAAGAGCAAATGGGAAATTAAGGTCATGTGACCTCTTCTGTGGTGGGCACCTCTGCTCTGGCCTCACTGGAAGGCACCAGAACACAGAGTGAATGGAACTAGGGAATGAAAAGGAATGTCTTCTCCACCATGTAATAAGATTAAAGATGATCTAATTATAACCTTAATTCCCCATTTCTATCCAACCTCCATAACCTTTCACCCCTTGCTTATCAAGAATCTATCTGCCTTAAAAATATTTAAAGACCATCTCACAGCACTTTGAGGAAAAGAATTCCAACGACCCATGATTCCAAGAAAGACTTTTACCTCATCCCTTTCTGTGTCGCAATAAAAGTGAGACAGCTGAATTTGTTTTACTGTTGTGGTCAGGTCATCTTAAGAATTCTTGAAACCCACACAGTAGCACTTTGAGGGGAAATATTTTCCAGCACACCGGACTGTGCAAAAGGTTCCCATGGCAACAGCAGATAAGTGCTGCTCACAGTGACCGTGACAGATTTTTCCATCACCCACAGAAGAGCAAACATTTTCTGCAACCAGCTTTCTAATCATTTTCCCTCCTCATTTGGTCCCAGCCATCACCACACAGCTTATTCTCCTTCCCCTCCCCACACCTTGTTATCCTGGCTCCTGCCCCTTTCCCTTCCTGATGAAACCCCTCAAAGGTCGCCACGGTAACATAGCAGTTAGTGCGATGCCATTACAGCTCTAGGTGTCAGAGTTTGGAGTTCATACATTCTTCTCCACGGGATGCACAGGTTTCCTCCAGGTGCTCTGGTTTCCTCCCACAGTCCAAAGACATAGCAGTTAGTAGGTTAACGGTCATTGTAAATTGTTCTGCAATTAGGCTGGGGTTAAATTAGTGGGTTGCTGGCAATGTGGCACAAAGGACCACAAGGGCCTATTCTGCACCATCTCTAAACAAATAAATAACCATCGACTGTTCATTCCCCTCCATAGATGCTACCTGACGGGCTGAGCTCCTCCAGCACTTTGTGTGTGTTGCTCAAGATCTCCAACATCTGCAGAATCGCTTGTGTGTAGGGTAAAAAACGAGACTGTTTCCCTTCAATTAACCTGTATAGGAAATCCACAAGGAGATTAGGCCATTTACACCAGCAATGGGCATTTGGGGTATGCCGAGGGTTCAGAGGTCATGTGATGTCATTTCAAGGAATAAGCCCAACCACAGCTGGTCACCTAACCTCCAGCCATCTTTGTGGTTGGCTCGTAACCACAGTCTAGGACAGACAATTACAGACATCCCACCCTGCAAAAACTCACTTCAGGGAGGTAGCACCACTACCACCACCCCTCGCAACCCCATATACCCCATATCCCCCCCCCCCGGTCGACCTCCAAGGGTGTATGTATACAGGACATTTGATTATGAAAGAACACAACAATTTATTTGATCACATATTGAAACTATTTACATATATATATTCCTTGTTGAGTATTTTGTTGGCAGTCTCAATGCTAATAGCTAAATGCTAATGCAAATAGCTTTTCTATTTCTTTTGCAAACTTTCCTTGTACTGTGATGTGGCTTGTTTGGCAGATTTGAGCATTTTGCCGGAGTCATTTTTTATATCGTGGAATCATTTTTTTATTCTATTACAACTTTAAGCAAGTCTACAGGGAGTTTGGCCTCATCACTTAGGACATCAATAGAGTAGCTCCTTAGCAGCTAGCCAGCTAGTTTAAATAACGTTAGCTATGCTAATGAACAAATGACACCTGTTAAACTCACCTCAACATGTCTTTTACAGTCTTAACCCACCATGGGCAATAGAAAAGTCACTGTTGCAAACAGTGCAGCGAGCAACGCTGTCATTATTTTGACCCCTATTAGGCAGGGATACACTTTAGTGTAGTCTGGGGTGAAGTACGTTTTATATTTTCTATTTTTGGAACACTCTGCCATGGCGCTGCAGGACACTAAAATGAATTGATGGACAATGAAAGAGAGAGAGAGAGAGAGAGAGAGAGAGAAGAGAGAAGTCGACTGTAACGCACGCCCACAGAGAAAACTGATAGGTCTACTTAGCACAAAGAGAGACCAATCAGGATTCAGATTTTGGTTTTTTTCTCCTCTCCTCTCTCTCTCTCTCTCTCTCTCTCTCTCTCTCTCTCTCTCAAAAAGATAGGTTTCCAGGATATTGTATATAATTTCAGGGCGTCAGGGAGCCGCGATCAATATGCGGGAGACTCCCGGAACTTCTGGGAGAGGTGGGATGTCTGTCAGTGATGCCCACAATCTATAAACGAATAAATAGAAACTGCTTCTGAGAGCTTCACAGCAGTAGATTTTAGTCAAATATTTATTTCTCCAGAAAGGCAGTATGAGGTATAAAAGGTTGCCAATGGCGCCAAGGAACGTGTAAATCTAAAAGGGGCCTAGAAATCAGGCTGGAATACTTCAAAGCATTAACAGTGGCTAAAATATCACGTATTCAAAATATCTAATAGGCATCCGTTAGTCTCATAAGACCATGGATTTGCGTCTTGGAAGTTTTCCAGGGTGCAGGCCTGGGCAAGGTTGTATGGAAGACCAGCAGTTGCCCACGCTGCAAGTCTCCCCTCTCCACGCCACCGATGTTGTCCAAGGGAAGGGCATTAAGGACCTATACAGCTTGGCACCGGTGTCGTCGCAGAGCAATGTGTGGTTAAGTGCCTTGCTCAAGGACACACGCTGCCTCCGCCAAGGCTCGAACTAGCGACCTTCAGATCACTAGACAAACACCTTAACCACTTGGCCACGCACCAACACAATTCAAAATATCACATGCCTGATAACATGACCACTTGGTGAAGAACATGCTCCCATCCTGTCAACATAGAAAATCCATATTTATTTTCTCAGGACAGTTTATTCTTTTCTTAGAGATACAGCACAGGAACAGGCCCTTTTGACCCAGCGAGCCCGCCCTGCCCAATTGCACCCATGTGACCAATTGACCTACAAACCCATACGCCTTTGGAATGTGGGAGGAAACCGGAGCACCTGGAGGAAACCAGTGTGGTCACAGGGATTATGAACTGGAACTTCAAAACATTAAACTAGTTCAAAAGGAAGACTCGGGAGTCTGAAAATACAGGCCTAACTTTGAGCTTATTTTAAGTGAAGTGTGCACATACCCTGTGGTAGTGTGACGATGTGTGCAATCCACTTATTTATACATATCACCTGTACTGAATTATTTAAACAAACAGGAGGGCTTAATCAATGAATATATAAACAAAATTATACAAACTATTGAAATATTAAATACACAACAATGGGGGAAATGTACAAATTCCCTACAGACAGCAGCGGGAACTGAATCTGGGTCACTGGCACTGTAAGAACCACTACGATTTACGTACACTTAAAGGCAAAGCCAAGTCAGACTCAGGAACAGGCACATTTGGTTCCGAGTCTGTTCAGGTCAGAGGCTGCTCAGTGCAGTGGAGAGGAAAGGGGTAAAAAAAAATGGCCAGAGCAACACTCACAACACGCTGGAGGAACTCAGCAGGTCGGGCAGCACATCACTTCCACGGATGCTGCCCGACCTGCTGAGTTCGTCCAGTGTGTCGTGAGTGTTGCTTTGATCCCAGCATCTGCAGGGTATTTTGTCTTTAAAAAATGGCCAGAGTTAGCCCATGAAGGTTAACAAATGCAAAGGCGGCCAACGAGAACTAGTCCACCCTCCCTCACGAATGGGGTGAAATCGATCTGCCTCCATTCTAAATGTGTTGCCCGTTCATGCATCGCCACTCTTGTTAGCAGGGTGGCAGGAATACAACAGGCCAAATGGCCTCCTCTTGTGTTATAAATTCTATACCTCCATGATTTTCACTGAACCACCGGAAAATATCTTTACGTAAGTAGGGCAGAGGAAAAAAAGAACTTGGCCCAAAAGAAACAGCCACCGGCCCACGATTTAAAAGGTTGCTATGGCAATACAGTGTTCCCTGCATTAAAAAAAGGGGGATCCCAGGTTCCAGCAACACAGGGAAATTTTCAGACAACCAAATTCCACCCCCTCCATTGAACCAGGAAATGTCAGTTGGTCAGTGAATGAGCCTGCATTAGAAATCCACACTGTGCTTTCCAAGACCCTGCAAGCAATTCACTATTTGTGTTGGCATTCAAAATGGCAGCCGTCCAGTTCTTGAAAGGTTTTATTGCCTGGAAAACAATGGCAACTGCCTGCTCAGTGCATCGCAGAAAGTACCGGGACAAACAGCCACAGAAAGAGGCACTTTCTTCAAACACAGTCAACTGGCTCGGCACCTCGGGGGTTGAGATGGGAGGAGAATTGGTTAGTGTAGGGTCTTTGTGGCCCTATTACAGCTGGGGGCGTTCCAGATTTCGGAACTCAATTCCAGCACCGCCTGTAAGGAGTTTATACATTCCTCCCTTGACCTATGTGGGTTTCCTCCGGGTTCCCCGGTTTCTTTCCACAGACCACAGTTAGTAGGTTAACTGGTCTTTGTTAATCGTCATGTGCTGAGCCTATAGAGTTAAATAGGTAGTGTGGCTCTTTTGGGCCAGAAGGGCCTGTTCTGCACTGTATTTCTAAATAGATAGGTAGGCAGGTAAGTAGATTTGTACGGACCTCACCCCGGGGTCCGTTCCTGTACAGTGGATTCGGAGCAGGATGGTCATCTGGTAGAGGCAGGTCTAGAGCAGTTTGTACTCAAGGTGCGGTGGGAACTGGTCGCTGAATCAGGCAAAGTGTACAGAGCCTGTAATTCATTCTCATGCAACAGATGTGCCCTGACAAGAATATCTTTCGTGCAAGTGAGTTGCAACATCAATAGGCCATTATTCTGCCCAGAAAGGTAATGTTCAGGAGCTCAACAAGAGGCTTACTCATCTGCCTGCAGCTTTCTGGGTGGTACTTATCTTTCGTGTGGGGTCACCGAAACTACAGAACACAGTGGATGACTTTAACAGGTCACACCTAAAGCTGACACAGTACTGACAGAGATTACTTGTGGTTGAGAAAACACAGGAAGACTGGAACAGAATCAACATCACTGGCGAGTAGTATATATTCATTCAACAACTGCCAACCAATTAGATGCTCTGTGTAAAAGACTTACCATTTATAAAGCACCTTTCATGGTCGTGAAGCACTTACAGCCAAAGTTACAGGTTTTTGATGTCCATAGATGTGAAGAGGTACAGGAGCCTGAAGACCCACACTCAATAATTCAAAAACATCGCCTTCCCCCGCCATTAGACTTCTGAACTGTCCACAATCCCATGAACATTACCTCATTATTCCATTACCTGCACTGTATTAATGTTTACAACAGGAATTCTGCAGATGCTGGAAATTCAAGCAACATACATCAAAGTTGCTGGTGAACGCAGCAGGCCAAGCAGCATCTATAGGAAGAGGCGCAGTCGACGTTTCAGGCTGAGACCCTTCGTCAGGACTAACTGAAGGAAGAGTGAGTAAGGGATTTGAAAGCTGGAGGGGCAGGGGGAGATCCAAAATGATAGGAGAAGACAGGAGGGGGAGGGATAGAGCCGAGAGCTGGACAGGTGATAGGCAAAAGGGGATACGAGAGGATCATGGGACAGGAAGTCCGGGAAGAAAGACGGGGGGGGGGGGTGACCCAGAGGATGGGCAAGAGGTATATTCAGAGGGACAGAGGGAGAAAAAGGAGAGTGAGAGAAAGAATGTGTGCATAAAAATGAGTAACAGCTGGGGTACGAGGGGGAGGTGGGGCCTAGCGGAAGTTAGAGAAGTCAATGTTCATGCCATCAGGTTGGAGGCTACCCAGACGGAATATAAGGTGTTGTTCCTCCAACCTGAGTGTGGCTTCATCTTTACAGTAGAGGAGGCCGTGGATAGACATGTCAGAATGGGAATGGGATGTGGAATTAAAAGGTGTGGCCACTGGGAGATCCTGCTTTCTCTGGCGGACAGAGCGTAGATGTTCAGCAAAGCGGTCTCCCAGTCTGCGTCGGGTCTCACCAATATATAAAAGGCCACATCGGGAGCACCGGACGCAGTATATCACCCCAGTCGACTCACAGGTGAAGTGATGCCTCACCTGGAAGGACTGTTTGGGGCCCTGAATGGTGGTAAGGGAGGAAGTGTAAGGGCATGTGTAGCACTTGTTCCGCTTACACGGATAAGTGCCAGGAGGGAGATCAGTGGGGAGGGATGGGGGGGACGAATGGACAAGGGAGTTGTGTAGGGAGCGATCCCTGCGGAATGCAGAGAGAGGGGGGGAGGGAAAGATGTGCTTAGTGGTGGGATCCCGTTGGAGGTGGCGGAAGTTACGGAGAATAATATGTTGGACCCGGAGGCTGGTGGGGTGGTAGGTGAGGACCAGGGGAACCCTATTCCTCGTGGGGTGGTGGGAGGATGGAGTGAGAGCACATGGACGTGAAATGGAGGAGATGCGTTTAAGAGCAGAGTTGATAGTGGAGGAAGGGAAGCCCCTTTCTTTAAAAAATGAAGACATCTCCCTCGTCCTAGAATGAAAAGCCTCATCCTGAGAGCAGATGCGGCGGAGACGGAGGAATTGCGAGAAGGGGATGGCGTTTTGGTGGTCCTCACCTACCACCCCACCAGCCTCCGGGTCCAACATATTATTCTCCGTAACTTCCGCCACCTCCAACGGGATCCCACCACTAAGCACATCTTTCCCTCCCCCCCCTCTCTCTGCATTCCGCAGGGATCGCTCCCTACACAACTCCCTTGTCCATTCGTCCCCCCCATCCCTCCCCACTGATCTCCCTCCTGGCACTTATCCGTGTAAGCGGAACAAGTGCTACACATGCCCTTACACTTCCTCCCTTACCACCATTCAGGGCCCCAAACAGTCCTTCCAGGTGAGGCATCACTTCACCTGTGAGTCGACTGGGGTGATATACTGCGTCCGGTGCTCCCGATGTGGCCTTTTATATATTGGTGAGACCCGACGCAGACTGGGAGACCGCTTTGCTGAACATCTACGCTCTGTCCGCCAGAGAAAGCAGGATCTCCCAGTGGCCACACATTTTAATTCCACATCCCATTCCCATTCTGACATGTCTATCCACGGCCTCCTCTACTGTAAAGATGAAGCCACACTCAGGTTGGAGGAACAACACCTTATATTCCGTCTGGGTAGCCTCCAACCTGATGGCATGAACATTGACTTCTCTAACTTCCGCTAGGCCCCACCTCCCCCTCGTACCCCAGCTGTTACTCATTTTTATGCACACATTCTTTCTCTCACTCTCCTTTTTCTCCCTCTGTCCCTCTGAATATACCTCTTGCCCATCCTCTGGGTCACCCCCCCCCCCGTCTTTCTTCCCGGACCTCCTGTCCCATGATCCTCTCGTATCCCCTTTTGCCTATCACCTGTCCAGCTCTCGGCTCTATCCCTCCCCCTCCTGTCTTCTCCTATCATTTTGGATCTCCCCCTCCCCCTCCAACTTTCAAATCCCTTACTCACTCTTCCTTCAGTTAGTCCTGACGAAGGGTCTCGGCCTGAAACGTCGACTGTGCCTCTTCCTATAGATGCTGCTTGGCCTGCTGCGTTCACCAGCAACTTTGATGTATGTTGCTGTATTAATGTTTGTAATCTTATGTCTTAGCACCAAACTCCTGCCACAAAATGACAAGTGTCACATCATCGGGAGAATACACCAATTCCTATTGAGGGACCAGTGATAGAGAGGGTGAGCAGATCCAAGTTCTTGGACTCAGAGGGTCTATCCTCGGCCCCACTTATTAAAGCAAATCGCATCGAAGGCGCGCCGGCAGCTAGACCTCATCGGGAGTTTTACGTCATCAAGGACCCTACCAAATTTCTACCGATGTAAGGGTGGAGGCCATTCTGACTGGTTGCATCACCATCTAGAATGGAGACGCCAAAGCGCAGGATCACGAGTTGCTGACTCAGCCAGCTCCGCTACGAGTGCCACCGAGGACGTCATTAAAAGGGGACGCCTCCATCATCCAGGACGTGCCCTCTTCTCATTACTGCCATCAGGGAGGAAATACAGGAGCCTGAAGACCCACACTCAACATATCAGGAACAGCTTCTTCCCTTCCGCCTTTCTGGATGGATAAAGAGCCCATGGACACTACCTCATTACTTATCTTTTGCACTCTTTTTATACAGCAAGTAACCACTTTATTAGGTACTTACAATGAGTGTATGTTCGTGGTCTTCTGCTGCTGTAGCCCATCCACTTCAAGGTTCAACATGCTGTGCATTCAGAGATGCTCTTCTGCACACCACTGTTGTAACGTGTGGTGATTTAAGTTTCTGTCACCTTCCTGCCCGTTTGAACCAGTCTGACCATTTTCCTGCCACCTCTATCGTTAACAAGGTGCTTTCGCCCACAGAACTGGATTTTTTTTTGTTCCTTACGCCATTCTTTGCAAACTCTAGAGAAAATCCCAGGAAATCTGTAGTTTCTGAGGTACTCAAACCACCTCGTTTGGCACCAACAATCATTACATGTGGTCATGGGGAAAAACATACACACTCCTTAAAAATGGTGGCAAGAATTGAATCCCGATTGGTTATTTGATTTTACGTTTCGATGTACATTTGACAGCTTAAATGCTGGCCCAGATCGGAGGCGAGAGCCGATTTCACTTGCTCTCTGCAATCTTCACTCCTTTCTCCATGGTACCGGAGCCTTTCACTGTTCTATTGTTTGGTCAATTTAAACACCGGCGCAGACAGACTGAAGAGACAGGGTGTTGGTCGGGATGAGAGCCGAATTCGTTTGTTCTCTGCAATGGTCATCTCCATGTCACTGAGGCTATGAAGAATGAGGCTGTGCTCTGTACCCGCTAATATGATGAACTGCTAAGTGAGGCTTTGGGCCTACTCCGACTCTCTACCTGCTAATACAGACATCCCACCTCTCCCGGAAGTTCCGGGAGTCTCCGGCATATTAATAGTGGCTCCCTGATGCCCACAAATTATATACAATATCATGGAAATCAATTTTTTCTGACAGCGAGCGAGCGAGAGAAAGCAAGAGAGAGCGCGAGAGTGACCATGGGAGAGAGAGCGCGCGAGCGAGAGAGAAAGCAAGCAAGAGCGCTAGAGCGCAAGGGAGAGAGCAAGAGCGCGTCAAGGCAGAGTGTTCCAAAAAAAGAAAATATAAAACGTACGTCACCCCAGACTACACTAAAGTGTACCCCTGCCTAATAGGAGTAAAAAATAATGACAGTGTTGCTCACTGCACTGTTTGCAACAGTGACTTTTCTATTGCCCATGGTGGGTTAAGACTGTAAAAGACATGTTGAGGTGAGTTTAACAGATGTCATTCGTTCATTAGCATAGCTAACGTTATTTAAACTAGCTGGCCAGCTGCTGAGGAGCTACTGTATTGCAGACATCCCACCTCTCCCGGAAGTTCCAGGAGTCTCCCGCAAATTGATGGTGCTACCTCCCTGAAATGAGTTTTTGCAGGGCGGGGTGTCTGCGAATATGATGAAGTGATAAGTGAGGCTTTGGGCCTGCTTCAGGCTGCTCCGGGGTTCAGCTCTGAGGAACAAGTTTGATTCAGAATGCTGTTGTTCGCTTCAATTGTTGACATGATTTGTATTTTTTTTTCTTCTTTCTCTTGCACAGAGTATTGGTCTTTATTTTTCTTTAAATTGTGTTCTTTCATGTTTTTTTGCTTTGTGAGCAAACAAATCTCAAGGTTGTATAATCTATACACTCTTTGATAATAAATGAATCTTGAATCTTGATTGCTGGTTCTGTAAAGTGATCGTGGTAACCACTATGATACCACACTTTCTCGGCATTCAGCAAACCTAACTAAACTGCTCGTAACTTCAAAGTAAATTTATGATCAAAGTACATATATGCACCCTATACTACCCTGAGGTTCATTTTCTTGTGGGCAATTCACAGTAGGTGCAAAGGAACACAAAAGAATCAATGAAAAATTACACACAAGACAGTCAAACAACTTTGGCACTTGGTTGACTAAGTCCTGTTCCATCTCAGAGTTGACGTAGGTCAACACAACTGATCAGTTAAAGATTTATTGAAAATCTCTAATTATTTGTACCCAAATTGTTATTAACAAACCCCAATCATTAATAAATGTGTGTTCTTCATAAAAATGCACGAGAGAATAGGGCACAAACAGTTGAACTTTGTACAGTGGTTTTGCACAGGTCACATGCTGATGTAACAGCTATAATTTTAACTGTGGTGAACCTGGTAAATCAAAGACAGTGGTTAGAATGCAAATGATGATGTCATCACATAGAGCTCAAGGGAAGTGGACTGAAGACAGACTTTCTACTGACAGTTCTGATGTAAACAGGACTTTCAATAAATGGTCTTCATCACAGGATTAGTGAGTGAGAGTGCAGTACTGTATACAGCTCACTTCTTCATGTGCCTTGTGCATTACACGCTTGGGCGATCACGGCTTTCCACATCGAATGATCCCACGCAGCATCAATGATATCTCACACACCTAGATCTGTTAGTTCTTTCACAGCGTCCATGTATTTTCTTCTTTGCCTTCCTCTTCCGCGTTTCCCAGGCATACGGCCTTGTAATGTAAGGCATTCCTTTCTGATGACATGGAATTTAAGTTTCCTCTCATTTAATGTTCTCATTAAAGATCTTTTTGTACAGGCACGTTGGAGTACTGTGTCATTAGTTATCCTATCTCTATTTGATATTTTCAGCATTCTTCTAAGAAAGCACATTTCTGTTGCTTCTAAGTTTCTTTGGAGTTCTGGTGTTATAGTCCATGTTTTGGAAGCATACAGCAAGATTGACCAGATGTAACATTTTAGTAGCCTAGGCCTTGTTGTTATAGAAATGTGACTGTTGGTAAAAATGGGTTTCATTTTTTGGAAGTGGGTTTTGGCAATGGCAATTCTTATTTTTATTTCTACTTTACTTCTAGCAACTTGTGATATAAAGCTACCAAGGTAATTAAAGCTGGTCTTTTGTTCAATCTCTTGGAAACCGATGTACAATTGGCAGTTGGGAGTATCCTGCTGCTTTGATATTAACATGCATTTGGTTTTTTTTTACAGTTGATGGTCACTACTGAATGCAAACTAGATCAGTTACTAAAACAAATCCTTCCTCACCTCACTCAGAATTAGATTCTTTGTCTTTAATCGTGGTTCTTGCACTCCCCTTCATGCCTCTTGTAAAAGAGGTTCAGTTGTAAAGATCAAGAACAGAATTAAATCTCATGACATATGTTAGCGATAATGAACCTGATTCTGAGGCAGATCAATATGAGCACAGCACGTAAAGCCGCTGCCTCACAGTTCCCGTGACCTTCTGTCGAGGTGGAGTTTGTACATTCTTCATGTGCTTTCTACCGGTTGTCCTGATTTCTATCCACATCTCTAAGTATTACAGTTTGGGAGGTTAAGTTCACTGTCAATATCCCCTGGTCTTAGGCACGTGGTAGAATTGGGGTGTTCTGAGACACAAAACGCTGTAAAAACTCAGCCAGCAAAATGTCCACTGTTTCTTCCCCTCCCGACTTGCTAAGATCCTCCAGCACTTTATTTGCGTTGCTCAAGCATCCCTTGTGTTTATGCCACGAGGAATGCTGGGAGAACAAAACGTGTTAAGATAGGATTACTGTAAATGGGTCTTCAGATTCAAATTTAACTATCACGTCTACATTGTAGCACAGAGGGAAATGCGTTGTTTGTGCTAAGGACGTGCCGGGGTAGCCCACAAGTGTCACCAACACAGCATGCCCACAATGTTCAAACACAACACACAACCATAACAACAGAACAAAACAGGCCCCTTTCCCACCCTCCCCACATGGAGGGCCGAGTGGCCTGTTCCGCAGCTGCATTGCTCTGTTCCACAAACAGAGGCTTTGACTGCGAAGAAGGATGTTGTAGCACAGTTCAGGGATAGGGGTGGTGGAATTCTCAAACAGGTAGAGATTTACCAGGATGCTGCCTTTACTAGAGAGCATGTCTTCTGAGGAGAGGCTGAGAGAGCCAGGGCTGTTTCCTGAGAGTGAAGGAGGGTAAAAGGAGACTCAAACGAGGTGTGTAAATGTATAGTGTATATATATGTATACGCATATAAAACAGTGTATATGTGTTTAAGTGTATAGTGTATACGTGTACAAATGCATAAATGCATGGTATAAATTATTGTTTTATATAAAGGCATCCGTTAGTCTCATGAGACCATGGATTTGCGCCTTGGAAGGTTTCCAGGGCGCAGGCCTGGGCAAGGTTGTATGGAAGACCGGCAGTTGCCCATGCTGCAAGTCTCCCCTCTCCACGGCACCGATGCTGTCCAAGGGAAGGGCATTAGGACCCATACAGCTTGACACCAGTGTTGTCGCAGAGCAATGTGTGGTTAAGTGCCTTGCTCAAGGACACAACACGCTGCCTCAGCCAAGGCTCGAACTAGCTACCTTCAGATCACTAGACCGATACCTTAACCACTTGGCCACACGCCAACACATGGTGTAACTATGTATGTGCATGAATGCATAGAGTATATATGTATGTGTATAAATGCCAAAATTAAGGACAAAACAAAAAAAAACAATTCTTTACTGTTTCTTATAAAAAAAATAGGGAAGACTTTGGGACAATGAGTGAGGATGCACTGAACCACAATCATGCCAAGTGTGGATCACAAATAATGCTGATACACCAAAGCATGGGATAATGACAGACTCCAACATTGAAACCAAGACAGCGATGTACCGTGACCTCGTAGCCTGTAGAAATGTTGGAATGACGCTGAAAGTTGTGAACAGCAATAAGGAAACCACTCTGGTAGCCACGTCCAAATGGGAGATCCTCTCACTTTTCGTCACTCTGAACGCGATGAGAAAAGATAAACCACAAACATGGCCCTCTTCACTTGCCCAGCCTTTGTTTACAACCTCGTGCCTCAAAATTGGGCTCGTAATCCACAACGGGGCTTAGAGACTGTTGTGACACTGGATATGAACAACATAGAGAAAATTCTCCAAAGACGTAGCTGAGATGTTGACAGAGACCATGGCACTGTAGCTGGGGCAGTGATATGCCATCTAATATTGTATCTGGGATGGTGACGGACCCTAACTCTACAGCTCTGATTGTCTGGCACACGTTAACTACGACTGAGATTACGGGTCAGAAGCACAGTCTCACCGGATTAACAAGTAACAACTCTGTTGTTAACCAACTGAACAGAGTTTGCATGAATACAGCCTTGAAATATTAGACCCTTAAAACCTGGGAGAGGGTCAGCAGTCATTCTCAGGAGCAGCTCCCGTCTTTTTCAACAGCTTTGCGATCAATTCTGCTTGACTGCACCTTTGGATGAGAGGTTCCAAAATGTGTCACCACTTCCGGATTAGATCAAAGTAAATTTATTATCGAAGTACATATATGTCACCATTTACCACCCCGAGATTCATTTTCTTGTGGCATTCACAGTATACACAAAGAATCAATGAAAAACTACACACAAAGGACAAACAAACAATGTGCAAAAGAAGACGAACTGTGCAAATACAAATCAACAGACAGATAGATGAACGTTATTGGGAACGTGAATGGTGGAGTCCTTGAAAGTGAGTCCATAGGTTTTGGAATCAGTTCGGTGTTGAGGTGAGTGAAGTTGTCCATGCTGGTTCAGGAGCCTGATGGTTGAGGGTAATAACTATTCCTGGACTTGGTGGCGTGGGACCCAAGGCTCCTGAGTCTCCTTCCTGATGGCAACAGTAAGAAAGGAACAAGGCCTGGATGGTGGATGCCCCTGCTGCTTTCTTGTAGCAGTGCTCCTTGTAGGTGTGCTCAATGGTGGGGAGGGCTTTTCCTGTAACAGACTGGACTGTGCCCACCATGTTCTATAGGATTTTACATCGTTGCACATCGGCGTTTCCATACCAGGCTGTGATGCAGGCAGTCAGGATACTCTCCACTGAGGTCTGTCAGCAGCTTGTGCTCACGGTAAGAGCACGCGCAGGCTCCAGACAGCAATTGGAGAGCTAACAGCTGCTGGAAGGAGAAAGGGGACATCCACGGCCGTTTGCCTTGTCTAGACATTCAAGAATTACCAAACCCCATCGCCTTAGGGCAGATATCACCAAGAGTGACATCTCGCGGTAGAATCTTGCATCAGAGTTGGAGACTTAGCAACAGTGACAAAATGAGTAGCTGCACAATGTGGAACACCTCTACTAGCCCACTCGATGGGCCAAATGGCCTCATACAGGTACTATGTCTTACAGCCTTTTGGCATAAAGGGCAGAACTTCAAACGTGGAGTCAGCATTAACAGTGCAAACTCGTTGAAGTCACTAAGAATGCATTTGATTGGAACAGGCAGTGCGGAGCGAAGCTTCACAGCCAGGGCGTCGTACTCAAGTGACGTGACTGTATAGACACAACACAGGGTTTGTGCTCCACCCAGATTTCACCAAAAATAGTGATGAACTAAAAGATCTCACTGTAGCTGAATTTAAACTAAAGAGCACAATGGAATGCTCACAGTGTCCTCAACCCCAAATATTTTCAGCAGGTTTCTTTGTTAAATTATTTCACAGGCAGGTCGGTATTACAAATGGTTCACAGTGGCACACTGCACAGAAGCAAACCCTGAAGGCAAATGAATCTGCAGGCACCCACCCACACTATTCTCCCCAGAGCCTCATCAACTCCCCACACATCCTGCCACTACACACCAAGGACGATTTATGAATTTTATTTTTATTTACAGAAACAGCACGGTAACGAGCCCTTCCGGCCCAATGAGCCCGCGCCGCCCAATTACACACCTACGTGACCAATTAGTCTATGAACCCGTATGTCTTTGCAATGTGCAAAGAAACCGGGGCACCCGGAAGAAACCCACCCAGTCATGGGGTGAATGTATAAACTCTATACACAGCGGTGGAATTGAACACGGGTCACTGCTGCTGTGATAACGTTACGCCAACCGCTGCACAACCGTGGTGCCACAGATTTACTGAGATCAATTAACCTGCTGTCCCAGACACCTCTGAGATGTGCAAATAAAACTGGAGCACCTGGAGGAAGCCCAATGACGGGAAGAATGTGCAAAGTCAGATCAAGATTAAACCAAAGTCTTTGCACTCCTTGTGGTTTTTATCAGCGACTTGGATGAGGAAGTAGAAGGGTGACTTAGTAAGTTTTCAGATGGCACAGAGTTTGGTGGTGTTGTGGATAATGCAGGTGGTTGTCGTAGGTGGCAATGGGACATTGGGTGCTGAACTGGACTGAGAAGTGTCAGATGGAGTTCAATCCAGGAACGAGTGAAGTAATATTGTCTGGAAGGTCGAATTTGAAAGCAAAGTACAGGATTAACAGCAGGATTCTTAGCAATGTGGAGGAACAGAGGGAACTTGAGATCAAGGACCATTCACTGATAGGTACAGTGTGATAGCCTTCGGGTTGGGTATTCGGGGGATTGAGTTCAAGAGCCACAGCTCTGTAAAGCTCTGGTTAGACCATATTTGGAGTATTGCATTCAGTTCTAGTCGCCTCATTACAGGAAGGATGTGGAAGCTTAAGAGAGGGTGCAGAGAAGAATTACCAAGATGTAGTAAACACAAGATAATCTGCAGATGCTGGGATCAAAGCAACACTCACAACACGCTGGAGGAACTCAGCAGGTCGGGCAGCATCAGTGGAAACGATGAGTCGACGTCTCAGTCCTGACGAAGGGTTCCAGCCCAAAACGTCGGCTCATCGTTTCCACTGATGCTGCTCGACCTGCTGAGTTCCTCCAGCGTGTTGTGAGTGTTACCAAGATGTTGTCTGGATTAGAGAGCATGGCTTACGAAGAAAGGTTGAGTGAGCTAAGACTTGTTTCCTTGGAGCGAAGGAGGATGAGATGTGACATGATAGAGGTGTATGAGATAATGAGAGACATACATAGAATGGACAGCCAACATCTTTGCCCCAGGTAGAAATGGCCAACACAAGAGGGCATCCTTTTAAGGTAACACACAAAATGCTAAAGGCCCTACAGAGTTTTGTGGTTGTGGATCTGTGGAATGCTCTGCCTCAGAAGGCAGTGGAGGCCAATTCTCTGGATTCTTTCAAGAAATAGTTAGATAGAGCTCTTAAAGATAGCGGAGTCAAGGGATATGGGGAGAAGGCAGGAAAAGGGTACTGACTGTGGATGATCAGCCATGATCACAGTGAATGGTGGTGCTGGCTCGAAGCTGAATGGCCTACTCCTGCACCTATTGTCTATTGCTCCAGATTTCCAGCATCTGCTGAAGCTTTTGTTTTTTATAATTTTAAGGTCATTGGAGGAAAGTATTAGGGGGATGTCAGAGGTTGGGTTTCTTTTTTTTGGTAGTGGATGCATGGAACGTACTGCCAGGCGTAGTGATGCATTCAGGTACGTTACAGACATTTAAGAGACATTTAGATGGGCACATGGATGAAAGAAAATAGAGGGCTCTGTGGGAGGGAAGGGTTAGATACAATATCCTGAAACAATATCCTGGGCCGAAGGACCTGTACTGTGCTCTCTGTTCTATGTTCTATATTCTGTCCCACGCTCTGACACAGCAGCTTTCCCAGTGGTGCCAGCCCCAGCTTCGGCTACAGCAAAGCAGCTAAGGGGGAAGATTAGGGCATGAAATTAAAACCAAAAGAAAATAAAAATTGCTCATGCCTAATTAACTACCCTCAAACTAAAACAAAGTCAGGACGCAAGAGCTTCAGATTGGACGCAATCTGCTCACACAAGTACTGACCTTTCGAGTGGGAGAGTAATGGCATTTAATAACACTGCAATCAAAGCCCAATATAGGTAAAGGCCCTGAGGAAGTGCGAGGTGAAAACTGGGAGGCGGAAAGTGTACAATGAGACCAGCACGCATCTTATAAAGGCAAGTCATTGGCACCTGTAGCAGGTTACTTATTTATGTCATGTTCCTAGCAGTCAACACTAATGTCGTGCCTGCTGGCATATGTGCCGGGACCTGTTTGTGGTGGTTTCACTTCAGTCTGAACAATCAACACACGGATTGTGGGTTTGGGCACAACCTGCTCCAGTCTGCAAAGGCTTTCTGTAGATCCAACAACATTACAGAGCAAGTACTGTGATCACTCGAGTGGAGGATGACGTTCTCCTGAGGGGTCGTCTACTGATGGGTCCTAGACTGACCTGGGATCCACGTAACTCAGGGATGTTAGGGTGAAGTCCCTTCACGAAGAACGCCTGTGTGTGACTTGGTTCAACGTGGGGAGAATGATGGATGGGGAGCCTTGACAGATCGGGGTCAGGGTCCAGTGGCATGGATGCAAGACTACTACTGCAGTCCTCCCCCACCTTCACTGCTATCGTGGTGTGTCATCATCTCCTACCAGCTCCACCACTGAGGTCTTGGCCGGATCTCTCTTTGTCCTGACCTCTCATGTGATCTTACCACCATGGGTGACACTCCCGGGAGCTAACCACCAGATTTCTAAACTCCAGACAGCATCATTCTCGGGATCTCAGGAACTCACAAGCCTCTCCACCACGGCAAGGCGGCGATTGTTGGAGAGGCCAACAACATTATGAACCTATTTCGCATTACATCCCTTTCAAATTTCAAGTTCCCTCTCTGCTCTGAACCGTGATTGATACTATGCAAAGATTAAACAACTGAAGAATCTTATCGTTGCCAAATTCTGAATTTGACTGGTTAAGTTCAGGTGAAAAACTTGAAAGTCACAAACCATAATGTCATATGTACCAAGACAGAGTGAAAGGCTTGTGCATTGAGGCCAGAATAAGGTAAGACAACAGCAATGCAGAATAAAGTGTATCTGTAAAGACTTATTAGAGACAATACGCATTTATCCCCCAAATGTTTTGTGGCCAACCAAGTATTTTTACTAAAGACACAGGAAATTCGGCAGATGCTGGAAATCCAAAGCAACACACACAAAACCCTGGAGGAACTCTGTAGTCAGGTAGCATCTATGGAGGTGAATAAATAGTCCACATTTCAGCCCGAGACCCTTCATCAGGACTTTATTATTAGAGTACGGCGTGCAGTGCAGGAGACATGGCAACATGCAGGATTCAACAAAATGCCGTGTGATAATGACCCAGATAACCAGTTTCCATAATTCAGGGGGGCGGGGGTGAGGGGAAGGATGTTGTTCTGCCAATGAGATGTGTGCCCTGCTCTTTAAAATAATGCCGTGGGATTTCCTCTGCCCCTGTGAGGGACATTGTCTCATGTGAACACAGGCACCTCTGACGGCGTGTCACACCATCAACACTGTACTACTGGTGCCAACCTTGGTGTCATGCTCAATGCTTCAGAACATGGTTTGAATCCATAATCTGATAAAGGATTCAACTCAAACTGTCAACTGTTTATTCCACTCCACAGCTGCTGCCTGACCTGCCGAGTTCCTCCAGTATTTTGTGTATGTTGAATCCATAACCACCTGACTGAGTGTTGACTGAGCCACAGTTGACGTTTGAACCATGACTTTTGAGCATCACCTCCGGGCTGTATCTGAGGCCCAAGCATCGCCAATGATTTTTTTTTATATAAGATATAAAAAGATAAATTCTAGCAACACACACCAAAGTTGCTGGTGAACGCAGCAGGCCAGGCAGTATCTCTAGGAAGAGGTACAGTCGACGTTTCAGGCCGAGATCCTTCGTCAGGACTAACTGAAGGAAGAGCTAGTAAGAGATTTGAAAGTGGGAGGGGGGAGAGATCCAAAATGATAGGAGAAGACAGGAGGGGGAGGGATAGAGCCAAGAGCTGGACAAGTGATTGGCAAAAGGGATATGAGAGGATCATGGGACGGGAGGCCCAGGGAGAAGGAAGTGGGGGGGGAACCCAGAGGATGAGCAAGGGGTATAGTCAGAGGGACAGAGGGAGAAAAAGGAGAGAGAGAGAGAGAAAGAATGTGTGTATATAAATAAATAACGGATGGGGTACGAGGGGGAGGTGGGGCATTAGCGGAAGCTAGAGAAGTCAATGTTCATGCCATCAGGTTGGAGGCTACCCAGACGGAATATAAGGTGTTGTTCCTCCAACCTGAGTGTGGCTTCATCTTTACAGTAGAGGAGGCCGTGGATAGACATATCAGAGTGGGAATGGGACGTGGAATTAAAATGTGTGGCCACTGGGAGATCCTGCTTTCTCTGGCGGACAGAGTGTAGGTGTTCAGCAAAACGATCTCCCAGTCTGCGTCAGGTCTCGCCAATATATAGAAGGCCACATTGGGAGCACCGGACGCAGTATATCACCCCAGCCGACTCACAGGTGAAGATAAACTCTATTTATCACCTGCTCATTGAAACATATGGTGAAATGCATAGTGGTTGCACAATCACTCTACAGTACCAGTGATCACCAACTGGGGTTCAGTTCCCACTGCCATCTGTTAGAAGTTTGTACATTATCTCCGTGGCCACTTGCGTTTCCTCCGAGTGCTCTGATTTCCTCCCATGTTCCAAAGACACACTGGTTAAGGTTAGTAAATTATTAGTACACTATGCTGGTGCTGGAAACATGGCAACACTTGCGACCTGCCACCAGCACACCCTTGGACCGTGCTGGTCACTGACAGAAACGACTCGTTTTTACTGTATGTTTGGATGTGTAACATGTGACAAATACAACTCATCTTTATCTTTAAGTAATTCCCACGAGCTGTACCACTAAGTGGTATATGTGCAACATGCATTACAGGTGAGACAAACAATTCTCAGCGGGCTGAGTGTGGGGTCTATACCCTCTTTCCATTGTTTGCATTCAGTGTCCCTTTGGGAATGGCTTGTAGTAAATTCTGGGATGTTTCCCCACCAGTCTTGGGCCTTGGTTGACTGAGCATGTTAAGTTAATTTCCAGGGGACTTCGAGGTTTTTTCTTGCCTTTATGAGAACAAGTTAACACGACACAAAGACAGGAGGAAGGGCAAATCATGACAAAGATTTTGAGATTGCGGCAGTATATTCAGTACTGTGTAAAAGTCTTAGTCACCCTAGATTTTTTATATCGTTTCAGATAGTATGGCTTCCACAGAGCCTTGATCTCAATATTATCGAGGCTGTCTGGGATTACCTGGAGAAACAGAAGCAAGCGGGTCAGCCAAAGTCTGCAGAAGAACTGTGGCAAGTTCTCCAAGATATTTGGAACAACCTACCAGTTGATCTTCTTATAAAACTGCACAACATGTACTTAAAGATAATTGATACAGTTTTAAAGGCAAAGGGTAGTCACCCCAATATTGATTTGATTTAGTTTTTTTTTACTCTTTGCTGCTCTTTATAATCATTTTTTGACATCTAAAAACTTTTAGTTCTATTATTTTTACAGATTTTTTTTTACATGTGCCTAAGACTTTTGCACAGTAGTGTAGATAGGCTGAGAAAGTGGGTGCAAACGTGGCACATGGATTTAACATGGGTGAGATCATGTCTCAGTGGAATTAAAAGGCAGATTTCAGGTCTCAGTGAAATTAAAAGGGAAAAAAACACTGCAAATGAGTTAAGAAAGGTGTCCCAGTGCATGAGTCACAAAAAGTTTACAGGCAAACTTAGCAAGTAGTTAAAAAGACAAAGGACACATTGTCTTCATTGCAAATAGTTGCAGCGTAGAAACACAGAAATTTTGTGATAATTATACAGGATTTTGATGAGGCCACACCTGGAATACTGTGAACAGTTTTGTCCCCTTATCTAAAGGACCTACTAGCATTGCAGGCATCTTGGAAGAGATTCATCGGGCAAATTCCTGGGATGAGAAAATTATCCTATTAAAACAAATTAACAGGTTAGCACTGTAATCCCTTCATCTGGACACAGTTGATGATCTGGGCGAAGACCGTTCACTGGGACTCTGATGAAGGGTCCCAGCCTGTAAGGTCAACTGTTTATTCCTCTCCATAGATGCTGCCTGACCTGCTGAGTTCCTCCAGCATTTTGTGTGCGATACATCATTGCTAATTTGACAGTGATCATTTAGCAAACAACAGTAGTTTAGGTGCTGATGTGGACAGGGTACTTCCTTGCCCTCACGAGGCAGCCAAGAATGCATCTCGAACAGCGGGCAGTAGGGAAGGAGCTTGTCCATTGAATTGCATTGGCTGAGCTCTTGCTTCACAGCAGTAAGGGTAGATCAGTCAGATACCTGCTCACACCACCGCTGGCTTTAGCAGAAGGGTTTCAACCTGCTCCTCTAATGTTTCCATGCTCTCTTATCGCTGTGATGATTGCACATTCTAGTATGAATTGTTTGGCGACAATAAAGTATAAAGTATAATCTGAACAACAGGAATTCTGCAGATGCTGGAAATTCAAGCAACACACATCAAAGTTGCTGGTGAACGCAGCAGGCCAGGCAGCATCTATAGGAAGAGGCGCAGTCGACGTTTCAGGCCGAGACCCTTCGTCAGGACTAACTATTTCCTTCAGCTTCCTGATACTGTAAAACTAGTTGTTTCCTAGAGCATTTCTTCTTAAAAAAAACTAATTAAAAACCTAGTTCCTATATCAAACACTAGAACAGGGCATTACACTGGTTCCCAGTGAAATATTCATTCAAATATCGGTTTCGAGTTTTGGTGAAATATTTTTTAGGAAAACAAGCGATCGCTAAGATTTCTGTATAATAAGAAAATCAAAGAGTGTGGCGACAGTGCGAGAAAATGGAGCTGAGACGGATGATCATTTGTCACAGAGAATTAGGAGCAGGAGCAGGCTATTCAGCCCTTCAAGACTGTTCTACCTTTCAGTTTGATCATCTGATCTTCTATCTCCAAATTCCTTCCTTCTCCTTGATGTCTAAACATCTATCCATCCCCTTTTTTTTTCCTAGGGACTTGGCCTCCACAGGTTCTCTACTACTAAATGAAGAACATTTTCTTCATCTCAGCTCCAAGCATCTTCTCCAATCAGTGTTTCCCAGCTCGTTTCTATTCCAGACCCCTACATCCAGCAGAAACATCTTTCCTACACCAATCTGAACCATCTTTTTCAGAATTTTGTATGATAGCCAGGCAGTCTACTGATAATTCTTTTAACTTTATGTAGAAATCATCTGAAAAAACAAGTCTCCAGCTACAAGAAAGCAAATCAACATCTTTGTTGTTTTTAATTAATCAGCAAGGATCCATTTATGCATCAGCAACTGCAATCTTGAAACAGAAAATAACTGGCTGCTAGGTAAAGTGTAAATCTAGTGGACCCATTGTCCAGTTAATTGTCTTGCCTTGTTTAGGTAGCACGTGGCATTGTGTGATCTTAATGGGAGATACAAGAGATTAGAGAGGTTGGAATCTGAAGCAATGAATAAATTTAGAGACACGAGAGATTGTAGATGCTGGGATCCGAAACAACAAACAGTTTGCTGGAGGATCACTCGCAACATGCTGGAGGGACTCAGCAGGTCAGGCAGCATCCATGGAAACGATCAGTCGACGTTTCGGGCCGGAACCCTTCTCAGAGGTTCAAACAGCATCTATGGGGGAAGGAATTGCCAATTTTCAACTGAAAACACCAACTGTCCAATTTCTCTACGGATACTGCCTGACCTGCTGAGCTCAGTAAGACCTAGGATCGAAATTAGGCCATTCGGCCTGTCGAGTCTTCTCCACCATTCCATCATGCCTGTCTTATTAACCCTCTCAAGCCCATTTTCCTCCCTTCTCCCCATAACCTTTGATGCCCTCAATAATCAAGAATCCATCAACCTCCACTTTAAATACAGAACATAGAACATTGAATTCTACAGCCTTCGACCCACAATGTTGTGCCAACCATGTAACCTACTCGAGAAACCGCCGAGAATTTCTCTAGTACATAGACCTCTATTTTTCTAAGTTCCATGTACCTACCTAAGAGGCTCTTAAAAGACCCTATTCTATCCATATATATTGAATACTCAATGACTTGGCCTCCACAACTGCCTGTGCCAATGAATTCCAAAGAGTCTCTATCCCCCGGCTGAAGAAATTTCTCATTGCTGTTCTAAAGGGATGTCCTTGTATTCTGACATTGTGCCTTTGAGTCCTAGATTCCCCCACCATTGGAGATATCTTCTCCAAGTCCACTCCATCTAGGCTTTTGCTCAAGTAGATTGTTTTCTGTATGCTCCCAGCATCCTGCTGGAGTGGCGTCCCACATCTTTGAAATAATATGCATACAACCACCATCGTGCCTCCGCCCTCTTCAGGTCACCTTCTCCTCTCTCCAGCTCCAGTAAATTTACTGAGTGCAAACTTGTCTGAAATATTATCCTCCTTGCCTTCAACGTCAATGGAGAGCTCCCCAGCACTCCGAGACACCAGACCCAAAGCCAGCAAGCGTGTGTGGAAATCCCTCTGTTGAACGCACACTGCCCAGCCCCTGTGAGAGTCTTGTCCGCTTTCTCTAAATCCTGCTAATGTGACAATTATGCAGGGTAGCATGACAGTGTCCAAAACATATCACAGACCTTAACAGAAAGGCAACTGTTGTACTTTGTTATTTGTTACATACACCTGTTAGGGTGCATTCTCCAGTTACGTTATAAGGTAACCGTAGCCTTCAGCCAGGAGCAGATGTCATCAGGTGGTTTCCAACCTTCACAGAGTGTTTCGACCCTTAACCATGACACTCTCCAGTTGGTGGGCCGGCAGTGGTGGCCAAATCACTGCCCATCTGCTCCTGGCTTCCAGCTTCCCTCCTCTCGCCTACTCCAAATCCAACAATCTTTCTGCCTCTTCCCCCATCCTACGAGTTGCTTGTTTTTCGCTCCTTTCGTCCAGGCCCAGAGCTGACAACAACCGCCATGCTGATTTGGCTGGGAAACCTCTGCAGCCGATCTCCACAGGGAACAACCATGCCTGCCATCCCTTGTCTTTACACTCCTGCACTAAGGGCTGGTACTTCAAGGCCTTTCTCTCGTGGGCCTCTTCCCATCCCTCCTCCCACGGCACAGTCAGCTCAACCGACTAAATCCATTCATAACTAACACCCAGTGCAAACCACTTACTGATGCTATCTGCTCATTAATGGTTTGTTCCTGCATTTTGACAAAGGATTTCTGATTCAAAGCCGTGGTGGTGTGTTGTTACAGATTCGTAGTAGTTTTCAACCCAGTCTGTGAAGGCTAACAAAGAGGACAGTGTGACTTTAAACTGCTCGATGGACATTACACTGGGCCACCAGCCCCCAGTGATCAGTCCTATGGCGACCCTATCTGTCAATGGCCATGGCCGCTGTTCACCAGATTCTCTTGAAACAAAGTGCTCTGGGGCCTTCTCCTCCCTCCAATGTTTGCCCACCACAACCTCTCTGAACCCTGCCATCCTCACATCCCTGAGGGGAACTTGGGATTTGTGATGAGGGGTGAGGTATTGGTGGGGGAGGCATTTTCAGTCCGAAGTGGTAATCGTAGGTGACCTTTGCCTGTCGAAAACATCCTGGAACTTTGATGGATGGTTTCCTCGACCATGAGATCCCTCACTCTTTTCCCCACTCTCGCAGCTGAAGGAATCCGATGCCGATAAAGACTTAAAGATTTAGCTCTATTTGTCACAGGTGCATCAAAACATCAGGTTCAGAAACAGCTATCACCCTTCTACCATCAGGCTGAAGCGGAGTGGATAACCTCACTCACCTCAACTCTAAACTGATCACTGAACACAGCCTACAGACTTGATTTCAAAGATTCTACAACTCATGTTCTCACTATTATTTATTTATTATTATTGCTTGAATTTTCGACTTGCACAGTTTGTCTTTTTTATACATTGGGTTGTTTGTCAGTCTTCAGCTGTGTGTAGCTTTTCATTGATTCTATTGTATTTCTTGGTTCTACTGTGAACGCCTGCAAGAAAGTGAATCTCCGGGCACTATATGGTGAGATATACACACCTCAGATAATAAGTTTACTTTCTACTTTGAAGCATATAGTGGAATGCATCACTTGCACCAACAACCAACACAGTCCAAGGATGAGACGAGCTGGGGGCAGCCTGCAAGTGTCACCCACAACTCTCTAACCCCAACCTGTACGTCTTCGGAACGTGGGAGAAAACCAGAGCATTCAGGGAAAACCCACGCGGTCACAGGGAGAACACATGAATTCCTTGCAGACAGTGGCGAAATTGTACCTGCCCCCTCCGCCAGATTGAGAACAGCTAAGACCTGAGCACCAGACCCCGGCGGCATCCGCGAGTCACGGCGTAAACAGTCCATTAAATCTCACTCCTTGTTTTGTGTGTGGTGACCAGTTCCCAATCTGTGGGTCGGTATTCCCACAATTCCGCACGCTCTAACTTAATGAGCAGCTCCCGGTGGGACTCTCTTGCAAAGGTCTAAGTGTACCAGTATCGACCTCTTTACCCTTAACCTCTGCAAATCTCAGGAAGTCCAGTGGATTAGTCAGAGTTATTTATTACAATAAATCCATGCTGATTCTGCATAGTCGTGTTGTTCGTTACAAGGAGTCCCGTGGTCTTACGGGCTGCACCTATCATTTTCATTCCTGAGCACCGTTTCCATACCAGCTCACGATGCAACCAATTAGGATATTCTCCACTGCACAGCAACCAAAGTTTTTGGGAGTTTTTGGCGACATGTGGACAAAAGACTTGGAAAAGACTAAAAATTTTTTTTAAAGAGTATTTTTTTTTTTGTTTATTCCCTCTCAAAATGTGGAGTGCTGCCATTTACTGTCTGTCTCCAATTGCGTCCCAGTCATTTTAAAAGTTAATTGACTTAACCACATTGACAGGTCTGGAATTTCATGGGCTGTACTGGACGAGGTAGTTTCCTTTCTTAGAGATGTTCATGAACCAGGTGGAATCGGGTGGCTTTGTGGCCGCCCTGACTGAGACAGCTTTGGTTCAGTTTAATTTACCGCTGTGGTAGTGGATTTGATCTGGTGTCACTGAATCATTCGGCCAGGTGTCTGGATACTGATCCTGTACTTAACTGTGATCCTCATTTTACATGAAGGTGGAGGGGAAGAAAGGCAGAGAGATTTAAGGAGAACATTTTGCTGTGCAAGTCCCCAGCAGTGATTGTCAGTTATTCACGACAATCACTCAGTCCAGTGAAAGTTTCATAAGACCACAAGGCACAAGAAAAGCATTAGGCTATTTGGCCCATGAGGGCTTTTTATGGTGGATGCAGAACTCCAACAACAAATAGAAGTACCCGACAAGAACAACGGTGAGTTGGAAAGAGATTGGAAAATGGAGGAAATTATTACAAGGATACAAAAGGAAAAGGAATTTGTTGCAAAGTGAATTATCTACATTCAGGTTATAAAATGAAAACATGGAAGCAAATGAAGAAGAACTCCGAGGTCTCAGTAAACAACTGCAAGCTACGATCCAAGAAAAGGAAAACTTGAAAAAGCAGATAGACTTGGAAAAACAGCAATTTTAAAAGTATAATGTGCAATAATTACTATTCTCTAACAAGATGATTTTAGTCTTACAAGTGATGTAGATGAAATCAATGTAATTGAGGTAATGCAACTACACGAAAACATGACATAACTAGGGAAGAA
Source organism: Mobula hypostoma (assembly GCF_963921235.1). NCBI lineage: Eukaryota > Metazoa > Chordata > Chondrichthyes > Myliobatiformes > Myliobatidae > Mobula > Mobula hypostoma. The sequence continues at coordinate 20,397,848 of NC_086125.1, forward strand.
TAGCAGTTTGCGGCATATCTAATGAGCACATTAAGCATTCACGAGGAATTGCAACTACAGAGTGAAGCTAATAAAGAACTGCAGGCTGAACTAGATTGTCTAAAGTAGAGAACTCCAGGACATATTTGGTTAGAACACCACAAGTCTAGCAGGTGGTGGTAATGCACTGAAAACTGGTTGCCAACCCCCATTAAACAAAAAAGAAGAAGAAGAATTCCCTTCCTTTTCCTTGCGAGCTTGCAACTCATTCTCTCTCACACTTACCCTCAGGCTCCTGTGCCACCTTGCCTCTCTAAGAGGATGATTTACAGTGGCCAGTTATCTACCAGCGAGGAAACTGAAGCTCCAACGGAAAATTACACGATGGAGGGGAGGAGGTGCAGGCTGCCCCTGGGCGGCAACAGAGGCCAGGATTGAACGGAGGTGTGAGGCATCAGCACTACTCTGCCACTCCCATTGAAAGGGAGATGCACTGGAGATCAGTATTGTAGTACAGGTAGCACCGAATCGGATGAGGAGACAGGATAGCAAAAAGCCATGGAAAAATCTGGAACCATGCAGCATGAGCCTTCAACAGCTGCCTTTTCCACATCTGGAAGCACTTGGCTGGAACCACGGCCTTCAATCAGACAGGGTGGGGGCGGGGGAAGGGAATGGATAGAGACATTCCTGCATTTCCTCAGTACAGGACAGTAAGTGGTCTATTTCTGTACTCCTGTGAGATGTGCACAACTTTGCAATTCTGAAAATATCGCTCAACTCTTCAAGTACAGCCAAGAGATTCCTGCCAGGAGTGATCAAGGGGGTTAGAAATGGCCTGGAGATCATCACCATCACTTTCCACTTCGTTATAAGCACGTCCCCAATGACCTGGCGGTGAAATTAACAACAGCAGCAAATTAAATATCAAGGCAACTGCAGAAGTACTGAGAGGAAGTGGGAGAGAGTTGGAAAGTTGAAAAACAAATTCCATTCGGAAAAGATGCTGGCAAGTGTATTGGCCAAAGGGTCAAAGCTTCCAGGTCGGCATGTCTGGAGACTGCAGGCCAGGGGGTTGGAGGTCCGTCTGTACGTGTGAATGGGTAGGAAATGGGCTCATTTTGCTGCTGTTCTGCCAGACATGGTGGGCATCTATGTTGGCTCGGGAATCGGTAGCAAGAGTCAACGGGCTTAGGTCATGCTGGTTGTCAATGCAAACAATACATTTCACTGCATGTTTCAATGTACATCTGATAAATCAATCAATGAATCTAATTAATTTGATTAGTCCATGCAACACTCACAGAATGATACCGAACAGGGATCTCCTGCTAATGCATTCCACCAGCACTATCCAATCCTTTAACCCAATGTTGCCTCTGACAGAATACTGAATTAGTCCCACTTCCCACCCTTTCCTGGCAACACACATCAAAGTTGCTGGTGAACGCAGCAGGCCAGGCAGCATCTCTAGGAAGAGGTACAGTCGACGTTTCGGGCCGAGACCCTTCGTCAGGACTGTAAACTTTCCTGGCAAGTTTCTTTATTACTTTTTCAAAGTGCAGGTCTAATCCCCTTTTAAAAGTTCCTACTAAACCTGCTTCTATAATCCTACCAGGAAGTTAATTCCTGCTCTTCGAAAAGAATTCACTTATCCCTTCTTGGAACTTTTTTCTGCAATGTGGTTACCTAACCTATCTAACCACCTGTCAGTAGCAACAGCTGTTGTTTCTGCTGTTACTGGATGAATGCTTTTTCCTATTTTTTTTCGGTCACTTACGTTAATGTGTTCTTTTAACCTTTTTTCCTCTTGAGCCGGCACTGGACGCCAGGCAGGAGTGGGAAAAAGTACTACGTAACATTTTATTCCTGCAGGATGCTATTTTCTGTTCTGCAGGGGAAAGATTACTCTTTGCTCCTTCTGGTTAAAATGGCAGAATGTCAGGGAATGGAGGCCTCAGGGACTGATTACTACCTCCTGCTCTGTGGGAAGTGGTGGGAAATTTCAGCGAGCTGTAATTTACTCCAGATGTACTGTTCTTTATCTGACCCCATCTTCTGCCTGAAACCTCAGAACACAATGGATATTTTAAAAAGAAAAACCTCTGGAAACCCCACATTGCTAAACTCACACACCCTTACAAACACAGCTCACTGGATAATTCAGCTCCCATAAAACCATAAGGCATAGGAACAGAATAAGGCCACTTGGCCCACAGAAGCTGTACGGCTGATTGATTTTCTCTCTCAGCCTCGTTCTCCTGCCTTCGCCGTGTAGCCTTTGACGGCCTTACTAATTGAGAATCAATCAGCCTCTGCTTTAAATGGGGAGGGGGGGATCTCATTGGAACCCATTGAATATTGAAAGGTCTAGATATGGTGGATATGGAGAGGATATTTCGAATATTGAAGGAGTACAAGGGCAGAATGCCTTTACAACAGAGGTGAGTAATTTCTTCGGCTAGAGAGCAGTGAATCTGTGGAATTCATCGCCACAGATGGCTGCGGAAGCCAAATCATTGGGTATATTTGAAGCAGAGGTTGATAGGTTCTTGATTAGTCAAGGTGTCACAGGTAACGGAGAGAAGGAAGGAGAATCGGGTTCAGAGGGATAATAAATCAGCCGTGATGGAATGGCACAGCAGACTCGATTGGCCAAATGACCTAATTCTGCTCTTATATCTTACAGTCTTACGGCTTAAATATACTAAATGACTTGGCCTCCACAGCCATATGTGGCAGTGAGTTCCAGATTCACGGCTCTCTGGCTATGGAAGTTCGTCCTCATCTCCGGTCCATTCACTGCATTGCCTCTCCTCTCCATACCTCCCACGGATCTATAAAACTCTGAGATCACCGCATCCCTCCAAATCCTCGCCTCTTTCTCAGCCCTAAATTTAATAACTGCTGTGTACATACATCTATTGATGCTTCGGGACACATCTTCAGTGATGTTCCTGGAATCATCGGGTATTTCGGGTCTTTCAACATCATACAACCTCCTCCAGGTGACCCAGCCGGGGCTGATCAGACCCCAGCTTGTGTCCAGATGGCTAGCTACTTATGACTCCATGGCTCCCCTCCTTTGAGCCACAGCCATCTTGAGGCCCTCTCTGCCGCATCGGTGGTACTGCGGATGGCTCTCCTCTTCCTCTCTCCCTCGATGCCCAGAATGCTGAAGGCTCTAACTAAAGAACGGGCTATGAATCCCCTACAACCCATCATCTTGCAGCATTGATTACTGACACTCCAGACTCTAGAATCCCTCCCAAAACATCAATAATCCATCAATAATCCCCTGTGATAGTGCCAATTTTTATTTATTTAAGTCACTGTACACTGTTACTGTAGTTTTAAAAAGTCTATAAAATGCATGCTGTTGCTTTTGTTTAGAAGTGGGCTGACTCCAGCTCATAGAACATAGAACAATACAGCCCAGTACAGGCCCTTCAGCCCAAGATGTTGTGCTGTCCTTTTAACCTACTCTAAAATCAATCTAACCTATAGTCCTCCATTTTGCTATTACCCATGTGTCGATCTAAGAGCTTCTTAAATGTCTCTAAAGTATTTGCCTCTCCCACCACCCCAGGACGTTTCATGCACCCACCAGGCTCTGTGTAAAAACACTTACCCCCTGACATACTCCCTATGTTTTTCTCCCATCACCTTAAAATTATGTCTCCCCCCCCCCCCTTCCCCCGGCTACAGCCATAGTTGCCCTGGGAAAAAGCCTCTGACTATCCACTCGATCGATGCTTCTTACGCTCCTACTGTCATATGCCATAGAGCTTGGAAGCTGTTCCTCGGCCATATGACATGGGAACAGAATTAGGCCATTCAGCCCATCGAGCCTCCTCCATCATTCCATCGTAGCTGATTTATTATCCCTCTCAACCTATTCTTCTGCCTTCTCCCTCTAACCTTTGACACCCTTAGGGGCAGAATTATCTGCAGCTTAATGTGAAAAAGACTAAGGCACCGGTGACCCTTGTTTCCATCCAGGGGGTCAGTGTGGACATGGTGGAGGATTACAAATACCAGGGGATACGAATTGACAATAAACTGGACTAGTCAAAGAACACTGAGGCTGTCTACAAGAAGGGTCAGAGCCGTCTCTATTTCCTGAGGAGACTGAGGTCCTTTAACATCAGTCAGACGATGCTGAGGATGTTCTATGAGTCTGTGGTGGCCAGTGCTATCATGTTTGCTGTTGTGTGCTGGGGCAGCAGGCTGAGGGTAGCAGACACCATCAGAATCAACAAACTCATTCGTAAGGCCAGTGATGTTGTGGGGATGGAACTGGACTCTCTCACGGTGGTGTCTGAAAAGAGGATGCTGTCCAAGTTGCATGCCATCTTGGACAATGTCTCCCATCCACTACATAACGTACTGGTTGGGCACAGGAGTACATTCAGCCAGAGACTCATTCCACTGAGATGCAACACAGAGCGTCATAGGAAGTCATTCCCGCTTATGGCCATCAAACTTTACAACTCCTCCCTTGGAGGGTCAGACACCCTGAGCCAATAGGCTGGTCCTGGACTTATTTCCCGGCATAATTTACATATTACTATTTAATTATTTATGGTGCAACTGTAACGAAAACCAATTTCCCTCGGGATCAATGAAGTATGACTATGACTAACCAATTGGTAACCTATCAATCTTCACTTTAAATAACCTGGTCTCCACAGGTGTCTATGACAATGAATCTCACAGATTCACCACCCTCTGGTCCTAGACTCTCTCTCTCTATTGGAAACTTCATCTCCATGTTCACTCCATGTATATCTTTCAATATCTGATAGGTTTCAATGAGATCCCACCCTCCCTCATTAGTATGGACCATCACGCCAAGTTAAGCACAAAGCACCCATTTACACTAATCCTAGACAAGTTCATATTTATTGTATACCCAACCCCTATCATCAGCCCCTAGATTCTAACACACGCACGTACGTGGCAATTTACAGAGGCAATTTAACCTTCCAACCCTCTCGCCTCTGCAAAATGGGTGGGAATCAGAGCACCATGCAGTCACATGGGGGAGAATGTGCAAA